>NW_026880347.1:0-312540 GCF_032173495.1 Musca vetustissima
ATGGCCTTTGAAAAATATTCTTTAAAAAATCCACGCCTTGGATGGCCTTTGAAAAAATATTCTTTAAAAAATCCACGCCTTGGATGGCCTTTGAAAAAATATTCTTTAAAAAATCCACGCCTAGGATGGCCTTTGAAAAAATATTCTTTAAAAAATCCACGCCTTGGATCTTTGAAAAAAATATTCTTTAAAAAATCCACGCCTAGAATTTTTCAATTCCATTGAAAATGTCTAATCAAATAACTTCCTTTCTTTTAAGTGAAAACTATTTCCCATTGTTTCTCCCTTCTGCAGTTCCGTTGCCATTCTTACCTCATATCTATGACTGGCTTCAGTGCCACAAACCTCTAAAGTGGAAGAAGAAGAAAAAAAATAGACGACACACATCAACGACTTTGCTGACCACTGCAATCATTTAATGTGTCCTGAATAGAGGTTTCCCTCAGAAGAAGACCAGACGTGGAAAACAAAGTCAACGAAACAAGATTGTCACCAGTCAACTCATTTGAACTATCTGTCACACCACAAAACCACTGCTTCATTTCATTCCGTTTCACTTTCCGAGCAACAAGGTAATGTTGAAATATAGGAATCTAGGTAATAGAAAAGGATCGTTGTACAGTGGGTCTAAAAGTAGGTAATTTATTTTATAGGTATTTTTCGAAAAAGAATCTGAGTCATTCAGGAGTAGTTTGTTGGGTCCTATCCTTTGTGTTCCTAAAAAATAATGCCCCACTCATTTCCCTACTTTTCCACCAACAGCATACAGCCATCCATCCACTTTTTCCTCTTCCATTTGACATTGTTGGTATGTGTTATATGTATGTGGTGAACCAATATCCACTTGAGGTGTAGGACCACATCAAGCAAGTCCGCTTCTCTATTTGTTATTTTTTTTTTTTATATAAAATATAAACATTCTTGCAACTATGGTAAGTGGCATCTTGCCTTAGGTCAACCAATTCACGTTCAACCATTCACACTCTTCGTCGTCACTTCGGTAGTGGCTGCTGCTGTCTTGCACCCACACTTGAGCTCAGCCATTTAGTGGCTGAAAAGGATAATTTGCCTCGTGCATTACTCCCACACGGATGACACCTACATGCACATATAAACACACACCCACATTCACTCACTTATATGGCTAAGGGTTCCAGCTTTCTAGTTTTTTATCACTCTTGAACATTTTTCATCATCTGCCAAAGGTACTCTTATCCTCCCCTCTTCCGCCCTGGAGCAATGAGGCCCTCTTACATGTGGGGGAAAACAAAACAAAAACGGAACAGATTTCAAATGAATGATGTGTGAGTGTAGGTATGTATGTATGTGATTTGTTGCAATGTTTTGTTGTTGTTTTTTGCTGCTGATGCTAATGTTGGTTGCTACAAGATGCAACAAAAAACTTCGTACTCATAGAGATGTCGGTACAGGAAAAATAATGAAAAATCTTTACTTTTTTAACAAAAATGTTTCTTTAAAAAATCCACGCCTTGTTTTGGTCCTTAAAAAATGTTTCTTTAAAAAATCCACGCCTTGTTTTGGTCCTTAAAAAATGTTTCTTTAAAAAATCCACGCCTTGTTTTGGTCCTTAAAAAATGTTTCTTTAAAAAATCCACGCCTTGTTTTGGTCCTTAAAAAATGTTTCTTTAAAAAATCCACGCCTTGTTTTGGTCCTTAAAAAATGTTTCTTTAAAAAATCCACGCCTTGTTTTGGTCCTTAAAAAATGTTTCTTTAAAAAATCCACGCCTTGTTTTGGTCCTTAAAAAATGTTTCTTTAAAAAATCCACGCCTTGATTGATTGGTCCTTAAAAAATGTTTCTTTAAAAAATCCACGCCTTGATTGATTGGTCCTTAAAAAATGTTTCTTTAAAAAATCCACGCCTTGATTGATTGGTCCTTAAAAAATGTTTCTTTAAAAAATCCACGCCTTGATTGATTGGTCCTTAAAAAATGTTTCTTTAAAAAATCCACGCCTTGATTGATTGGTCCTTAAAAAATGTTTCTTTAAAAAATCCACGCCTTGATTGATTGGTCCTTAAAAAATGTTTCTTTAAAAAATCCACGCCTTGATTGATTGGTCCTTAAAAAATGTTTCTTTAAAAAATCCACGCCTTGATTGATTGGTCCTTAAAAAATTTTCTTTAAAAAATCCACGCCTATGTTGTTTAGGCTTTAAAAAATTTTCTTTAAAAAATCCACGCCTTGTGGCTGTTGGCCTTTAAAAAATTTTCTTTAAAAAATCCACGCCTTGTGGCTGTTGGTACTTGAGAAAATTTTCTTTAAAAAATCCACGCCTTGATTGATTGGTCCTTGAGAAAATTTTCTTTAAAAAATCCACGCCTTGATTGATTGGTCCTTGAGAAAATTTTCTTTAAAAAATCCACGCCTTGATTGATTGGTCCTTGAGAAAATTTTCTTTAAAAAATCCACGCCTTGGTTGATTGGTCCTTGAGAAAATATTCTTTAAAAAATCCACGCCTTGGTTGATTGGTCCTTGAGAAAATATTCTTTAAAAAATCCACGCCTTGGTTGATAGGTCCTTGAGAAAATATTCTTTAAAAAATCCACGCCTTGGTTGATAGGTCCTTGAGAAAATATTCTTTAAAAAATCCACGCCTTGTTTAGGTCCTTGAGAAAATATTCTTTAAAAAATCCACGCCTTGTTTAGGTCCTTGAGAAAATATTCTTTAAAAAATCCACGCCTTGTTTAGGTCCTTGAGAAAATATTCTTTAAAAAATCCACGCCTTGTTTAGGTCCTTGAGAAAATATTCTTTAAAAAATCCACGCCTTGTTTAGGTCCTTGAGAAAATATTCTTTAAAAAATCCACGCCTTGTTTAGGTCCTTGAGAAAATATTCTTTAAAAAATCCACGCCTTGTTTAGGTCCTTGAGAAAATATTCTTTAAAAAATCCACGCCTTGTTTAGGTCCTTGAGAAAATATTCTTTAAAAAATCCACGCCTTGTTTAGGTCCTTGAGAAAATATTCTTTAAAAAATCCACGCCTTGTTTAGGTCCTTGAGAAAATATTCTTTAAAAAATCCACGCCTTGTTTAGGTCCTTGAGAAAATATTCTTTAAAAAATCCACGCCTTGTTTAGGTCCTTGAGAAAATATTCTTTAAAAAATCCACGCCTTGTTTAGGTCCTTGAGAAAATATTCTTTAAAAAATCCACGCCTTGTTTAGGTCCTTGAGAAAATATTCTTTAAAAAATCCACGCCTTGTTTAGGTCCTTGAGAAAATATTCTTTAAAAAATCCACGCCTTGTTTAGGTCCTTGAGAAAATATTCTTTAAAAAATCCACGCCTTGTTTAGGTCCTTGAGAAAATATTCTTTAAAAAATCCACGCCTTGTTTAGGTCCTTGAGAAAATATTCTTTAAAAAATCCACGCCTTGTTTAGGTCCTTGAGAAAATATTCTTTAAAAAATCCACGCCTTGTTTAGGTCCTTGAGAAAATATTCTTTAAAAAATCCACGCCTTGTTTAGGTCCTTGAGAAAATATTCTTTAAAAAATCCACGCCTTGTTTAGGTCCTTGAGAAAATATTCTTTAAAAAATCCACGCCTTGTTTAGGTCCTTGAGAAAATATTCTTTAAAAAATCCACGCCTTGTTTAGGTCCTTGAGAAAATATTCTTTAAAAAATCCACGCCTTGTTTAGGTCCTTGAGAAAATATTCTTTTAAAAATCCACGCCTTGTTTAGGTCCTTGAGAAAATATTCTTTAAAAAATCCACGCCTTGTTTAGGTCCTTGAGAAAATATTCTTTAAAAAATCCACGCCTTGTTTAGGTCCTTGAGAAAATATTCTTTAAAAAATCCACGCCTTGTTTAGGTCCTTGAGAAAATATTCTTTAAAAAATCCACGCCTTGTTTAGGTCCTTGAGAAAATATTCTTTAAAAAATCCACGCCTTGTTTAGGTCCTTGAGAAAATATTCTTTAAAAAATCCACGCCTTGTTTAGGTCCTTGAGAAAATATTCTTTAAAAAATCCACGCCTTGTTTAGGTCCTTGAGAAAATATTCTTTAAAAAATCCACGCCTTGTTTAGGTCCTTGAGAAAATATTCTTTAAAAAATCCACGCCTTGTTTAGGTCCTTGAGAAAATATTCTTTAAAAAATCCACGCCTTGTTTAGGTCCTTGAGAAAATATTCTTTAAAAAATCCACGCCTTGTTTAGGTCCTTGAGAAAATATTCTTTAAAAAATCCACGCCTTGTTTAGGTCCTTGAGAAAATATTCTTTAAAAAATCCACGCCTTGTTTAGGTCCTTGAGAAAATATTCTTTAAAAAATCCACGCCTTGTTTAGGTCCTTGAGAAAATATTCTTTAAAAAATCCACGCCTTGTTTAGGTCCTTGAGAAAATATTCTTTAAAAAATCCACGCCTTGTTTAGGTCCTTGAGAAAATATTCTTTAAAAAATCCACGCCTTGTTTAGGTCCTTGAGAAAATATTCTTTAAAAAATCCACGCCTTGTTTAGGTCCTTGAGAAAATATTCTTTAAAAAATCCACGCCTTGTTTAGGTCCTTGAGAAAATATTCTTTAAAAAATCCACGCCTTGTTTAGGTCCTTGAGAAAATATTCTTTAAAAAATCCACGCCTTGTTTAGGTCCTTGAGAAAATATTCTTTAAAAAATCCACGCCTTGTTTAGGTCCTTGAGAAAATATTTTTTAAAAAATCCACGCCTTGTTTAGGTCCTTGAGAAAATATTCTTTAAAAAATCCACGCCTTGTTTAGGTCCTTGAGAAAATATTCTTTAAAAAATCCACGCCTTGTTTAGGTCCTTGAGAAAATATTCTTTAAAAAATCCACGCCTTGTTTAGGTCCTTGAGAAAATATTCTTTAAAAAATCCACGCCTTGGTTGATAGGTCCTTGAGAAAAAAATCCACGCCTTGGTTGATAGGTCCTTGAGAAAAAATTCTTTAAAAAATCTACGCCTTGGTTGATAGGTCCTTGAGAAAAAAATCCACGCCTTGGTTGATAGGTCCTTGAGAAAAAAATTCGTTAAAAAATCCACGCCTTGGTTGATAGGTCCTTGAGAAAGAATTCTTTAAAAAATCCACGCCTTGGTTGATAGGTCCTTGAGAAAAAATTCTTTAAAAAATCCACGCCTTGGTTGATAGGTCCTTGAGAAAGAATTCTTTAAAAAATCCACGCCTTGGTTGATAGGTCCTTGAGAAAAAATTCTTTAAAATATCTTGGTTGATAGGTCCTTGAGAAAATATTCTTTTAAAAATCCACGCCTTGGTTGGTTAGTCCTTGAGAAAATATTGTTTAAAAAATCCGCACTCTTGGATCTATGATAATCCTTTAATTGACATCCCTATGTGCCGCATCCCACAAAAAAACACATAGAAGAAAAGCTATCGGAGTTGTTAGCTGTTGTAAAAGAGGCGAGGAATAAAAAAATCTACAAAATAAGTTGGTCATACTCGCAGAACGAAGTCAAGTTGAACTGATTTGCTGTCAGCAGCCTCATGGGGATTTGTTACAGTTTTTCATCTTTCCTTTATTTTTTATTTCATTTTGAATGTGAGGGTGTGTTTACATGTGTATGTGAATAAGTGTGAGACTTTTTATAAAATGTTCGCTCGCCCAAACCTCGGTTACGCTTTGGATATTTATGGCTACACTGAAATTTATATTTAAGAATTCTGTTTTACCACATCTTCGCTTTTCATCTTCGTCGCCAGCCTTTGGCAGTGGAACTCTCCACTCCGCTCCACACACACACACCCGCATTTGCACATTTATTTACTCCTGTAAAAGGGAATTTTAAGTGAATGTTGAGTTAGACGAGCACTGATAACAACTCCCAGCATTCATGGGTAAACTGCTAAGAGGTTTCCTGGCCGGAAACATGCAGTTCTTTTCTTTACATCGTTTCGTTATGCCTCAAAGTGGCAAAAGGGGAGATGGAGAAAAAGGAAAACATCACAGCTATTATAGGAATGACATTAATCGTCAATTTTTTTAAAGAACCGATTTTTTAAAGGATTATTGCGGAATTTATATATTTCGATATATTTGTCAAGGACCAGTCCAACAAGGCGTGGATTTTTTAAAGAATATTTTTTTCAAGGACCAGTCCAACAAGGCGTGGATTTTTTAAAGAATATTTTTTTCAAGGACCAGTCCAACAAGGCGTGGATTTTTTAAAGAATATTTTTTTCAAGGACCAGTCCAACAAGGCGTGGATTTTTTAAAGAATATTTTTTTCAAGGACCAGTCCAACAAGGCGTGGATTTTTTAAAGAATATTTTTTTCAAGGACCAGTCCAACAAGGCGTGGATTTTTTAAAGAATATTTTTTTCAAGGACCAGTCCAACAAGGCGTGGATTTTTTAAAGAATATTTTTTTCAAGGACCAGTCCAACAAGGCGTGGATTTTTTAAAGAATATTTTTTTCAAGGACCAGTCCAACAAGGCGTGGATTTTTTAAAGAATATTTTTTTCAAGGACCAGTCCAACAAGGCGTGGATTTTTTAAAGTCCAGTCCAACAAGGCGTGGATTTTTTAAAGAATATTTTTTTCAAGGACCAGTCCAACAAGGCGTGGATTTTTTAAAGAATATTTTTTTCAAGGACCAGTCCAACAAGGCGTGGATTTTTTAAAGAATATTTTTTTCAAGGACCAGTCCAACAAGGCGTGGATTTTTTAAAGAATATTTTTTTCAAGGACCAGTCCAACAAGGCGTGGATTTTTTAAAGAATATTTTTTTCAAGGACCAGTCCAACAAGGCGTGGATTTTTTAAAGAATATTTTTTTCAAGGACCAGTCCAACAAGGCGTGGATTTTTTATTTATATTTTTAAAAGACTTATCCCCTTAGTAATTAATATCCCCATTTTATGCCTCCCATTATTTAACGAAATCATTGCAAACTATTATTAATTGTTGACATCCTGACATTTCCAAATACCCCACTCTTCCTCGATGTCATCGTGTATCTCAGGGAGTCATTTTAATTACACATTTCCTTCTCTTCATCACTCTGCAGACAAAATGATGTCAATTAATTCATTGACTGGCTGAAATATGGAAATTTTTGCCCAATTATGGTAGTAACTTTACCAACCGGCTCCACAACTCAAGATGATGGTGGTGCTGCCGGCTCAAGGTAGGTACAACAAAGGAGCAGTGACAACAGCAGCATCAAGAAATCCATCATTATGTCGACCCAAATGGCAAGGCATGGATTCATTATAGACTTCGTAAATCAGATGTTCGTGTGTGTGAGTGTGTCTGTGACAAACGTAACGCTACATGGCGGTACGTAGCGATGGTACGAGCAGTCATGCAAAGCTTGCTTCCCATCTTTAGTCGTTCTGCCAAGTTAATGGGCAGGGAATCCTTTAATCCCTTTGAATGTGAATCGTGACTGGAATTTGTGTCAGTCGTTAAGGTAGGCAAAAGGAGATTCTTTGGCGTTGCCCTACACTACTGCCAAGATGCACTGAGATGCGAAAGATGTGAGATGTTCTCCTCAAGGTACGTCACACGAAGTTTGTTACTTTTTGACTGCATTTGGAAGCCATTCAGTCGGTGAGTGAGTGAATGAATGAGTGCGTTTGTTTATACAACTCTCAAACGGCCGTGCTTTGAGCGGATGTTCGTCTGTTTAACTCTAATATATTCTATCCATTTGTGTCTGTGTGTGCCATTTGTCTTCTTCCATTGCCATTACTTTTGCCTCCGGCATCGTTTGGAACAATTGTGGCTGCCTGACTGGTTTGGCAAAAGTGTGTCATCATTTGCAATAGCGTCGTGACACGATAACATTCAAAAGCATTGTCGGATAAAAATGAATGACTATCAGCTAAGAGATGTCTTAAGGCCGAAGGACGACGTTGATTCGGCGGTGCATTCGACAGGGGTTCTCGTTTATTTTTATGGATCTTTAAATATGATGGATATCAGATTTTGTATTGCTTAATGGCGAACAATTTCGGTGTCTTAATTCAGTTAGGTCATTTGCAGGTGATTAGCGGACTTTTGGCTGATGGATGAGAAGGTTTTTTCAAAAGTATTTAAAAAAAAATTCACACCTAGGGCTTAGGGCTTTGACAAAATATTTTAAAAAAATCTAAGCCTTATTTTGGGCTTTGAAAAAAAATCTTTAAAAAATCCAAGCCTAGTTTTGGGCTTTGAAAAAAATTTAAAGATATTCTTTACAAAATCCACGCCTTCAAAAAAAAATTTTTTTTTAAAAATTCAAGCTTTTTTGGGCTCTGAAAAACAAAATCCACGTCTTTACTGACCTTTGCATTAATATTTTTATTTGCATCCATTGGCTTCCTTTTAAAATAACATAGAGTAACGCCTTTAGTAATGTAAAACCGCCTCCTGACATCATTTGCATTGCCACACGCCATTCCCTCAGACACACCCTCTTTGCCAAATGACATCTGACAGCTGAAACATCTGATTATTGAGTATCGATTACTCATTGTGTGTGACGACGACAAAAATAATTTTAATCATTTTCAATAGTTTTTTTTCTGATGGAAAACAAAAACAATTGTGTAAATATTTATTTTAAATTGTTAGCCGACAATTGATAAGGAAACAAATCAAAGATATTTGTGTGTGGAAAAAGAGTTCGTTTACATTGAGAAATTCTTGGTATCCGCTGGCAAAGAGCAGAGAAAACCGATAACAAGGGTATGTCGAATTGTGATCATCATTTTGTGATTTGGGGACAGTGGATTTTTGCTTCAAGATAAAATCAATTTTAGAATAAAAATACATAAAATAATTTCTGTTTCTTGTGCTATAGGACATGTCCGGCGAAAATAATGATTATACAAAAGAAATTGCAGCGTCCAGCGTAAGTACTTCACTGAGAAAAAAAAACAAATTCCCTTAGACCCCGGCATATATTATAAAAAGAACACATCATTCATTCATTTCTGTTCTGTATTCTTCTAGATACGTTCTGGTTTGGCTGAATTAGAATTGAAAACGTCACAGGTTTTGCAACGTTTGGAAAATGTTAAAGCAGTACCCGTTGAAACACCACCCGATGGCGCACCCACTGAGGCAATGGATCAACTAACATTGGATGAACGCAGTGCTGCCCTGCAACAACAACAAAACTCTGCCAATAACACCACTACGCCCACTCGTGTGGCCCAACAATTACATGGCATACGCAAGCCACCCTCAGAGATTCTCAAATCATTGGAACTGCTTATCTCCTATTCAGATTCCGATGAAGATCCTGAATTTCCCCTACCCGCACTGGATGATGTTTCACATTTGGCATTGATATCACACAGCATTGTTGCCTATCTTTCACATTTGGATGCTAAACAATTGGTGCGGGTTACACGAAGTATTGCTGGCGATACAACCCATTGGCTAGGGACATTGTTCCGTTTTATGGACCCCTCCAGTAGCTTTCACAATGATAATGCTGATGCAATATTACGTGTCGTCCGACTGGCCATTGTTGCCCGTTGTCCAGGCTATTTGGAGGGTGGTATACCCGCCTTGGCTCATCCATGTTTATATATTTCGGAAAATACAACACCAATGCGTTTGCAATATGCCTGTCGTCAATTGGGTATACCATTGGATGCAATACGTCTAATACCGGGTAATACCACATTTGGTACAATGGATTTGTCTGTACTACAGCGCCAGATACAAATCGATTTGCAATCGAATCGTACCCCACTATTGGTCATAGCTGATGTGGGGGCCTCCCTGTGTGGCTATGTGGATAATATTATGCGCATGCATGAGATTTGTAAGGCAAATAATCTTTGGCTACATGCCACAGGTCATGGGCTGGCGGCTTTAGTTTGTTCTCAAGGACCGGGGGTGGTGAGTAGAAAGGAATAAAAATAGACGGTAATAAGATGTTTAATGTTTTCACTTTTCAGATAAGTTCATTGGTTGATTCCATAACTTTGTCCCTGGGCAGTTGGTTGGGTATACCAAGTTTGCCCATTGTGGTAGGTTTGAGAATAGAAAAGAAATTGAAGAATATATTTGATAGTAATATTTTTTATATTTTACAGTTACTACACCGCCAGCTGAATAATTCAGCACTCAATGCATTTGACCAGGATCCCATATTGTCAAGGCGCCTTAATTCCTTGGCCTTGTGGACTAGCTTACAGGCCTTAGGCCGTGATGCTATTGCCGAACGTATACATGTAGCTTTCCAGACATGCAGTATCCTTTTCGAAATGGTTTCCGAATGTGAAGGTATTAAAGTTGTGGTATGTATCAATATCATGGATTCAAATATGCACAACGTACCTCAAACAGTTTTGAAGAATTAAAATTGAACAGCTCTTCTTCAAAATTGAAAAAGTGGTAACCGTGAGAAATCCAACTCCAAATATTTGTTATGACGTTATTGGTAAGTCGTTAGACGCAGCATCGTATCTCTATTGACACAAAGATAACACTGACATATTAAGTGCTGCGTTTTTAACATGAACTACTTTTGATTATTAGAAAACATCACAATTATTTTACTGTTCATGTTTTGTTTTGATATGTATTTTGTATGGCCCCCTACCATGAAGAGATTGGTATATTGATTTGAATGTTATTTTTAAAGAATAATTTATCGAGGCCTATCACGGAAAAATGTGCAGATTTTTAAGGAATGTTTTTCGAGCCCATCTTTGTAAAAAGTGCGGTTTTTTTTAATCATATTTTTTCAAAGATTACAACAAATATAAGTGCGAAATTTTTTAAGAATATTGGTCAAGGCTGGCCACCGCAAAAAGAATAAGAATATTTTTGCAAAACCTTTAACAACTGCAAGCGTGAATTTTGAAGGAATATTTGTCAAGGCCCATCAGAAACTGCGGATTTTTAATAAATCACAGTAAAGTTTGCGGATTTTGTAAAGGAATATTTTTCAAGGCTCATATAAGTAGAGATTTTGAAATAAAATTTTTGTTCATCCTATAATTTCTTTTACTAATAACTTGTTTTTTTTTTTCTTCTTACAGAGCCGTCCACCAGGAGCTCAATCTGGAAAAACTTTATCCGATGTGATTAACAAACCTTTAGATGTGAATGTAAGTATTTTAAATATCCCAAGGAATAAATCATCAAATTCTAATCAACATCTATTTTCAGTTGCTCTTCGAAACTGCCGCTCCTGTGGTGGTTTTCCAATTCGATGGCAGTGTTACCGTATCAGCAAACACAACAGCAGACAACAATACAAGTCATGGTTCGGATGAAATCAAACCTCTGGAAAAAGTTAGCAATCCCTCATATTTTGATCGTTTAAATTCATGGTTGGGGCAGATACTACAAAGGGATTGTCCAAATGTAAGTGATTTTAAAGTTATTTCAAACTCGATTTACAAATTTCTCTCCCCCTTTTAGTTTGATTTTGAAATAATTGAGCATGCCACTCATGGCACCTGCATACGTTATTGCCCGTTGGAGTTGAGTTTGGGCGAACAACCGCCCACAGCAAAGAACCTAGAAAGTTTAGCTCAAAGTCTAGAGACGCATGTGGATATTTTAAGAGCCACCATCAAGCACAAAGCCACCTTTATGTATTTGGTTGAGAAAAGTGATGTTTTGCGTTTCGTTAATCTACCCGATTGGGCTGGTATGGGTGGTGTACGATTTGTACCCGATGGCTGGGAATCGTTGTTAACGGATCAAGCTAAGACGGAGTTAAATAAATTAAATGCTGATTTGGTGGAATCGCTGAAGGCCACCGATAATGCATTCTCTTTGGGTGAAGGTCCTGATGGTCTCATATGTGTACGTTTTGGTATGGTGACACATGAAACGGATGTTGATGAATTGCTCGATTTGGTCGTGTCGGTGGGCCGGAATGTCCAGGAGAATTCACGGGTATTGGATACAATGTCGGAAATTGTGAAAAGGGTAAGATGGCAAAGGGTGAACTTTTTTAGAAATTATTATCAATTGTGTTTTGTTTGCTTTTAGGGTATTGAGGCCGCCACGGCAGACCTGCAGCGAGAAAGTGAGGAGAAACTGTGGCAAGAAGGTATTTTACGTCACGTTCCGGTTGTGGGCAGAGTATTTAACTGGTGGTCTCCCCCACCCAAAGAAACTGGTATTAAAGGACGTAGCCTAAATTTGACACAGGGTGTTGTTGAATCTACCGAAAATATTTACAAGTAATGAACAAATTCTCCCATTAATGAATTTAAAAAAAAAATAATATTTTTTATTTAATTCCCAGATACCACATGCAAATCTCGGCTACCCACAATCAATTGCCGGCAAATAAATCACCACCCACACCCATGGTGCAGACACCACTTATTAATCCAGCCGATAAAGTGCCTCCAGTATTTCCTAGTACTTCTGGGTCCACCACCAATAATTCACCAACTTCGCAGAAGTCACTTAGTGATGAGGCTTCAGCATCGCCCACAAAAACTGGCAATGGCGCCCCCGCAACCACAACAGCAGCTGCTGGTGCTGCAGTTGGCAATCCCGATGATGTTGGACATAATCGTAATGTTAGTCAAAGTAGTGCTGCTTCTTCGGTACCAGAATTGGTGGCAATTAATAATAATAATAGTGCAATTAATAATACTAGCGAAACAACAAACATACCAACAACAAATGAAAATAGCAAATCATAAAAATCTCTCTCCTCCGTCAAATGTATTGATGAAACTCTCCCTACTTTAACAACTGTCTATGGTTTAACGTTTGTGCTTGTTCGCAACTTCTTCCTTTTCTCTCTCCTTTTTTATCTCGTTTTCAACTATGCAACATTGCGCACCACCCCCGACTCACTCTCACACACACACCTACACCACAGTCACCTACAATCTTATGCTTCCTTGACTTTTCAAATGCATCAATGCAAATGCAGCTTTATAATAAGTCCAGGTAAAGTTAGATAAATGTATGGCCCATAATTGTGTGGAGGGGTCCTCTCTGAACATTTTTTTAAATAGTAAAGAAGCACGTATGTAGTTCATTTTTTAATGGAGTTGGACCATCAAGGGCAATTACAATATACACTACAAAACAAAAGAAAAATTACCAATATTTATATAAAAAACAACAACAGCAAAATCGTAAACAAATAGTATATTATTTTTATCGTATTGTATTATTATATCTATGATTAGAAAGTGATTTATTTTTTTCTCAGCTTTCTTTAAAACGTTCCATTTTTAATTTATATAAATTATAAAAAAAATCGAAAAAAAACAAAATATAAATAACAACAAAGAAAATGTTAATCTTAAAGATTAAAAGCTAAATAAATATTTGATGCTATTACAGTTTGATTAGTAATTGTGGAGTGTTTTATTTTTTTTTAGCGAAAATCAAAGGATTTATAACAGTCGAAGGTACAGTGGGTTGTGTTGTTATAACTATTGAAAAATTAATTTTAAAAATCCATTAGTGATCCTTGAAAAATTAATTTAAAAAATCCACGCCTATTATTGACCCTTGAAAATTAATTTAAAACAAGTGAAAAATGTTAAGTACGGCCGGGCCGAACTTTGGATACCCTCCACCATAGATATACTGACAGGTACTTGAAATAAAAATATAGGGAAAATACCAAAAATTGGACTCATACCGACATTTCTACAAACCGATTATGTAAACCATGATACAAATTTCGAAAATTTTTAATGGATAATTATACCCTCAGCCTTATGGCTAATGAGGGTGCATACACGGTGAAAATGAGCCTCATCAAAATATTAGTTCTAGACCCCATGTTTCATTGGACCAAATTTGTTTCAGAAAATTTTGATTTCATCCAAACTTTGCCCATTTTATTATTTCTTCCAAACTTAGTTCAAGTTCGAAGATGGGGAATATCGGTCCACTCCATCTGGTACCTCCCACAGAGGGGCTAGGCCTAAATTCGGGTTATATTTCATTATCGAAACTTACGTTCTAGTTTTTTATGTCGATATCCTCCGCAGGTGAAATGATTGCAACAGAGTCTTAGAACCAAACCCAAAACGCGGAACAAATTAGATAACTATTTTAATATAAAGGGGGCGAATATTAACAATTTTTGGTGGGGAGATTTGTTACCATATACGACTACAAAATACCAACGCATTCGGTAGAAAAACGCGATCAAGAACCCCAAAATACAGAAAATTGGGGGTACCAGTATATGGGGGCTATCAAAAAAAAATTGGATCTATATTCATAATTTTTTGTGGGGAGATTGGGTACCTATTAAGAATTAAGAAGTTCTTAATAGGTACCCAATCAAAATTGAAATTTAGGAAGTAACGTTATATGGAGGCTACCAAAAAAGGTGGACCTATATTCATAATTTTTTGTGGAGACATTTAGTACCCAATACAAACATTTAGTACCCAATTTTAGCAAATTCGGATGAAAAACGCGCTCAAGAACAGCAAAATACCGAAAATTGGGGGGTACCGTTATATGGGAGCTGTGCCTAAACGGGGACCGATATATCCCATCTTCGAACTTGACCTACATGCAAACCTATGCAAAATTACAGAATCCTATCTTAATTCTTTCTGAAGATAGCGTGATTACAACAGATGGACGGACATGGCTAGATCGTCTTAGAATTTTACCCTGATCAAGAATATATATACTTTATAGGGTCGGTAATGAATATTTCGATGATCCAAAATCCACGCCAATTGGTAGCCCTTTAAAAATTAGTTTAAAAAAATATCCTTATTGGTAGCTTTTGGAAAATTTATTTCAAAAATCCACGCCAATTGGTAGCACTTTAAAAATTAATTTAAAAAAAATCCATACCTATTGATAGCCCTTAAAAAAATAAATTCCGCGCTTATTGGTGGCCTGAATATAATTTTAATTAAAAAAATCGATTTAGGAACTAGCCACCTTATCCTTCCAAATGATATTTATTTCATATAAATACGACCATTATTACGAAAATTACAGCCATTTAAAGAATCAACCCAGCAGAATAGCATTGCAATTCAATTGTGTGCATGCCCAATCAGATCCATCCACATTAACCAGATGATTCTAACACGAAAGCACACAACGACAACAACAACAGTATTTGCCATGAGCATAGGTGCCCATCAGTATACTTTAAAGTAGCTGCCTACTCACACGCATTGTTATGCTCTTTCAGTCAGTCGTTGTTTGACAGGCAACGAATGAACACATACTGGGGTGCGCGCACGACGTCGTGTCCGCAGAACTAGAAAATCAACGAAATAACACTTAGGGATAAAAGTGTTTCAGTATATTTGGATTTTTATTTTATTATTTGTATGTTTAAAAAATTTCAAAAGCAACAGAACAATTTCTGTTTTTTTTTAAAGAATTAAATATTTGATAATTATCGTAGTATTTAATATTATAATATGATTATTATCTCGGTATATGCTACTTTAAAAACTTTATTAGATTTTTATGACATATACACTTTGTAATTCATATAAAAACATTTTTAATAATGCTTTTATTTTATATAATAACAAAAATTGAATTCATCAATAATTTTTTCCGACCACAAAAATCCACACACAATTTTGTTCAGTACTGTTCTGTTTTCTCTCACACATACTAATGCATTTTAATTTTGGGCACCTATGGCCATGAGCATCTACCACCAATTACCACCCACTCTATGGAGCATAACAATATCACAGTAAAAGACCAGAGAACAAAACACAGAGAGGTACAGAGAGAAGTATATGTGTACTCTCCATACTCATTATCCCATAATGAGAACATTTAACATCAATAAACAGTAACAACAACAAACATTGACTGGCGCCTTTTTCTTGGGAAATTGCAAATAATATTCTTGTTCTTACCTTTCAATTATGGACTCGCCTTTTCTTGCAAAACAAAAAGATATTGAATAAAATATATTGTCCTTTTAGAAAATGCAAACGCGATTGTAAAAACCCCGAATAAATAACGACACACAATCTTAAAATTAATTTTTATCGCAACGATTTGGACAAGGAAACGAAATAGAACATCGGTAGGAAGTAAAAGACTTGACTACTACAACAAACACGGTTAAGGCAAAGCGGCACACGATATAAATTGATTTTTTTATTAAATTCACTCGCGAGCAAAAAATGGGCTTTTACCGAGCTATTTATTGAATATTTTTGCAAAACTAATATTAAAATTCGATCGGTTTTATATTGTATAGGAACTTCCGCAACCGCACTTCACGACATTTAAAGAAGAACTAAAGTCGAGTAATTTCCGAGAACAATGAATGGATCAAAGTTTGGAGAGTTGCTCCACTCTACCTATAAAGAGAACCAATTGGCAAACTCCATTGCAGTACGCACTCACACACAGAGTTGTTGGTGTGTGGAGATGTCATGAGATGCAAAATTAAAATTCAAATTAGAACAGGCTCGGGCAGAGGGCCGTTCTTATGTGCCTTTTTACACACAAATTATTCTCAATGAGAGCACGCCTGCGGCGGTTTGTCTGATACTGAATTAGAATTCCCAAAATACAGGTAATGCGTGCGGCGGTTTGTCTGATGCTGAATTCCAACTCCCCAAATAGCAACAATAATGACAATTTAGCGATTTTTTTGCAGTTTAACGTTTTTAGTTTTCTTGGGAATGAAAACATTAATTAAAAAAATATTATTTCAAGGGCCACAACATGGCACAACAATTAAAAAAATATTTAAAAAATTAAGAAAAATATTTGAAACTATTCCTTCGTTGAAAAAAATTAAAATAACAAACTCCTATAATAGTCCTTGAAATTTTATAAAAAAAACCAAAGCTATATTTACGGCTTGAAATATAATTTTAAAAAATCCCCACGTATAAAAATAAGTCTTTATTAATTTTTTTTAATATTCAAAAAAAATGGATTCAATAAGCTTTGAAAAACTAATATTAAAAATCCACATCCACATTACCGGGTTAACCTACTTTATGAGGATTTATTTGATATATATACAATGAATTTGACAATTAAAACCCACTAGGTTAACGAAATCCGGTACAATCTAAACGTACTTTAGGCCTTGAAAAATAATTTAAAACAAATCAGGCTTATAAAAGTAATAAAAAATCTTTTATTAATCCTTTTTTTACAATCCAAAAAAAAATATGTTTACTAAATATATTTATATATTATATATTTATCCTTTCAAAAGCTTTTTATTTTACATAAATACGACCATTATTTACAGAGATACAGTCATTTAAAGAATCAAGCCAACAACATACCACTGCAATTCAATAATATGCGTGCTGAATCAAGAAACAAGCAAATAGAGATCCTCTCCCCACTCACTTGAACAACAACACCAGTGTTACCGTTGGGAATTTCAAAAAAGTTGCACAAAAAGTCGTTCCCTTGAAAAAAAGTCGCACAGTTAAGTAAAATTGTCAATAAAACTGTTCTTAGAATATGTCAGATTCCCTTGGACCTCAAAAACGAAGTAGACGAGTCAAAATAAGTTTGAATAACTTAAGAAAATAACTTAAGAAAAACAGAAAAGTCGCACAAAGCTTAAAAAGTTGCAAACAGAGTTACAGAGCATCAAAAAGGTTGCAAATTGCGACTTTAGTCGCACAACGGTAACCCTGAACAACACTACAATGTGAGCAATGTGAAACAATCAACAATAGTATTTGCTATGAACATTTATCCTCCCATTGCCACCCACCATATCACAGTAAGATGGAGAACACTTGTACTCTTCTCTACTCATTCTCCTATAATGAGAACACTTAACATCAATATACACTACCAACAACAAACATGGTGCCTTTTTTGGAAGATGCAAAGAATATTCTGCTTCTTACCTTTTAATCGTTGTCACTTTGTAGAAAGGTCTCGAATTTTCGAACAAAAACAAAACATACACAAGCGGATTTCAAATTGAAAAATAATTACTATTTTATACATCTTCACATTCAAATAACGGCCCAGTAAAACACACACACATTGACATTGATTTTAAGCCATTATTTTTATTAAAAATACACTCGCGAAACTAATAAACGAACAATAATCTAATCTAATGAATTTTCGAATAGGAAATATAAACCACATGACATGACCTTTGTTGAATGAAATTCTAATTCTAATTAAAATAAAACAAAGAAATGCACTCGCGACAAAAAATTGATTTGAATATTGAACATAATTATTAAAAACAATACGATCGAATTGAAGGAGTACCACACGCAACCGTAAAGTCCGACATTTAAAAAACAACTATGTTGAGTAATGACCAAGAACATTGAATGGAGCAAAAAAATGGAGAGATCTCCCCATTAAAAGAACAAAAAGAAGAAGAAGATGAAAATCAAGCCACATAATGATGGGAGTTAGGCGAATGTAACCTGTTGCCATATTATAATTCTAATTAGAACTCCCAAACTTTTGCAGTTAACAGTGATGTCAATTTAGCGATTTTCCTGACTATGTACATTAGAGTACATAAATAATAAAAATTAGAAATTAAATAATAATAAATACTATAAGCCTTAAAAATAATTGAAACCAATTGAAAAAGCGTTAAGTTCGCCCGGGCCGAACTTTGGATACCCTCCACGATAGATATACTGGCAGGTACTTGAAATGAAAATATATGGAAAATAACAAAAAGTGGACCTATACCGACATTTCTACAAACCGCTTATGTAAACCATAATACAAATTTCAGAAATATTTAGTGGATAATTATACCCTCAGCCTTATGGCTAATGAGGATGTGTACACGTTGACAGGGTGAAAATTTGAAAATTTTAATTTCATCCAAACTTTGACCATCTTATAATTTCTTCCAAACTTAGTTCAAGTTCGATGATGGGGAATATCGGTCCACTCTTTCTGGTACGTCGCACACAAGGGCCAGGCCTAAATACGGGTTATAGTTCATATATAGTTCATTATCGAACCTTACGTTCTAGTTTTTTATCTCGTTATCCTCCGCAGATGATATGATTACAACAGACTCTTAGAACCAAACCCAAAACGCAGAACAAATTAGATAACTATTTTATTATATAAAGATATTGTATGGGGACTACCCCAAAAAGGGGGGCGAATATTAACAAAATACCAAATGGCCACGAATTCGATTGAAAAACGCGCTTAATAACCCCATAATACCGAAAATTGGGGGTACCCTTATATGTGAGCTATCCGAAAAATAGACCTATATTCATAATTTTTTTGTGGAGAGATTTGATACCTAGGAAAATGCGATCAAAACCTCCCAAATTACTGAAAATTAAGAGGTACCGTTATATGGGGGGCTACCAGAAAAAGTGGACCTATATTCATATTTTTTTTTGTGGAGACATTTAGTATTCAATAGGAAACCAATGTACCAAATTTCAGCAAATTCGGTTGAAAAAAGCGCTCAAGAACCGCAAAATATCGAAAATTGGGGGGTACCGTTATATGGGAGCTATGCCTAAACGTGGGCTGATATATCCCATCTTCGAACTTGACCTGCCTGCCTGCACACAAAAGACAAACCTATGCAAAATTTAAGCACCCTATCTCAATTCCTTCTAGCGTGATTGCAACAGACGGACGGACATTGCTAGATCGTCTTAGAATTTTACCCTGATCAAGAATATATGTACCTTATGGGGTCGGAAATGAATATTTCGATAAGTTACAAACGGAATGACAAATTTAATATACCCTCAATACTATGGTGGAGGATATAAAAACACGCAAATAATAATCCTTGAAAAATTAATTTAACAAATTTACGTCTTTATTTTACCCTAGGAAAATAAATTAAAAAAAAATACACTCGTACAATGTTCAATAAAATATTAAATATTAACTAGGCACTTTATCCTTTCATATGCTTTTAATTCACATCACCAATTTACTACAGATTGTTATGATAATCGCTAAATTGGCATCACTGTAATCTGCAACAGTTTGGGAGTTCTTATTAGAATTCTAATATGCCAACAGGTTGCATTCGTCTAACTACCACCGTTATGTGGTGTGATTCACGTTAGCGTTGTTTTTGTTCTTTTGATGGGGATCTCTCCATTTTTCGTTCCATTCAATGTTCTCGGCCATTACTCAATTTAGTTCTTCTTAAAATGTCGGGTCGGATTGTTGCGTGTAGTATTCATTCAATTCGACTATAGTGAAATTGTTTTTTTTTTGCGAAATAGATTTATGCTAATAATTTTTTTTGTTCTTTGGTGGCATATTGTTATTTTTTTTCAATTTACGTTTTGTTTTTGTTAGAAAATTCGCGCCCTTTTTACATAGTGGTCATGATTAAAAGATAAGAACAAATTCTTTGCAACTGCCAAAAAAGGTAGTTGTTGGTAGTGTATATTGATGTTAACTGTCCTCATTATGGAAGAATGTAACTAAGTAGAGGTGAGTACAAGTGTTCTCAGTGATTTATTCTCTGTGCTTTTAATGCACTTTTAAAGGGCAACACTGTTTTAATGTGATATTGTTATGATGCACAGAGTGGGTGGCAATGGGGGAATGTTCATCATAGTAATGGTAGATGTTCATAGTAAATCAGAGTTGAACAGAATTAAATTGAGAGTAAGTGTATGAGAGCGTAAGTGAGAGATCCCATTCAAAAATGATTGACCAAGAGAGAAGCAAAGAGAATACGTGTTTAGCCATCACCGCTATCGTACTATTTTGTGCATTAGTGTAGTAAATACTGTTGTGTGCTCTCACATTGTAGTGTTGGTTTTTATTGATTGAGCATGCATATTATGTTTGAATTGCTGTGCAATGCTGTTGGTTTGATTCTTTAAACGGCTGTAACTTTGGTAATAACGATCGTATTGACGTGAAATAAAAAGCATTTGAAAGGATAAAGAGTCTAGATTTAAATACTTTGTTTAAGATTATGAAAAAATTGTTATTGCAGTTCCAGTTCCAGTACATTAGTGGGGAAAGTATGTCATTGTCCATCAATTAAAATTATTAAAAGTTATTTTAGAATATTGTGGGCGAACAAAGGTAAAAAATAAAAACAAATTGTTTTCACAGCATGGTAGATTTGTTGGCTAATTATATTCCAGGTTAAAAATTATATACATATATTTGTCCATAAAAATGTTATTGCATTATATTTCAAAAAACTCTAAACTACATATAAAAATAACTTGGCGGGTAATGTGGACCAGTATGCACTTTTTTTAGAGCTCTATATTAAAAGTACTTATTAACATATATAACAACTTTATGGCTGATTTTTGTCCTCTGACACTTAATTATAAAAAATAGTACCAAATATATATAAAAAAATAGTATTAGTTAAAAAATTTTACAGTTTTTTAAAAAAAGTAAGGGTGCCCCACCCCATTTGCGGCATTTGAAGGCACATTGCGGCACCATAGTCATAGCCGGGTAATTGTCATCGCTATCAGTCTGGTTGAAATTCTGATCCTTTAAAGGCTCTATTAGGTTTTAATACGCCACACAATGTTTGAATTATATGGCTTTATTTTCGAGCGGCGGACCTACATCTAAATGTCGCACACACCATCAGAAATAGGGGGTTTCTATCGCATTTTCGTCAATACAAGCACGTTTGATCTTATATATGCAATTTCGAACCATATTAAAGGATTAGTTTTAAAAACAAACTCAAAAACATTTTACGGAAATAATATTGCACAAACTGTATATGGCCGAATGTAACCACTTTAAATGCCGAATGTAAACAAAATGTACTTTTTAAAATTTTTTTCGATCAGATTTGTAAAAAGATTATATTTTTAAATATTTTTATAATAATACACATTAGTTAACCACTTTTTAATAATATTGTCTTAAAAATGTTAAAAGTTTTATACACAAATACTTGAAATGGAATTGAAATATTACAGAAACATCTATAAAAATACAAAAACCTATGTATCTAAATAAGCTTATTAGCTAGAAATTTCAAACTTTGTGTCAGTTATTTATTTCGATATTCGATACCTATGTATCGAAACTAGTGATGTACGGTGAGAACTTCATATCTCAGTCTCCCCTACTCACTTTTGCACGTTTGAAAAAAAATTGCAGAATACGAATATTTTTATTACTTACACCGTAGTTCTATATTTTTAATGTATCATTTATGCAATTTGGCATATTTTCAACCAATTTTAGTACAATTTAATTGGAAATATTCTTCCAATCACCTCAGATCCATTGCCAAAGTTCGTCTAAATTGGTCTCACCTCCCTCTTTACGATTGGTCCCAAAGTATCTATCGGATTGATGTCAAAACTTTGTGCTGACCATAGTGTTAATTGAAAATTTTGCTCACGAAGATATTCCAACACGATTTTGGACGATTGTCTTTGATCACCATTTTGTTCATAATTACTTCTCCTAAAGTATAGGCGTTCCTCTCCACCAAGACCGGTTGATATGACTCTACAATGCTCTCAATAGACGTCTTTCATTATTATATTGTAATTTTGTTTACATCAGTCCAGGACTCACAAGTTAAAGCCTACGCATACCATGGCAATTCCTCAACCGTGCTTCACATTGAGCCTTTGAATTAGTTTTCATCACCAATAATGCTTATCGTCGGATTGAAAACGGTTGAATTTGGATTCGTTTGACCCAATCACACGTTTCCAGTCGACCACAGTTCAACTTTTTGTCTACGACTTCTAATTTGAGGTTTGGGAACAACGGAACACAGTGGGTACAAACCATATGGCCAAAATTGGCACAATTTAAGTTCCTTTGCAATTTTCAAGGTAGAACAGCTGGTTTAACTCAAAACCCGAATGGCTTCTTCAGTGATTATTAAATATTTCTTCATGATTTATTATTATTAGTTATTTATTTGATTTTTGTTCAAAACTTTGTACAATTTTTTAGTACAGTATTTCTTAAAAAAGAAGTATGAAAACCAAAAAAAGATTAAAAAAACGTGATTTTACATTCCTTTTCTGCACATTATTAAAAAAAAAAATGCAGACGAAATAAACTCATTGGAGTTGATTTCGTTCTCTTTATTTTTTCTTGGTTATTTTTAAGAGTTAGATTTTTAAATTCAGGTGGTTTTGTTAAGTACAAAATACCCAATAAAATGCAACCAACATTTTTGAATTTGCTTTTTTGGTTTTATTTTTATGACGTAAAAAGTGTCTAAAATGTAAGCATGTACTCGTTTTTGCACGCCACTGTATGTTGGTTTACTCAATAAAGTAAGTTGGCAGTTTTGTTACTGAGTATTTGCAAATTCTTACAAGATTTTTCAGTAACATCAGCTGTTCGATGATGGTAAATATTGTTATATTCCCTCTGGTACCTCCCCCGCAAAATGATCAAACATTTGCTACTATTTTACCCCTGTCTGTATAATGTTGGGAGATGGAATTATCGTTTCAAAAATAATTTTTACCCTTTCAGTCCAACAGTTATAACCCCCTCAATTCCAGACTTTTCGAAATAAAACACTTTACTATTTTTTTATGGAATATATGTATGCGTGTTCTGTGTATATTTATATTATATCCGGTTTTCTTCTTGGTTTATCTTCTCTGTTAAATATTTTTTCATATTTTCTGTTTTTGGTTTCTTTGATTTCTTTTTTTTTATTATTTATTGTTACTCATTTTGTCTGTTACTGATTTAACATTTTGTTATAATATTTTCTCTGTTTTTTTTTTTTATTTTTTTATACATCTATTATGTACTCGATTCTGTATCTGGTTTTTACTTTTGGGGGATTTTTTTCATTTTTTTGTTCAGTTTGAGTTTTGCAAAATTTAATTTCATTGCATTTTATTTGGTGTTCTTTTCTGCTGCTGCTGCTGCTGCTGTTGTTTTCGTTATTTTAACGGTAATTGTAATTTGAATTTTTTTATATTTTCATTTAGATTTTAGTAGTTTCTTCGTCCTTTTTCGTGTGATGGTGTTCTGAAATTGTTTTGGTGTCCATAGTAAATTTTTCTTTTGCAATTCTTTCTTTCTATTGATTGAATTCTTCCGTGAGGTGTCCTTTTTTCTGTTAGAGATAGTCGGCCTAACTGCAACTGTATGTATGTCTGGGGGGGTTTTGAATTTTGAATATTTTTCTGACATTTTTGTTGTTTTTTTCTGTTAGTTTAACTTATATATAAATTTTAAATTTATTTGTGGTTTTTGTTTTTACTTTTTTTTAATTACTATTTTTTTTTTGTTTTTATTATTTTTTAAGACTTAAGTAGTAATTTTACAATATGATACGTAATAATAACACATTTATTTAACAAAAATTACAAAAACTGATTTATTGGAAACTAAAATCAAAAAACACACAAATTATTTCTAGGTTTTCTTTTCTTTTTCTGAATAGTAAGAAAAAATCAATTCCAAAGTCAAATTGACCACTGGAATTCACTTTTGCCTCTCTATTGTTATTAATTTATTATTATTTTTCAATTAATTTATTTTATAGTTTTTTTCTCTTTTTATTATTACTAATATTTAGCATTTACAATATATAATTTTTCTTCTTGTTGTTGTAATTAATTCGTTTATATATTTTTGGTTATGTCTTTTCATTTCATTTGTTGTTTCCTTTTCTTTGCTGTTTTTGTATTTCATTTATTATTAATATATATTGTATTTGTTTTGTATAATAAATATAATATAATAATAATAATTCATTTATATATATAATAAAATTCGAAATTCAAAAAATGTAAAAATCGAAACTTCCAACTTATATAAATGCAATACATTTCTTTGTTTTAATTCCTTAATATATTTTCTTTGTTTTGTTCTGTTTGTTTTTTGGTTGTTGTTGTTGTTTTCTTTATATCATAAAGTATACTTTTAAGTACATTTATCTAAAAATTGTTGTTGTTCTTTGTGTTTAGTTTTTTGTTATTAAATGTTAGCTTTGTTTTCTGTTGTTCTTACCAGTTTCAATGCTACCATTATCGATTCAATGAATATTGAAGGAGTAGATAGGGAACTAACAAACACAGGTCCACTTTTTGGTATATTCCTTATATTATGATCCCGCCAATTATTCATTACATCAGAAGTCACTGAAGTTTAATATACAAAATTGTCAGTGAAGGCTATAAAAAGTTCGACCCGGCCGAACATAATTCCCTTTTTACTTGTTTTTTATCGTCACACATCGTCGGGCGCCATTTTTTAGACTATGGTGAATATAAACTTTAGACATTGCATTCCAAATGAAAACGTTGGGCGCCATTTTGTCATAGTACATACTTGGATTAACATCAGGATTGCTATGTGTACGCTGCATTTTTAAGGATACACTAGACAAGTGTGTAAATGGTAATATCGAGTTTAGACCCCATGTTTCTTTGGACTAAATCCGCGTCTGATCCAAACTTTGAAAGCCATTTACAGCTCGTAGATAGGTCATATATCAAGATGGTTTCATATCTTATAGATACCAAGTAACGACACTGATTGACTTTAACATGGCAAAGCCCAGGCTTATCTTGGTCCATCTTTCATCTCAATTGCGAACACTGACCTCCCCACGGTGTCACCTGTGGTAGCAGATAGCGAGCAGATAAAAAAATGTGTTGAGGCGTCGGGGGTTAGTTGCCCACACTCGGAAAACCCCATCCTACTATTAAAAGGCAAAGAAAAGGAAAAATAAACCCCCCTAATGTTGACGACCCCGCAAACGTATCAAGGACCACGATCTGCGAATCTGCACTTGGAATGTAAGCACGTTGTACAGAACAGGTACAGACAAAGACTAGCAGACCAAATACATTTTTTACGAGCGCCAAGAAACAGCATATTGCAGCTGTACTGATAAATTCTGCTAGGAGAATCGGAAAGAGAGAATCCAAGAAGAAACATCAGACAACGGCATGAGATTGATTGACTTCGCGGCAGCAAAAAAACATGGTAGTTAGCAGCGCCAAATTCAAGCATCTCAATATACAAAAGGTTATCTTAATTTATTTCAATCAAACATCGAAAAATCAAATCGATCATGTTGTGATAGATGGAAGGCATTCATCCAGTGTTTTAGGCGTTCGATCGATCCGAGGAGCGAATATCAATTCCGAACAATACCTTGTAGCAGCCAAGGTTCACACTCATCTTAATGTAGCAGCTGCAAACACAACAGTCAGTAGTAGAAACGTATTTTCAGAAAAAAGAAGAAAGAACAAGAAAAGGGTGAGCGGTAGGTCTTCAGAGGTGTTTAAAACCATGTCTGCGTTCGGTATTCCTGCTAAATTAATTCGGCTATGTAGGATAACTGAAAGGTAAGAAGTTAAAGTCGGAAAGGACCTCTCGGAACCCTTTAATAACGAACGAGGGTTCAGACAAGGTGACAACCTCTCGTATGACCTTTTTAACATCGTCATACGAGGCAAAGGTGAACTCTGTATACCAAACAACACATATTACTCGTCTACGCCGATAACATCGACATAATGGATCGAACATTAAGAGCTGTAGCAGACACCTTTGAACAAATTATGAAGGTGTTTGCCAAATTGTGTCTGGCAGTAAATGACGGGAAGACCAAGCTAATAACATCAACGCGCAAGACGTCCAGTAGACTCGGACTAACTATGGAACTTGAGAACTATAGCTTCGAGGTAGTCAAAGATTTTATATACCTCGGTACCGCCATAAATAAAACTAATGACATCAGGTTGGGCCAAAGATGCTACTATCGTCTATGTAAGCAGTTTACAAACAAGGCCACCTCTCACCAGACCAAACTAACACTCTACAAGACGTTGATACTACCCGTGCTGGTGTATGGATCAGAAGCAAGGATATTTGCGCAAGCAGATGAGGCAGCTCTTGGAGTGTTCGAGAGAAAAATTCACCGCAAAATCTACGGGCCGATCTGCGTTGATGATATATATCGCCGTCGAATGAACCATGAGTTGTATCACCTATTCTCGGACATCGACATAGTCAGCCGTATCGTGCTGCAGCGACGACAGTGGCTAGGCCATGTTGTGCGAGTGGATGAGGATGACCCAGTACAAAAGGCATATAAAAGCGAGCCTATTGATGCCACGAATTCGATGGAAAGATCAACTTTTTAAGTTTACTAAAAACTATAATTAGTCCGAAGTTTGTACCCAATGATTCACTTCCCATGGTACCTCATAAAAAGTGAAAAAGTCCTTGATTTCATGCGGACAATATAATTGATGGACTCTGATTCCGCAGTCCCGAAAAGGAA
Source organism: Musca vetustissima (assembly GCF_032173495.1). Taxonomy (NCBI): domain Eukaryota; kingdom Metazoa; phylum Arthropoda; class Insecta; order Diptera; family Muscidae; genus Musca; species Musca vetustissima. The sequence continues at coordinate 27,135 of NW_026880347.1, forward strand.
CTAAGAAATGAGAGAATGTATACATATATGTATAGGTAACAGGATATCGCAAAGCCGGCTGATTCTTTGTAACTACATTTTTGAAATATGATTCATTGGGTGTCATTTCAGTATCAGGGTACGAGAATGCTGCTACCTCTGAAATTCCCTCCATTTCTATATTCTTCCTATTTTCGAAAGTGGCGCCCGAATGATTTAAAATTGTATTTACTGCTTCTGTAAAACATATGTATTTGTTTATTTTGTTTTATATTTGTTTATTTTTTTCTCCAATAAATTATGTTGGCATTATTGGAGTTCCTTAGAGTGAAACTGGAACCAGTGCATAGTTCATTTTGTCTAGTTCATAGTACGTCGTATAAGAAAAATCTTTCGTTTTCTTGTCGTATTTTAAATTTTGTAGATATAAAACCACTAAGAAGTTCCCATATATTTTTCAAGTTTTTCCGAATCATTTATGTAAAAATTTATAAGATTTCGTGGGGTTAATTATATTTCTGGTAAAATGTTTCAGAATAATTTTGTTCTGTGTTATGTTGGGCGCCATGTGGTGAAATGCTTCTTAAATCAAATCTACTTAACATTTTCCCCGCGAAAATAAAATATTTAATTCCCTATATTCTCCAATATAATTTGAACCAAAAACTGGTAGCACCGTTTCCATTATAAATTGGGTTGGGATCCATCTAAAAAAATATGTATGTATGAGTGTGTATTTTAATGTATGCATTTTGATATTGAATAATTTAGTTTTTTTCGTTAAATTTATGATTTGTACATGTCCTTTATGAATAAAAGGATATTTGTTTTGTTTTTTAATTATAAATTAATATATCTACAAACATATTACAAATAGTCTGATCTGTGACAACAGATCAGATGATGATGCTGACAATAATTATGCTGAATTAGTGCGTTGTCTTCGTATCAGCCTGTAACTCTTGGTAATGTCTCAAAATTTTGGATAAATTAAATTAGTTTTTGTATTTGTTGGTTTAATGTACATGAATGTGATGGTGTTGTTGAAATCTGATTTGAAATTTTAGGAAAATTTCATTTGAAACTCAATGAAAGGAATTTCAAAAAAAAAAAAAATCCTTAAAATTATATGCGATATGACTAGTATTATGCCAGATTTCTTTGTGCTACCTTTTCTTCCTTTTGTAAAGCAAAAAAAAAAAAAAAAATGGATGATCACCCGTCCGTAGTGAGTGTCATTGTGTGTGTTTGTGTCTTTATCATAAGATCCTGAATCCAATTAGAATTAAAAATCCTTTAACCAAGGATTTCTATTATTCCCTTTGTAAATCAATAGAATAACGATTTTCCCAGGATAACCGATTTTATGTAAAGTTGTGTGTCTGTGTGTTTATTTAGTGTAGTTTCTCTTCTACTTCCATCTCATTTTTTTTTAAATATTATTGCTACAAAAAATCCTTTGGTTTTAATTTTTAAATTATCTATAAACTACAAAAAATGTTACCACAACTTTCTGTTTTAGCTTTGTTTTCCTAAGGGGGAGGCGTGAGTTTTAACTTCTCTCTATCTCTCTCTCTCTCGCTCTCTATTTGTTTTGTGTCTCTAACGCATGAACGCCATCTATATTTCACAGATCACTCACTCATGCTGAATGTTGATATTCTCATTTTGTTGTTGACAGATACATCGGTTACATTCTTTTAAAGTTCCGTTACCGCATAATTAGAATCGTCGTTCATTGCTGGCGGTGGTGGTGGCGGGGGCAGATCATCTTCATCGTTCATATGTTGTTGTTGCTGTGCGCTGTTATTCTTGTTTGTGCTGTTGTTGTTGTGATGCATTATATTATTCGATTTGGGTCCCGTGTCCTCTGGTGTATCCAAGGGCGGCGGTGGTGGCAGTGATGCGTCGTTGTTCATTTGACGATTTGTATCGGATACATTTGTTGTTGTTGTATTCGTATTGGTAGTATTTGTGGTGGCAGTGCTAGATGTGTCCACTCCACCACCTCCTCCGTTACCCATGTTCATGGTATTGCCACCATTCTGATGGCTATAGGGTTTGGGTAGATTATTTCCACCATTGTCGGTGTTCTCAGGTGGAGGTGGTGGTGAATTGGGTGTGCCAACTCGTGGTGGTGGTATTGCTTTCATTTGTGGGGGCAATTTCATTGGTGGTCTTTGAAGAGTTCTGAAAAGAAGAAGGGAGAGAGAACAGGTTATAAATAATTATAATAAACAATCAACATCGTTTTCCTACAGAAAAGGAAGAAATCTTTCAATTCAGCCTAACTGAATAAGATTTCCCATAGGAAATCTTTCAATTCAGCCTAACTGAATAAGATTTCCCACAGGAAATCTTCAATTCAGCCTAGCTGAATAAGGCTTTCTATAGGAAATCTTCAATTCATCCTGGCTGAATAAGGTTTTCTATAGAAAAGCTTCAATTCCACCTGGCTAAATAAGGTTTTCTATAGAAAATCAGGAATTCCGCCTGGCTGAATACGGTTTTCTATAAAAAAAAATTAAATTCCGCCTGGCTGAATACGGGTTTCTCTAAAAAAAAACAATTCAGCCTGGCTGAATAAGTTTTTCTATGGGAAATATTCAATTCAGCCTGGCTAAATAAGGTTTTTCTATAGGAAATCTTAAATTCAGTCTGGCTGAATAAGGTTTTATATTGGAAATCTTCAATTAAGCCTGGCTGAATAGGGTTTTATATAGGAAATCTTCAATTCAACCTGGCTAAATAAGGTTTTCTATAAGAAAATTTTCAATTCAATTCTTCAACTCAGCCTGACTGAATGAAATTTTCTATAGAAAATCTTCAATTCAGCCTGGCTGACAAAGGTTTCCTATAGGAAATCTTCAATTTAGCCAGGCTGAATAAGGTTTTCCATAAGGACACTTCAATTCAGAATGGCTGAATAAGGTTTTCCATAGGATAACGTCAATTCAGCCTGGCTGAGTAAGTTCTTCTGTAGGAAATCTTCAATTCAGTCTGGCTGAATAAGGCTTTCTATAGGAAATCTTCAATTCAACCTGACTGAATTTGATTTTCTAAAGGAAATGTTCATTGCAGCCTGGCTGAATAAGATTTTCTATAGACAAATTTCAATTCAGCTTGGCTAAATTTCATTTTCCCTGGGTAATTTGCAATTCAACGTAGCTAAATTATGTTTTCTTTAAAAAATCTGCAATTCAGCTCAGCTGAATTATGATTGGATATTACTCTAAATACTTTTTTCACTTACTTCGAATAATTCTGTTGCTGTTGTTGTCGTTGCTTTTCATATATCGACTCGACACTGGGTGGATCTGCATCCTTAGGTATTTCTGGCAGTGGACAATTCAAAATCGATGGCTTATATTTGGGATCAAATTTACCACCCTGCCGCAGTGTTGAACACTTGTAAATACCCTTCTCACGATCATAGATAGCCGTATCCATTGCCTCAGAACGGGATGGATCCCGCATGCCATCTTGTGGGGATTTCACACTCATCGTTTGATGATGTGACGTGGGTGGCATGCGGCCCCCACCCTGTTGCTGTGACATGCCATGATGTCCGGGTATCTGTGGATGTCCCGCATTACTTTGCTGGGAGTTCTGTCGCCGCATTGTGGCCAAATTTGAGACATAAATCGAACCCTGGCTGACCGCAACCAATGGCTGATATATGGAATGTGGATTGGCTTGGCCACCGTTTTGAGCCATCGGACCCATATGCGGTGGTATTTGTTGATAGATTTGACTCTGCGGTCCATGTGGTCCGGCCGCCACCAAATGATGTTGTCCATGAGCAGCTGTGGAATAGGTGCCGTACTGCTGTTGTTGTTGCTGCTGCTGATGATAGATGGCATGCTGGTGTTGGGCAGCGGCCACTGCTGCTGCCGCTTCGTGTGAGTGAGGATGTGGATGAGGATGGTGACAATATATTGGTTGTGGAGCCATCTGGGATTGTTGCTGCTGTTGAGACGTCGCCTGTTGACTTCGGTTGGGATCGCTACAGACTGATGATGATTTTCAGTAAAAATCATTTGCTTCCAAAGTTTTGCATTGTTTGCTTAAAGTTGCATATTTACCGTTATTAGGGCCTAAAAGAAACGGAAAGGGGGAAGATAAGCAAACACATTTCATCGACACAAAACGAAAGGAAATCTAGTATAATTATCATGCCCGTGAAAAGTGTAGTACAGAGCGAGATGGAGAAAGAGAGTGTTACATGGGAATGAGAGACAGCGAGCGCGATCATCGCATTCCAACTTACCAGTCAGGTGTGTGGGGCTATGATTGTGCGACGGCAAACGACCCAGCGTATGCGTGCCCATAGCCCTCATATTCTGCTGCATGTGTACGTGAGCCATCATCTCGTGCTGCTGACGCTTCGATGGATGCTGCAGGGTGTGCAAACCACTAATCACCGGTGGACTAAAGTGCCTGTAAAGAGATTGCAACCAGAATTTAAATAAAATCACTCTCATTTATTGAGCTCACCCGTTGTGATTTCTTGGCAGTGTTCGTGAGGCATTCAACATTTGCTGGTGATTCTGCGGGGCCGGGTGGGATATGTACGACGGCTCGTCGACTTGAGCATAATCATTGCGCTTCCTTATATAGATCCATGTGTGTGAGTCTACCCAAACCATAATTGTGAGCAAAATAGCAGCAATAAAACTGGCAATGAGCATTAGGACCAATCCGAGTAGGCCGCCCTCGCATAGACCTCGTGAGGCAGCCAAAAAGTTATGATGCACCGTTTTACAATCGACCAAGGCTGTCAGTTGGGTGAGCAAACGTTCGCTGCTATTCAAATCGGCATTGACAGCTCCTAATTTCGGTTGCAGACCCGAGGACTTAAACAGGACAAGAGATATTTTCATAACCGTAGCCATTGCACTGCGAGCATTGTTAAGCGAATTTTGAGATTCTCTTAGACGTTGGGTGAAGGGATTAGTGTGTCCAGGTTCACATTGGGTATAATGCAGCAATACATTTGTGGGAAGATCTCGAGGTGCCACCGAAACCAAAAAGTCGGCAGGGCTAATGCAAAGATCTCCCACCGCTACAGATGAAGATAAATATAGGCCTGACATTAGCCATGAGCCGGTGACAGCCAATAAACCGCAAACACTGAACAGAATCAAAGCACAGCGGGAGTGGCGGGCCACACCCACCAATAGGACTGCACACAATACCAAGAGTAAAGCCAAGGTGGCCACGGTGCCAGGCCATCGGATCAATTCCATTTTATCACCCTCCTGCAAACGTAACCCAAACCAAAGATATTATAAAAAAATCGCCACACCTTTCCCCTTTGGGACTTACCGAAAGAAATTTTGTCATGGTCACACTCGTCAGGGGCCGTCGTATATCACTGGCCGCATTGGTGGCCAATGTCACATTGCCTTGTACAATATTCAGCGACACAAAGAGTATGGAAAGGGCAGTGGAATTTGTTACCGGTTGATCGAATATATCGGCCAATTCCACCAATTGAGGTCGTATGCGATTCTTCAGTGTATTTTCCAAAATCAATGTCTGGTTGCGTACCGTCGTAACCAAGGTGTCCACTTTTCGACCAGCCGTCAACACTTCCAATAGACCATTGTGTAAATCATCATTTCCATATAGTCCTGCAATAGAAGAGAAGATTGGAAATAATCCGATTAAAAGGTCGAGGTCACTTCTTACCTAAACCAATGGCAGCACAACACATCACCGTCACAATAGATAGAGCCACTTTGAGGCTTGTAATAGAATGGGCAGGTCGGGGTTTGCGATCGCAACATCTTGTCATTAGATATAGTAATAGACCCAATAACGATACAATTAGCAGGGCAGCTGGTACGGATCCCAATATACCGAGGCTCTAAAATGAACAGGAAAATATTAATAACTTGTAAAATAACTAATTCAGCCTGGCTAATATCCATGGAACACCTAATTCAGCTGGATAATTTAGGGTATCTTATAGAAAACTCTTTTTAGCCAATCTCAACCGAAGTTTTCATATAGAAACCCTTATCCAGCCAGGCTGAATGGAAGATTTCTTATAGATAACCTTATTCATACATGTTGAATTGCAGTTTTCCTATAGAAAACCTTATTTAGCCAGGCTGAATTGCAGTCTTCCTATAGAAAACCTTATTCAGCCAGGCTGAATTGCAGTTTTCCTATAGAAAACCTTATTCAGCCAGGCTGAATTGCAGTTTTCCTATAGAAAACCTTATTCAGCCAGGCTGAATTGCAGTTTTCCTATAGAAAACCTTATTCAGCCAGGCTGAATTGCAGTTTTCCTATAGAAAACCTTATTCAGCCAGGCTGAATTGCAGTTTTCCTATAGAAAACCTTATTCAGCCAGGCTGAATTGCAGTTTTCCTATAGAAAACCTTATTCAGCCAGGCTGAATTTCAGTTTTCCTATAGAAAACCTTATTCAGCCAGGCTGAATTGCAGTTTTACTATAGAAAACCTTATTCAGCCAGGCTGAATTGCAGTTTTACTATGGAAAACCTTATTCAGCCAGGCTGAATTGCAGTTTTCCTATAGAAAACCTTATTCAGCCAGGCTGAATTGCAGTTTTCCTATAGAAAACCTTATTCAGCCAGGCTGAATTGCAGTTTTCTTATAGAAAACCTTATTCAGCCAGGCTGAATTGCAGTTTTCCTATAGAAAACCTTATTCAGCCAGGCTAAATTGCAGTTTTCTTATGGGAAACCTTATTCAACCAGGCTGAATTGCAGTTTTCTTATGAAAAACCTTATTCAGCCAGGCTGAATTGCAGTTTTCTTATGGAAAACCATATTCAGTCAGGCTGAATTGCAGTTTTCTTTTAGAAAACCTTATTCAGCCAAGCAGTTTTCTTATAGAAAACCTTATTCAGCCAGGCTGAATTGCAGTTTTCTTATAGAAAGCCTTATTTAGCCAGGCTGATTTGCAGTTTTCATATAGAAAACCTTATTCAGCCAGGCTGAATTGCAGTTTTCTTATAGAAAACCTTATTCAGCCAGGCTAAATGCAGTTTTCTTATAGAAAACCTTATTCAGCAAAGCTGAATTATATGCTTCTTATAGAAAACACAATTCAGCTGGGTTTAATTGAGGTTACAGCTCTCCAAATCATATTCAGCAATTGAAAAATTCAAGACTTACCTCCAAATAGATCTCATCATTTGGCCGAAATGTGCTATTAATTTTATGGAATGTTATATTGTAGTGGGGCAGGGCATGCAGCAGCTTGGCAATAACCGGCACCTTATATTGATCCGTATACTCGTGATAATCACCCATTATGTGAGCGTGTGTTTGATCTTCTTCTAGTTGCAGTAGCAGTTGTGGCAGTGGGGTGGTGGTGCTTCTTCCGGTCTTATGGCTGCTGGTATGGTGTTGTCTTGGCTGTTTGTTAAGCCTCTCTTAAGATGAACCAGAACGTATGAAGTGTTCATTCACTTCTGTGTTTGCCACAAACCAACAAAGTGTTCAAAGGCTGTAGATAAAAACCAAAAAGGAAGAAGCATCATAAAATCAATCGATTATTTACTTATGTGCGGTTCGGGTTTTTAGAGAAGCATTAATCTTTTAATGGCAAATAAATTTTTAATGTTTTTCTTTTTTTTCGTTTCTGTGGAATTGTTGGCCTCTTGACTCTAACACTGCCAAAGATAAGTGTCAATGATCCCGTAAATAAAGAAAAAAAAACAATAAAACAGCAACAACAAACCAACTGACTGACTTGTATTACAACAACAGTAACAACAATAATAATAATAAAAAACGAGAACAACAACATACAAATAAAAGAAGGCGAGGCAAAATATTCACGAACTTCAGTTGTTACTCTGGCCTCCCTGGTTGTTGTTTTTGGTGTTCTTGTTATTTTTGTTTATTTTATCCTCTTTAGGAATTCCTCTTTTTTTTGCCATACGATTTGACCGCATGTCGTGGCGGCCCGACTGCCACCACAAACCAAATGAGAGCCAACAAACAGAAAACCCCGAACGAGAGTGGCGGAGGTTTGCTCAGAAAACATAAATACTCACACCCAGGCATACAGACACACTTGCACATATACACAAACACACACATACTTCCACTATATAAAGTAGTACATAGTTAAGTCCTTCTGTTTTTTCTCTTCTTCTCCTTGATGCTGTTGTTGTTGTTGGGTATCCTCTTTGGTATAGATGTATATGTGTATATGTATGTATGTTTGAATTGCTACTGCTGCATTTCATCATTTGCTACAAATAAAGAGGACAACAGACCGACTGTCAGACAAAAGTCGACAAATAAACAGACGACATACATTTACACATGAAAGAGCCTCTTCAAAATGTTATGGCACACTCACACACACAAACACACACACACATACCCGGCTGGGCACACACATCCTTTATCCTTACTTAAAACACAATTTATTTTACATTCATTCATCTAAAAATACACATTGGCACACACCGACACACACACACAGTCCAATTGACGTTGAGAGAAACGTTCAGACACTTATGTAAGAGTGTGTACGCCGCGGCACACATTATCTCCCAAACATTCGTTTCGTATCATCATCATCATCACTGTTTAGCATGAGTTTTATCCTCATGCCTTTCTAGGCTAAATTGTTTTTGTTGGACTCATTCTTTTTTATTATTATTATTGTTGTTGTCGTATTTGTTGTTGTTATAGCTGTTGTCCGTCAACATCGTCATCTTCGTGTGATTGTTATTCGACGTCTTTAACATCTTCAACACTGCTGTTCGTCATGTGGAGAGTCGTTGATACCGTTATCTGTCATCGTCATCAATTGTAGACAAGTGAAAATGGTCGACAATTTGATACCCTCCTTCGTCTATATTATTTCGGTAATCAATTTTCAGGACCGAAGGAGTCACATCTCCGAAGTAATCAGAAATTTTCGAATTGAAGAAGAAAAATGTTGCTCTCCGACTTGAAGAATGATTTATCATCTTGTAATGGAAATATTATTTCATTATCGTCCAGAGACCTTCGTACTACCCTTTACCGTTGTAAAGGACATTATGTGTAAAACATTTTCAAATGTTCCGGGGAATTCTGATTTCATCGATTGGAAGTGCTTCAAATTTTTTTTTAATTTTTAGTCTAGAATCAAAGGTTGTCGTATACAAAGTTCTTAAAATAGTTGAAGTATATAGAATAATCGGAACAAAAAATACCCTGTAAAAGTGCTCTATTTAGTTTCATTCTTTGAATGACGCCCAACTTTAAATATTTGAAAATTTAAGTAATATTTTAATAGTTGTAATTTGATTCTAAATTCGTTTTATAAAACATGTCAAGATTAGATGTACGTTGTGTTTATGATCTTTGATATATGTCGAATATATATATATATATATATATATATATACGATACGATATAACATAAGGTTGGGGAAAAGAAATCCATTATTTTTATATGAACTATAGGGCTTTATTTAACATGCTTCGGAATGTCCGATTGTTTGGGTTGCAAAGAATCACTTTCTGAAAACGATTTAACATTCCGTCTGTTTCGCGAATGCTCAATTTTTGGAACAAAACGGTGTGATTATGATCCGATTTGGATGAAATTTGGCACAGTTCACTTATTTAGCCCAGGGACGAACCCTATTGAAATTGAGTAAAATCGGTTCAGATTTAGATATAGCTCCCATATATATTTTCGTCCGATTTAAGGTAAATGGTGCACCAAAGTCCCTATATATCGTTAGATTTGCTCGAAATTTGGCACAGCGTAATGAATTAAGCCTAGAATAATGTCTGCCAAGTTTCGTAAAAATCGGTCCAGATTTTATAGAAATAGGTTCAGATTTAAATGTAGCTCCCATATATCTTTTCGTCCGGTTTTATGTAATTGGTGCATCGATAGGATACATCTTAGGATACATCTGTTGAATATACCCAAAGTGGTGAAGGGTATCATATAGTCGGCCCAGTCCGACTTTACTACTTTCCTTACTGGTTTTTATATGGACTATTGGGCTTTATTTAACATTCTTCGGAATGTCCGATTTGGGCCAAACCGTGCACCGCTTTGTTGTATGAACTTTTGCAATTTTAAATACCTCTCTCATGGAAGTCCTGCTCTCTATTTACCAAAAAACTCTAGTAGTTTATTTTCACTATCCTCCGTAGATACCAAATTTTTATCATTAAAGAAATTTTGCAATGCAAAAAACAAGATTATAATCGCTTAGAGCCAAGTCCGGTCTGTATGGAGGATGATTTAAAACTTCCCAGCTCCCGAAGTTTCTGGCAATTCACTGTAGATGTGTGTGACCTAGCGTTGTCCTGGTGGAACATGACCCCTCTCCTGTTGACCAACGTTTGAGGTGTAGCAAAATAATGCCTATAGGTTCAAATTAATAAAAATCAGTAAGGAAAATTCAAAAGTCGAACGAGGCCTACTACCCTGATACCCTTCACCACTTTGGGTACATACAATACATTTGCACATTGTACAATATCCTGTAGATAGAAATCGGAAGATAGAATCGGGCGAAATAAAATTTTTAATCTACAAAGATATTCGAACCAATAAAAAAATTGTGAACATACCATTCTAAAATCTATGGAAATTTAATGTCAATCGGGCAGACTTGGATTCTTTGGTGTACTTTTTGTATGAAATCAATCAAAATTATGTATTAGTGCTATAGGTATACGACATTTGATGTGCTGCAGCGCAGTGCGCTGTCCACAATTTTATCTCGCTAGGAGAAACCTTAATTACTTGGCGCACAAATTGTATAAACGCAGACGAAAATATATAGGGGTTATATCGACATCTGAATATATTTTACAAAATCCAAGACGCGTTATTATACCCTTCACAATTATGTTGTCAGGGTATTATAGCTTTGTGCAGCCCCAAGACTTTGTAACGCCGCGAAATATTGGTGCTAGACCCTTTATGTATACCGTCATATCTCGACTAGTTGAGTCGATTTAGACATGTGTGTCCGTCCGTCTGTCCATTCTGTCCAATCTTCACGAAATTTTGCATGTAGGATGAGTTCTGTCCAATGAAGACCCCTATTGTTTGTGGTAAAGATCGGTTAATATTTAGGGGATGAAATGGACCAAAAATTATATTTTTGTCTGATTTACTGGTCGCTCCAGAGGCCGCAATTATGGTCCCATGGCGGAAAGTGGACCAAAGACTTAATTTTTTTGTTTTTTTTTTTTTCGAGTCGATATAAGCCGAATCGCACAAACAGAACCCCGGTGAAGGGAATATGGACAAGTAATTAGAAGAACTGCACGGAATATTAGTAATATTCGGAAAATATGTCAGTGTAAGGAAGAGGTGCTTTTGACCTCTAATCGGGCAAGAAGGTGCAACTATCACGAAATATTACCAATGCCCGGAATAAAAATCCGCCGAAAGTTAGAGTTCCGTGGTAGTTGTGTAGGGTATCGTATGGTCGGTCCGTCCGACTATACTGCTCCGGCCAATGGTTTTAGCTCCAATTTGTTGAGCACAAATTCGCCTCCATCGGAAGAAACTTATGTTATTTGGTACAATATTTACATGACATCGTATGGAAATATATATGAAAGCTTTATATATAGCTTCCTGAACCGATTTCTACACATTTCGATTTCAATCCAATACTCTCTGCAATATCTCGGTGCACAATTTGCATGAACCATTTCAACAAAAACAATATGGTGTACAATTAACATAAAATCGGACGAAAATATATGGGAGCCATATCTAAATCTGAACCGATTCCAACAAAACTTCACAGACATCAAACTGGACTAAATTCAGTACTATGTGCAAAATTTTGTATCAATCGGACGAACCTTGGGAGTTTGGTACATCATTTACCTAAAATCGGATGAAACTATATATGAGAGCTTTATCTAAATCTGAACCGATTACGACAAATCTTCGCATACGTCAAACTGGACTTAATTCAGTACGATGTGCAACATTTTGTATTAATCTGACAAATATTGGAAGTTTAGTGCACTATTTCTATAAAATCGGATGAAACTGTATATGGGAGCTATATCTAAATCTGAACCAATTTCAACAAAACGACGTAAACCTGTAGTAATTGCAATACACTATGCAAAATGTTGTCTCAATTGGACTAACATTGGCAGTATGGTGTTCCATTTACATAAAATCGGACGAAACTATATATGGGAGCGGCGAAGCGGTTGCTTGAGGTGATCGACAATATTGTATTTTTTAGTGCCAATCTTGCTTTCCAAAATACTCCAGACACAATAGTCAAACGGATTGGTATCCGGAGATTTTGGTGGCCATTGTGCGCTGGAAATGAAGCGAGGAATCTAATTTTGTAACCATTCTTAAATGAAGCGTGCTGAGCCCTGTTGGAATGCCCAAAGTCTGTGACCAAAATGTTTGCGTGCCCAAGGCGTTAATACACCCTCCAGAATATTTTCGCTATAATATTCGAAATTTATTCTTATGCCACAGTCGATTAATACGAGCAGATCGCTACCATCGGCTGTTATGGCGGTCCACACTATCACCATGGCCGGCGCTTGAGTTCTGGTGGTCAACCGAAGGTTCACATTTTCAGCTGACCTCCTTGGCAAGTAAACAGGATAATTTTGTTAGTTTCCAAACAGCTGGACAACGAATGTTTTTTCATTGGAAAAACCAAATTCGGCAGTTCACCACTTTCCATCAAGCTAAGCAACTCTTTAGCTCTTTTGAATCTATTTATTTTTGGAATTTCAATGGCTTTACCCGGAGCTCATTTTTCAATATTTGCCGAATGGAATATTGCGATATGTTCAGCTCACGAGCCATTTTTCGGCCACTGCGACGCGGATTCCGATCATGTCGCTTCTTTACTTTTTGAACCATTTCTGCTGATTTCTGATTTCTTCCGTCCACTTCCTTGACGTCGGGCTACACTGCCATTATCACGGTAACGAGCGATGGTATGAGACACAACAGATTTATTCACATATAAATGCTGGAGTGCTCTATCGATAGCCACTTTTGGTTTTCCAGCCAAATATAAAAACATCACACTATCACGCTTGAATTCCATCGCGAATAACTTTTTTTCTGGAAAATTCTCACCAAAATGCTTTTGTACGCTTGTAAGCAATATAATGAGCTGTCACTGGGCCATTTTTAAGAACTGTCGGACGAGTGGCTTAGAAATGACAGCGGTATAAAGTTGGTTGCAGTTTTTTCATATCACCCTGTACCTAAGGACTGTTCAAAAATTCGAATAAAATAATGTGTGTAGCTGACAGTCCAAGAATCGTATAGTCAGTGTAACCAGTTTTCATCCATATTTACTGGTTTAATGAACTATTGCGGCCACACTCTTAAAGTAATCACACAGCATATCAATCGGTTACATACACATACATATATTGATACTGTATCAAATAATAATTAACTGGTCATTCTAGGTGTGCGTGGGCGCCACATTTCGAATTGTTCTGACTTTATTGGAATATAATTCACATTATATCGGAAGACATTATATATCGAAACCATATCTAAAACTAAAGGGACAGAACGAACTTTTAAATATACTTAATGGTTGTAGTATAAAATTATTCTATAAATATGTATATCCTTTGTCGTAAGGCTAAAAACTTTGGAGATTATTACAGTAAATTGTTAGCTAGAGGCGCATAAAATGCTATGTAATCACTAATCTAATCCAATTTACATGGATTTTACATTTGGTCGTATAAAAGTTCATGGTAAATGCGACCTGTACTTTGTTTACACAAAATATCCTAACGACCCTCCTGGCGTTACAATTTTGGGACATTTGATTTTCGTCTATTATATAGTCTCGTTTTTGACCACTCCAAAACAAAATATGACTTCTAAAGGAGTGTATAAACTAATTATTCTAATACATGATTAATTGTTGGAACTCAATCTACACATAATTAAATACAACATTACGGCTACAATTTGTTATTCAACAACACAAACTAACCTATAATACACGACCAATTGTCATACTAAAATATATATTTTTAATTCAATCCCGACACAGTAGATCCTTTAACTCAAACACACCTTCTTATTTGCATAGCAGGGCGCTGTGTAGGTAGGTGTAGGGTGGGATGGGATGGCAAAGCTTAGACCAAAACGAATCCATTTGGTCATACACAAATAGACAGACACACAAACAAACACAATGGTTGCAAAACGCAAATATATAACTTGCCATTTGTTGTTTTTGTATGGACCTCAAATTGAATAACATTAACGAGTACATGTGGGCTTGTCAATATGTGTGTGTGTCTGTCTATTTTGTTGTTTGCCTCTCCACATCATCATCATCACGATTGTTGTTCTTGTCGCTTCAGCGGTTCAGTAAATGCTTGCAAAAGGTAAATATAGAAAACGGAACTCCTTTGCAAACAAGAAGAACAGGACAACAAAGAAGATAAAACGGAAACAATTGTCAATTGTACTCAACATAATTGCATTAGTTGCGCACACAGGTTCGCTCTCTCTCTCTCTCTCTCTTTATCATGTTCTCTCACTCCTGACTGTTAATTTGTTTGCTCATCATTTATTTTGTTCGCATGCTCTTTTGTATCTCTTGTTTTAATTATATCACTCTCTCTCTCTCTCGCCAGACATGTGTATCTCTGCTCTTTACATCTGCTTCCTGTTTATGTATCAAGAGATAACAGACCGAAATAGTTTATGCTCCTCATCTGGGAACAACGGAAGTAAAATTAGTAACAGTGTTACCATTCCTTTGTTATTTGTTTAACTGGTGGAGAACAACAAACATGGGAGTAATATTCGAAGGAAGTGCTATGCCAAAAAATAGCAGGAAGTGTTTGGAAATGAAATGGGTGTAGTTGCAACAAAAAAAGTGAACAACAACACCGATGCAAGGATGAAAAAAACACTGTGGGTTATATGAACTACATTGACCCAAAATTGCAGACCAAATTTCGGGTTTTCTTAAACGGCGTTTACATTAGAACTTTATACCGTGTTAACCTTCTTTGTGAAGATTTATTTGACATATATACAATGGAACTGACCATTTAAACCCACCGGGTTAACGAAATCCGGTACAATGTACACATACCATTATTGAAAAATTATATACACCTAAGTCTGTTTTTACACGGTCGATTGGTTCCAGAAGAAGCCGTGTAAAAAAAACCGTATAAAAAAAGACATTGATCTTATACATAAAGGGAATTCCCCTAAATTAGTGTTATTCACATTTGCTTTGACCAGTAAAAATTGATTGTACGCGCTAAAGGGGAATTCACTTAAATCTTTAAGCTAGTGTTCGCAAACTATCGATACTATCGATGGTTTCAGACTTTTTTCTTTCATAAATACTTTTTTGTGATATGAACATAATTCGCAAAAATTAAATTTGACAAAAAAATTTAAGTACATAAAATTTCAAATCGTGCTAAATGGAATAAAATCGTCTAAAAATTAAAAATATACAATTTTCAAACCGTGTTATATCAAAACCTTTTGTACACGGTTTTGACCGTGTAAAACCAGACTTAGGTGTACTCCAAAGATTAAAAAGGAAATGTCGGATTTTGTTTAAGAACCTAAACCAAATCTATCATAGATTTGGAGACACCAATTTGCTGAGCTCGGTGTCGAATTGATGTGGATGGAGTTTGAGCGATATCATCGATATTTTCGGTCGATTGAACTGGTCGAATGCATTTTGTTGTCTTTACATCACTAATAGACCCAAATTTAGCCATTAATCTCTTTACAGTTGACTCTTTTGGAGCATTAATGTGACCCCAAATAGATCGCAAATTGTAAACTGTAGCCGCGAAACTTTCACCGTGTTGATAGTAAAATTAAAATGACAATGCGTTGTTCATTCGTGTAGCGCTCCATTTTTACTAACCATGTCTCTGCAAACAATAAAAATTGTTCAAATGTCAAACGATGACACTTCGAAAGCGCCAATTTTAAAAATGGCACCCTTTATAAAAACATGAGTTCAAACAAACCCCAAATTACAATAGATACAGACCTATGCATAATGTGGTGACCCATCCATAGGTCCATGTTTTTACATGAATCCCATATGAAGGTACTACCACCTATTTTAAATGTTTCGAAGGTCCGCATTTCTCAATCGAAGTCAAAGCTTTTCTACATTGTGTAAAATATTATTTAGCAGAATGTTCCATATAAAAATCTATATAGTAAATATATTAATTTTTAATGTACATTCTTCTCATGATATAACAATTGGTGTTACAACTTATATTTATAGGCAGGGAACTTCAATACATTAAAAAATATTAACAATTTGATCATTTTTAATCTATATTTTTTTAATGTATGTATTAGTGTTCGTAGAGTGGAAAATGTCTATAAAAAACGAATGTCAAATTGTCTCATGAGAGACATTTTTGTAGAATATGGTATTTAGTATTTAATTTACTATTCAATAAAATAATGACGAAAAATACCCACAATAACTCGAGATAAAAGGAAAATATGTTTTGCACAACTACTCCCCATTCGATTTGACTGAAGACATGTCCTCCCAAAAATAGCTTGAAATAGTCGCAAACAAACTAAAAGCCTTGACCTATAGCGAGTGTGTCCATTTGGATGGGCCGACTATATGATACTCTACATAAATACAACTGGGCTTAAAACTTCAATGGATCTAAATCTCGATCCTGTTTAAATTTTCGTGACATTTTGTGATTTATTTTCTAAATGAAACACAAAAAGGACACAGAAAATGTGGCATCGTGTTTCAGGAATTATAAGCTAGATGGCGCTGTTTGGATTATATTGCTAACAAACCCCGAATTCATACAGATGGCAACGCTATGTTTGTGTTTTACATTGCATTGAATTGTCAATGGCAAAAATTGCTATATCATTTATATTTATAAATATTTTGAAGTTCCGTGCCTTTAAAACATAGAAAATATATTTTACATTGATATATGAATTCCATATTAAAAAGGGTTGCCATTACCAATTTCTCAAATGAAACTACCTTCCATAATTATACCATGCTCGATATGATTATAAAATCAAGTGAACTTTCAGACGAACAATGAAAAATTTTAATAGCTCTGCACATTGATGGATAATTTTTAGTAAAGATTTGCAATATGTCGTATCTAGTTACATAAAAACGGTCCGAAATTTAAACCAATCCAAATCAGCAAAAATACACTGTCCATGTCTATATCGTCAAATCCGCATCGATTTTTTTCTAAGTGGTGTACAAATTGCTGTAATTAAGCAAGAACGGATTTTTGGAAAAGAGTTGTTTTCACGGAAGAGTCCAAATTCAATAGAAAAAATATCACAATGAGAGAACAAACAAACTTATCTCTTTATAATCTTATTCCAACATTCAGGAATGGTAGCGGCTCATTGATGGTATGGGATACTTTTCCAACAGGCTAACAGGTTGCCAAACATACTTTTGGTCCTGTATAACTGTCCCAAATTCATTAAAACACCCCATATTGTGTCAACTTAAAAAAAATGGCATCAGAAACGTGAAGGATCTGAAAATAATTTTAAAAATTAAATGGGAGCAAATATCACCCGTATTAACTTCCAAACTATGTTTTATCTTGTTGCTCTGCACAAATACGGTGTTTGTCATCCATAGCTAGAGATGGTATTTACCGGGTAAATACCCAATTGTGGGTATTTATTAGGGTATTAAAAACATGTAAGCAAAATTTTGACCGCCTATGTCAAGTGGTTCTGCAATGAGTTTATACCAAATTATTGGGTAAATACTCAAAATATATATAAATTTTTGGTATATAAATTTTTGCATGGACATTTGGTACCCAAAGAGAACACTCTGTGCCAAATTACAGCCATATTGGTCGTAAAATGTGTCTAATAGCAAAAAATACCTTACATCGGGAGATACGTTTATGTGGCGGCTTTATCAAAACTTGGACCCAGGGACCCCATTTTCCATTTAATTATTTGCTTTGACATTAAAAACATGAAAGTAAAATTTTGGCCGCCTATGTCAAGTGCTTTGGCACTTAAAGAGTTTATAACCAATTTTTGGGTAAATACTCAGGAATTTACCCACGTATTTAAAGTATCGTAAAACTATCCATTCTAAGTCGTTATGATAACAGAATCCCGGAAATAGAGTGGAATATGTATTACCGATTCAATATAGTAAATACCCATATGAATACCCAAAATTGGGTATTTACCCAATATACCGGGTATTGACCCTTTGGGTATTTACCCACTGCCCATCTCTATCCATAGCGGCTGAACAATGGATTTGGTATACATATGTTTGTTTGTTTGAAGCCAGAGTAATTTATTTTTTTGGGAAACGCAAAAATCTCAGTAGGTTTCACTAGGTTATTATCCGTTTTTTTTTGTGTGTTTGGAGGTTCTAATATTAGAAAATCTCAATTACGGACCATATAAATTGTATTTATGCACATCTTTGTGCATATGTTTGTAACAGGCAAAAGGAATCGAGATAGAGAATATGCATATGCAATCACTTTCTGAGTCGATTTATGCATGTCCGTCCATCCGTCCGTCTGTAGATGTTAAATTGTAAACAAGTACAGGTCGGCTTTATGATCAGATTTCGAAGAAATGTAGCACAGGTCACTTATTTGGCCCAAGGACGAACCCTATTGAAATTGAAGAAAGTCGGTTCAGATTTAGATATAGCTCCCATATATAGTTTCGTCCGATTTTATGTAAATGGTGCACCAAACTCCCAAAAATGGTCCGATAGACACAAAATTTTGCACAGAATACTGAATTAGGTCCGCATTGATATATGCGAAGGTTTGTTGAAATCGGTTCAGATTTAAATATAGCTCCCATATATAGTTGTCACAAACACTTGCCCACTTGCCTAATTAGGTCCAAATCGTGACCAATATACGTAAGTTCCGTTTTTGGTACATCGATTTAAATTTAATTTAAATAATATTCAAATAACTTTGAAGTAATTTAAATGTGCCAATTAAATGGACTTTTTTAAATTACAACTTTATACTGTTTTATCGAATCGTACATACAAAGTTCCTATTGCTTTTGGGATTATTTTACAAACAAATCATCGATCCTCACATTCATCGCCGATTTATTCCTATCAACATTTCGGACGGACCTTAAATACTTATTTCCTTTACAAAAAAAAAATCTCTTCCCGAACCTTAAAATTATGTTGAAGTCAATGATTTCAAAAAAATGGTATATTTACAAATACACAAAACCATGTTGTGTATTGCAGAGAAGCACACACACCATCTCAAAACAAATGGACAAAAAATAACAATTGATGTTTGAGTACTCTACAGACTACCTCACACCCGCATACCGATGGTGGGTAGTTTTTAGTTTAGTCCTCAATGGGAATCATACTCTCCCAGAATATAAAGAAGAGAAGAGGAAAGAGGGCATTTCTCTATTTTGGGATTTATGTTGACCTGGCATCTCTGCGCCAACGTTACTTGAAAAAGTAGCAGCAACAAAAAAAAAATACAGTAGAAATGTATAAACTATTGCAACTTAAGAACTGCAAGGACATCATGCATGGAGAATGGAGATGGAAAATGGAAGATAATGATGAAGATGGGTGGTTGTGGTGGTGGTAGTAGAGATGGCGGTGAAGGTGGTGTGATTAAAACACTTTATTTGTAATGAGAACAGCCAGACCAGGAATAAATCTTTTTTTTTGGCAATGTTTGAAAAAAAAATGAGGATGCAAGGAAAAGGGAATATTAAAAAAAGAAGTAAGTAAAATCAAAAGGGGGGAAGAGTATATAAAAAAACGAAGTATGTGCTGAAAAGTTTTCCTGCAGACAGGGAGTGACTGCTACTAACTACTACTACACTTAATTCTATTAAAATAATTAAAAAAATAGTACACGTACACACACCAGCATAAGTTTTGTTGTATCCTTTTTTTCTACTTAGTTTCACTATTGTTCAAATGTTGCTGCTGTCGATTTGTTCCATTTCGCTGAGCTAATGTAGATTTTCCTCTTTTTTTTTGGTTTGTTTGAGTGGGCTGGTGGAATAGCAAGCTAAGCTAGCTCACTGGCTGGCTGCCTGACTGGCTAAGTGGGTGCCTCTAGCTGTAAGGCGAATTCGTCGTATCTGTGGCACACATATATCCGTGTGGTGGTTTTGCACTATTAATTCATGACGTTTTCCCTTGCACTGTTTTATGATTTTCTTTTCACATTAGTTATGTATGTATCATAGCAATTTTCAATTACAATTCGAATTGGAAAAATATTCCTCATTTTTTCTCACGACTCGTCGTCTCGTTATACCGTTTTCATTTCTTTCAAATTCACACAATTTTGAATTGAAATTTTTTTCGTTAACTTTTTTCCAAATTCATTTCGAACTTTTTTGTTGTTGTTGGTGATTTTATAATTCAATTAGTCTTCTTCTGATTGGAAACTGATTTTGAATTTATTCCAATTTCTTATTTTTTTCATTCGATTCGATGATGAGACACTCACAAATGGACACACACTTAGAATTTCTTATGTCTGCGGTTTGAAATTTTTTACTATCACACGACGAGGACGACCGTAAAACAGAACTTTACATTTTGAGCAGCGAACAAAGTATGAAAATTTTTCTATTTAACCCGGTCACACCCTCAATATACAGGATAAAATACAGGATTCGATTATGCGTACGAATACACACAAAAAGCAGCAGCGGCAGCAACCACACACTGTATAGAGGAAGAAGAGCATAAAAAAGGTAAGCAAACTGTGAGTATAGTGCGGTGTGTGTGAGTGTTTGTTTGGTTCGTTCCTTCGTTTGTAGCCTGCCCACTGTCGTGTCACCATTATATCCTCTATCCTTCGTTGATTGTTATGCTGCCACACACAAACACACACAATTATACTTCTGTATAAATTACTATTCTCTCACACTCTCTTGGTGTCCCTGTTGCTAATACACATTCTCATTTCCTTGTGCCATAAATTAACGCGCTCTCTCTCTCTCTAGGTCCTTCACTTGGTCTGTCACATGTTTGTTTCCTTGTATAGTTTATTACTCTTTTAACGTAGCATCACCATCATCCATAATTATTGCCGTCGTTGTCGCGTCGACCGTGTCCATGTGCCATTGTTTCCTTTTGCAGCTGCTGCTGCAGACAAACACTTAACACTGTTTTCAATGAGCATGGTGAGTGTAGTGTGGTGAATATTTAATTATACTTTGGAGGTTTGAAATATGTCTCAATCTCTCACTAGCTCGCTCTTTGGAATAATGTTTGTTTAATAGAGAACAGTATTGTGAAAAAGTATTGGCTGACATTTTAATTTCAGAAATTGTTAACTGGGAGATGAAAGCAATAGCGAATTTATCCTCAACAACAAGAAGAAAAATCGACCCGCACTACATTATTTTTTCGTAGTGAGAGATCTAATCCTGCAGTGACCAGTTATGATCCCTACAATGATTTTAATCTCCCTCTCTTATTATGTGACAACAGCAAAGAAGTTCTTTGGCGAGAGAATTCAGGCCAGATAGTTTTTGAGATTCCTGCAACCAGATTCTCTCGACCATATTCTTTGCCGTAGAACAAGCGGACTTTGCCAATGGGTGGTTACACAGATTTCTCAATCGGAAGATTGGACGATTGTGAGCCCCTCGAGCAAGCTCGTCGGCTATCTCGTTCCCTTTTATGTTGCTATGTCCTGGTACCCAACATAAATTAACTATCAATTGTATATCACGTAGAGCGGTCTTGCAATCAAGAACTGCCTTTGAGTTCATAGTGCAAGACTTCAAATTTATCTTCCCTGTTAATCCCGTTAGGGACAGCTCGATCCATAATTGCCAGTACCTCCTGTGGAGCAGCAGAGTCGAGAGTTTTCTGGGATACCGGGATTCGGGATGCTGTCCTGACTAAGGATGAAGGAGATGGTTTTCCCTAATAAATTGAGGAGAAGATCCATCTGCCTCTCCAGGCTTTCGTTCACGTCGTCGAGAATAAAGGGCTAAGCAGAATGCTCTCGTTGAGCCATCCGTCGCGTTATATGTTATCGAAAATACAACAACCACAAGGAAACAATAACAAAAACGAATATCGTTTCCTTGTGGTTTTTGTATTTTCGATAACATATAACGCGATGGATGGCTCAACGCGAGCATTCTGTTTAGCCCTTCACAGGGTTTGAGGCAAAAGAGAGGTCCAGGGGATTACCTTAGGTCGTCAACATGTGTGGGGGTTCATTGAAGTCTGACCTTGTAGAGTTCGAGATTGCGGGTATTGAGGGTGCTCAAAACTAGTTGATAACAAAACTATAGTTCTAAATTTCAAATAATAGCCTTATTATGTCTGAATTTATTAAAACAAACCTTCTCCTGTAAAATTTCAAATTTGAGGATAACGTTTTTTTTGGCGAATGTGGCTCGATATATCGATATCAAGTTTATTCAGATAGAATTCTAGATAATGTTTGTTTTTGTTAAAGCTTTGTATATTGTGTTGTAAAATGTTCATGTCGTTGAGAAAAACAAAATTGGTGTCGTAGAGACATTTATATTGGATCTTGATCTATATCGTTTTCACTTATAGTATTTTTTGAATTCTTTACAGAGCATGGTAAAACTGATTTCCTGAAATTTTCACGGATGTCTAACCCTTCTGTGCAGTTTAATGATGTGAGTAGCTGGACCATTTTATTTGTAAATAATGACATTGTCATTATTCAATGTCATTAGCTGGTGGAGCTGGTGGGATAATATCACTGTGCGACACGAAAATTTTTCAATGGTTCTAATGTACCAAATATGTTTAGTTGGAGTCTCTGGACCACGAAAATACCTTTGGTTTTTCTGGGTCACTTCGAAAATTTATTTTATAACGGTAAATATAGAGAAAAACGTGGTTTCATGGATTTTCAATTTAAAACTCGAATAACTTATTTACTTTTTAACAGATTTATATTATTATTTTTTTTTCTTTCGAAGAGTACAATTTTTCCTTTCAAACAAGATATATACTTGGTAAATCGGTTGAGGATTGGCTGAGTTACAGCGGTTGAAATGTGAAAAAATACGTATAAAATGACAAAATTTACTTTTCTTCGGGCTGTACGATGAAATTATGATATCAAGCCATATAAGTTTTATTGTATTACGGGGAAGAAAATTAAATTAGCTTTCGAAGATGATAAAAATCAGAAAAATCGGTTAAAAAATGGATGACTTATACACATTTTTGTATTGATTCTATGCACATTTTCGTGGTCCAGAGACTCCAAATAAACAGAATTGGTACATTAGAACCCCTGAAAAAAAATTTTTGTTATTTTGTAGCACAGTGTATTTATGGAGTTGGCAACTGAATGGTTATTTTTTACACGAGGTGCCACAATTTTACTGTATTTTATTTTTGTAGTTCTTCTATTAATCTCCTTATTAATACTTCCATTTAAATATTACGACGAACGAATTATTACGAGAGTAAAATTCGACTTTTAGACTTTTCGATTTTTTTTTATTTGATTTTGAATTTGATCAAAATCGATCGATTTTCGACTTTTACCGACTCAATGTAAAAACGACTTCTTCTTTATCGGGCATTTTGTCTTATCCCATCCCATTCGTAACAGTTGGAACGTTTTTCTTTCAATGTTTCTGCAGTTGGTCGGTGGTCAGCTGATATTGTTGTTGAGGCAGCCCTAATCGCTTCATTTGTTTTGATTCTCCGATTCGTCCGATTTTCGACCTAAGATACACTAATACTAATCTTTGTTTGTTTTGATTCTGGCTTTTATCAGTTATTTCGTCCAATCTCGCAACGCCGTCAAAACTTTATGAAGCGGCACTGTAATTAAAAGGAACGGTAATTGGTAATTAGAAGTAATTGGTAATTGGTTTGGAAATAAACCAACCAACCATAGTATTTTATTATTTGGTTTAATCATTCGAAAGCACGCCAAATATTAAACAAACATTAATTAATTTCAGGCGAATATGACAAAAATATTATTGGCGATTATTGTGAAACGTATTTAACATATATAGATGAACGGAATTGACATTATATTGGAGTGTATACCAGCGCTAGTGAAATTACTAACAGTAAACCTCTACACAACAAGAAGCCGAGAATTGGTTGGATTGATTGGATTGCAAATTGGCAATTACGTTTAAATGATTTAGTTACGACAAGATTTATTACCCCAAACATTGATAACAAATTGAGGAAAAGAGTGACAAATGCTCGGGTTTGGATCAGCTGTGAGTGATCGTGTTTGAAGCTTGCACAGATGCCTAAAAACCAAAAGACCAATCAGACAGCAGGAGATGGACCATCATACAGCGAAGAGAACGGTGGTCATGGAGTACCGAATAACATCAAGGAAGGTTATGGACTGAGTACAAAGGTAGCCTTGGGACGTTTACACGATGAAATTGAAAAGATACTCAAGGAATATGAACAGAAGTGGGCAGCAGAGAGGTGAGTGTACAGATTGGTTTTGGAAGGGACGTGATCTTAATTAACACTTGTTCTTTAATTTTTTTATTGCAGTTGGTATCGGAAGATACGCTCAGCATTTGTTAAACGTTACGACAGCCCCCTGGGCTGGTCATCAATTGCCACCTCACTTCTGACAACGATGGCATTGCTTATCGCTCAGTCATATTTAGCAGCATTGTGTTTAGCAGCTATCTTATCATTAGATTTATATGTTGTCATACGTGAGAATAATCTGCGACGCACTGAGGTTTACCGCAAAACACGATTAATATTAAACGATATACGTTTGGCTGAGGTGGAGTTATGCGCGGATTGGCAACCTTGCAATTATCCGCATAACTGTTGTCCCCTGTCGCCGTGTGTATCCTTGCAGTGGACATATCGGGATGGCGTTATTGTAAATTTGCCATGGGCTTTGTTGGTGAAGGGTGATTATATTGTAATGCGACCGGGTCATATTACGCCGGGGCCATGTACCGAAGTGAATGGCAAGAGGAGCTTTAATGCTCATGAGATATATGGTGTTACACATAGTGAGCCGCCACCATTAAAGCCAATTGCACGAACGCCGCTGCCGGATATGGTTTGTTGCCTGGAATCGACACCGTACTTAAGTAATCTGCGATTGATATTAGAGAACTGTTCAAAGCGACCACCGACAATCTACAATCAGCAAAGATATTTGGTATTTTTTTTTTTTTTGCTATTTTTTGTAATGTCTAAGAACCTGTTGCATATCGTTTTGCTATAAGTAGTTTTCCCTGATTGCAACGACATAACAGTTTTAAATTAAATATGGGCCTCCAATATTCCGATGGGACCCACATATTTCCCATTTTTATTTTTTTAAATTACTGTGACAATATGAGTACCATTCTAATATGGACCTAATTGCAAAGAAGTCCCTATTTTCTGTGAATTTGACTTCCATAGTTCGGTAACTTTTAATCTGATATTCTTTTGTGTATCAGGTGTAGACATCTGTCCATAGCAGAAAAAATTAAATCCATGGCCGAATGCCGGCTATACATATATTTTTTAATTCAAAGAAGATTCTGTCCCCTGGTAACTTTTGGCATTTGTCCGTTGGAGAAGGTGTGAATCCAGGGCAAAAGGTCAGTCAGCCTTAAAAACTAAATTTTGAACTATCATCTCTGGGAAAGAATGTAGTTCGTAGTTTGTAATTAAATGATACCCATTATATCATTGTAATCAGATGACATAGAACTGCTTGTGGAAAATTGATCCACGACCAAACTATAATCTTCCTTTATTCCCATTTTAATATTTATTTTTATCCGTTTTTCAGTTGGTTACAAAATACATACAACAATGGGGTTTTATATGTGCCATTGCTGTTACCTTCTTTGCCGGAGTTCTGCGGCTCCACGGCTTCGGAATCAATTCCTCAAATAATCCCTACCATGAAACTTGGATGGATGTAATGATTGACTCGCCAGCCTCGGCGGTCATACCACTTTTGCCATTAATATTTCCCCTTCTATGGATTTCAATGAATCATTGGGGTGTGGCACGATTACAATGCTTCTTGCGAACGCCACAGCTGGTAATGGGCAAAGACTCAGAGAAATCCTTTGAAGAAGATGATATGCCGGCATTTGATTATGAAAATATGGCATTACATCGTTCCAAAGTTTTTCGTAATTGGTTACAGTTGTGGCGTGGTAATAGCGAATTACTACCACGTTCGGCAAATTTGGTACAAGTTCTTGGCTCTATAACTGCCCTATGTTGTGTGGATAAGAAGGGGATATTGTCGTGGCCGAATCCAACAGCGGAAAAGGTATTTTTTCTACACGACACCGAAGAAGATGATATGGAGGAGAAAAGTTGTCAGAGTTCATTTAATTCGGAAAGTGATATTGCCGATAATGCAGTCCAAGGCAAGGGAAATGGTGTGGTTGCAGAAGTTTTGGATTTAACACACGATCAACATTGTCCATTCCGTTTGGAATTCGATGATCAAGAATGGAAAAATCACATTAAATCTTTGAAACCATTGGGTAAGTAATTGGATTTCTTTTTAGTAATAAAAAAATGTGAGAATAATTCAATATTTGATTTTTGTTTCAGGTCTCGCCATCCTTTTGAATACCTGCTCACCCTTAACCCATGGCCATTATGCCCAATTTTGTGGCCATGTCACCGCCGTGGCTATGTTAGATTCAAATTTAGTTCCTGTCACTAACCGGTATGAGCTCGTAGAGTCCAGTATGAAAAGCTTTTTGCATGGGTATGTTGTTCATTTTCATTTTTTATTTGTTGTATTTTGTCTTATCATTTTCAAAGTATATACATACATATTATTTCTTATAATTTTCAAATTGGCACTTCTATCTCCCCCCAGCACATGGATTAATTATGTATAGTTTTCTTAAAGGTTCACCCCTTTAATCCTAAAACTGTGAAGAAACAATTTTACATTTTTATTACCCAAAACAGTTACGAATTGTACCAAAATTTTCCAATTTTTTGGCTTAAAAAAATACAAATTCAAAAACCCGAATACTCAAAAACAAAAATATCCTATTGTATTTTTTTCCTTTTTTATTGAATTTCTAATTTCACATAAAATTTTAATATTTAAACTTTTCTTCACACTCTGCAATTGCAAACATGAGGATATAGGTTATATATACACATGACTAAAATACTAGATAATATTTGATTATTTTATAGACAATCTCCAACAGTATAGACCCTATCTACCTACCCTAAACAATGCATTTCTTTAATTTCCTATAATTATTAAATATGTTAGAATTTTACACAGTAACAAATTTCAAATAGCTTTGGAAAGTTAACGATTTCAGTCCGAGGAGTTTTGTACATTTTCGAAATTGCCAGTTAAACAGTAGACCATGACAATGTATGGTCGCAAGACGCAGGTGTCAATTTCCGATCATCGCCTTTGGATTTATATATTTATAATAAAATATTTATACTTCTTTCGAATAAATTACTAATTGTCTTCTGACTATGGCTCAGGTTCCCTTTCATGTAAAAATCAGAATAGTCCCATGTTTTTAGCCAATCAAATGGTAATATCTTTATTTCTAAGATGAATGGAACATGAATGGTTCCAAATTCCTATTATTAAAAATTATATAGAATTTTCCAGTTGGACAAAATGCCCCTTTTGGTGAGGAAATTATAATTTACAGTTTTCTTTTTTTTAATTATAAAATCTTTAAATTAGTATTTATACAAATACTATAAATAATTTGTAAATAAAAAAATATTCAAACTATTATCTACGGTAATTTTTTCAAAATTATAAGCACGTTCTATATTTTTTAATGTAATATTTTATTTAATAATTTATATATTGTAAATTCATTTATATTTGTAATCAATTTTGGAATAGCATCATTGGATTAGAGGATTTTAAACAGAAATTTATTTTTTGCTCTCAAAAGCAATCACAATTTGATTGGTAGTGTTGTTGTTATTTTCATAGCGTTATGTACATAGATATTTATTATTTTTATTTTTTAAACATTAGTTAGTTGATTTTTACTTTCTTTTTTCATTTGTAGTAATATTTTATAATATTTATTTTATAGATAGAATAATAATTTTGTTTCAGGTCTAGCGGCTGAAAGTTACATTGAGATCACATTGAGGAAATAAGATATATAAGTGTTTGAAAAAAAATTAAAATTGAAATTGAACAAATCTTTTAAGAATTCATAAAGAAAAATATATCTTAATTCAGGATTAAACCAGTAAGCAAAGTTCAAAAGTCGGACGGGGCCGACTATACCCTGTAGATAGAACAGACATATCATCTTTAGAGGACCTTGGAAATGGAATCGGGCGAAATTAAATGTCCGATCTACATAGATATTTGAAACTATTACAAAATACCATAGACATATTAATTCTGAAATCTATTACAAACCCCATGTCAATCGGGGAGACTTGGATTCTTTGTTGTACCATTTGTATAAAACCGAGCAAAATTATGTATGTATGTAAATCTGGACCTAATTGAGTAACGGTGGCATATTTGGTATGCTGCAGCACAAAGCGCCGTCCACAATGTTATCTCGTGTATATGGAACAGACAGGCTCCACCAAATTTCGTGTAAATCGAACGAAATATAGGGGCCTTGGTGCAACATTTACATTAAATCGGGCGAAAATATATATGTAAAATCTAAACCGATTGTCACGAAACTTAGCACACATCATTCTAATCTTAATTCAGTGTGCTATGCCAAATTTCGTGCAAATCGGAAGATATATAGGGTCTTTGGTACACCATTTACATAAAATCGGACGAAAATATATATGGGAGCTATATCTAAATCTGAACCGATTTTCACGAAACTTAACACACATCACTCTAGACTTAAATTAGTACGCTATGCCAAATTTCGTGCAAATCGAAGGACATGTAGGGGCTTTCGTACACTATTTACATAAAATCGGACGAAAATATATATGGGAGCTATATCTAAATCTGAACCGATTTTCACGAAACTTAACACACGTCATCCTAGTCTTAATTCAGTGTGCTACGCCAAATTTCGTGCAAATCGAAGGAAATATAGTGGCTTTCATACACTATTTACATAAAATCGGACGAAAATATATATGTGAGCTATATCTTAATCTGAACCGATTTTCACGAAACATAACACACATCACTTTATACTTAATTCAGTACGCTATGCCAAATTTCGTGCAAATCGAAGGAAATGTAGGGGCTTTCGTACACTATTTACATAAAATCGGACGAAAATATATATGGGAGCTATATCTAAATCTGAACCGATTTTGCGAAACTTAACACACATCATTCTAGTCTTAATTCAGTGTGCTATGCCAAATTTGGTGCAAATCGGACGAAAATATATATGGACTCAATTCAGTACGCAATACTAAATTTCGTGCATATCGAAAGAAAATGTAGGAGCTTTCGTACACTATTTACATTAAATTGGACGAAAATCCCAATTTCAATAGGGTTCGTCCTTGGGCCAAATAATTGAGACGTGCCAAATTTTACAATTTAACATGGACATACAAACGGACGGACATGCATATATCGACTAAGAAAGTGATTCTATTCAGTGTGGTGAAGATAATTCCTGTATTGGAAGATAATTCCAGTTCGCGGTTGTTGATATTTGGAGACTTTACTGTTAATGACTTCTAAATAATTATGCGCCTAGTAGACGATCAAAAAACAAGCAATTTTTTTCAAAAATTGTGGACACTAATTATTTGTGGTCATATATATGAGTCCATATATATTCGGCCAATAGTTGAGTAATTTCTTCTATGGAATTTAGCTTTAGATTGAAGTGTGTGAGATATTAAAGCAAACACAGATGCAAATATTTTAAAAATAAATTAAGAGCTACTTTGCAGGACGAAAAATATTCTCCTGATGACCTACTATAGGTCCTTTGACGTTCACCTAAAATATTGTACTATGTTTCAAATTTGTTAAAGCACCAAAAGGTTTTAAAAAATATTTATTAAAAAATATAGTTTTTTTTATAGTCTTTTTACAAACCTTCCTTAACACATTCATTGTGGTTTCAAATATAAATTTCACTAATATATACTTTCCCCCAAACACCCATTTAGAACTGTTGTTTCAATTATCACTGACCATAATTCTATTGCAGTTTCGTTCATAAATTTTGTTCATAACCCACTCTGATTCGATTTTTTCAGAGGATTCTTCTTAATTGTTGTTTCTTTTCTTTTTGTTTTTAATGTTCCACTAAATGTACTTTTCCAAAAGAAAAACCACGCACCACACATACACCCCACCCGTAAACACATTAATTCGTGCACATTAATTGGCATCACATAAATATAATTTCTTTTTACAACATACCCTCCTAGTCCATAGTCCTTAGCGTTGTTGAGTTTTTCTTTAATCACAATCACTTGTTATTTTTTTTTTGTTTTCTTCTTCTTCAAAAAAACTTTGTAATCTGTCAATTGTTTTTGAATTTTCTTGTAACAAAAAGCTTCTTGCCTTCAGTTTTCTATTAAAAAAAATCGAAAATTTTTTTCAAAATATATAAACTAATCGGGTTACTTGTTTTTTCTTCAAAAATAAACCACACAAAATTGTTTAGACGATGCCTTTGTGAATTGGCTAAACAAATAGGTTTTACAGATCATGCAACCGATTGTTTTAGCTTGGAGGGACAATTGGCCACCTACAGGCATTTGGTAAGTAATCACACCATACTATATACAACATCTGATTTTAATCATTTTTCCTTCCAGCAACCAGATGTAGTACGCCGTGACATACGTTTTGCCCGCCAACTGCAGTTATCTTCAAAGGTCAAGGTGCCTTTTCCCCATTCTCTGTCAGTGGTGATGCGTGAAAATCCCGGTGGCTATTTATCGCTATTCACCCAGGGCACAGCCGATATTATTTTGGATTGTTGCGATGATTTTTGGGATGGCGTGGACTTGCGCCCCCTATCACCACAGGATCGTAAACGTGCATTAGATTTCTATCAACGCAGCGCTCTAACTGCCTACTGTACAGCCTTTGCCTATCGTCCACTGCGACACGGTATCAATGGTGCATTAAGTGGCGGTCCAAATAATGATGGCAGTATTGCCTATTTGGAATTACCACCCGAGTCAAAACTGCGCATGCAACATGTCGACAAAATGCACTGTGACTTTGAGGGTGGCCATGGCAAATTGAGTCACAGCATCAGCACGGATTCGTTACTATTTTCGGAAAGCAAAGAGGAAGACATCACCGATGTGGAGGGTTGCTTTGAGATGCAGTGTCATCAAGTATTCATAGGCATGGTGACAATGCAGTATCAGGCTCAGACAGATATAGTACAGTTAGTGGAACGTCTGGAACGGGCCTGTATACGGTTTGTCCATTTCAGTAAAGAGAACGAATTGCGGTCCCGTGTTTTCTCAGAGAAAATGGGTCTGGAATCCGGTTGGAATTGTCACATTTCATTGTTGAGTGAATCGGATGAGAAGTCGGCAGCAACGCAGCAATCGCCCAAAATTGCCGGTAAAACAGATCACACCACCACCACAACGACGACGACCACTACTACTACGAACAATCCCATTACCCCGAGTTCTCATCATGTTAACACAAACATCACCACAGCCCATAAAACCCAAACCAACACCACCACCACTTCTACTACTAATAATAAATATCGTAATAATCCAACCATTATCGCCACGACCACCATTACTACCAATTCCACATCCAATAACCGTTCATCAGTTATATCTCATGATGTGAATGACCTCATACCACCGACTTCAGCCACGACCACCGCCATTATAACAACAACAACTTCAGCTACATCAGACACTCATGATAATTCCATTGCAAATAATGTTTTAGGTACGACCACCACGGATGATGAAACTTCGGATCTGAATTGTCTGCTGCCGCCGGTAACCAATCTAGAGTCTTCCAAAACGTTGAGCTCCTCGGCACCGGGTGCCATATCGGATCACGATTGTACACTACTGAATGCCACCAATGCAAATCAAGAAACCTATTCGAATGCCAGCTTGGCTGGTTCCCGAGAATCACTAAACGATCGTCGCCGTCAATCGCAAGATTCGGCATTGGATGAAAATTGCCGTTCCATAAGTATTCTAACCGAGAGCACCGAACAAAGTGCTCCGGTACATTTCGATATGTCCAATCGAGCCAAACTGCCACGGGGCATCGAGAATATACGGCCGCATTTGGAAAAGGTTGACAATGTTCCTCTGCAAGTTTCCCTCTTCACGGACTGTTCAGCTGAGGCCACAAGGCAAATGTTGGAAATAATGCAGTCTTATGGAGAAATTGTGGTCTGCTTGGGCTCTTCGGCCAGTAACTCAAATGCTGAGATCTTTTTACAGGCCGACTGTAGTATAGGCGTCGAACCACTCTATCCTCAAGTGTGTCAGGACATTGAAGCCTACACAGAGGCGAATATTCTAAACAATAAATTGAGAGCAAAAACAATAAAACAATCATCAGCGGTGGAAACTTTGCAGGACGAACAATGTGCCGCTGAAGAACTACTCGAAACCGGACAATATGGTGGTTGCGCGAGCAATGCTCGTCCCATGCAATCACCCGGTAATACAATATCACCCATCTATTTGAGTCGTATGCTAAATTCACTGCCCTGTTCGATATCGGTGAAACGTGAAGATCCGCTATCTCTGGTGGCTATTATTGAACTGTCGCGACGTTTCTCATCCGGGCTCTGGAACTGTATACAATTTTGGGCTTGCTGTGCAGGTTCACTGTCGCTAATAAATATGTTGTGTGCTTGTTTGAGTCTGAGACCCATACTGACGCCACTAATGGTTATCTATTTGATGTCAATACCAGTTCCATTGATTTCGCTATCATTGGCTCACATCGATTTGGATCCGAAAATTATGAATCGTGCTACGGGGAAGAAACAAACAGAATATGATTCGCGAGTCTTTGGTTTTGTCTTATGGTGTTACGGTTGCAAATTTCTGGCACCCGTTCTAGTTGTGGTGAGTCGGGATCACATCACTGATATATTGCGTTGAAATGCATTTAACATCGTGTATATTTTTGTAGATTTTGTCTTATTGTGCATTTATGGATCATCCCTTTAAATTTATGGACGTTGAGGAGGACGATAAACATATCAATTTGGAGATTGCTCGCATTTTTGGAATGCTGGGTGTATTATTGCATTTTGGTATGTATGAATATAAAAGTCGGATATTTTTTAGGGATTAAGTAAGCTATAGAGCGTGGGGTTTTAAGGACGATTTTTAGAGGATTATTCGGGCAAAAGGTGTGGATTTATTTAAGAATATTTTCAAGGATTACTAAGGCAAAAGGCGTGGATTTTTTAAAGAATATTTTTCAAGAATTATTGAGGCAAAAGGCGTGGATTTTTTAAAGAATATTTTTCAAGGATTATTAAGGCAATAGGCGTGGATTTTTTAAAGAATATTTTTCAAGGATCATTAAGGCAATAGGCGTGGATTTTTTAAAGAATATTTTTCAAGGATCATTAAGGCATAAGGCGTAGATTTTTTTAAAGAACATTTTTCAAGGATCATTAAGGCATAAGACGTGGATTTTTTAAAGAAACTTTTCAAGGATCATTAAGGCATAAGACGTGGATTTTTTCAAGGATTATTAAGGCAAAAGGCGTGGATTTTTTAAAGAATATTTTTTCAAGGATTATTAAGGCAAAAGGCGTGGATTTTTTAAAGAATATTTTTTCAAGGATTATTAAGGCAAAAGGCGTGGATTTTTTAAAGAATATTTTTTCAAGGATTATTAAGGCAAAAGGCGTGCATTTTTTAAAGAACATTTTTTCAAGGATTATTAAGGCAAAAGGCGTGGATTTTTTAAACAATATTTTTTCAAGGATTATTAAGGCAAAAGGCGTGGATTTTTTAAAGAATATTTTTTCAAGGATTATTAAGGCAAAAGGCGTGGATTTTTTAAAGAATATTTTTTCAAGGATTATTAAGGCAAAAGGCGTGGATTTTTTAAAGAATATTTTTTCAAGGATTATTAAGGCAAAAGGCGTGGATTTTTTAAAGAATATTTTTTCAAGGATTATTAAGGCAAAAGCCGTGGATTTTTTAAAGAATATTTTTTCAAGGATTATTAAGGCAAAAGGCGTGGATTTTTTAAAGAATATTTTTTCAAGGATTATTAAGGCAAAAGGCGTGGATTTTTTAAAGAATATTTTTTCAAGGATTATTAAGGCAAAAGGCGTGGATTTTTTAAAGAATATTTTTTCAAGGATTATTAAGGCAAAAGGCGTGGATTTTTTAAAGAATATTTTTTCAAGGATTATTAAGGCAAAAGGCGTGGATTTTTTAAAGAATATTTTTTCAAGGATTATTAAGGCAAAAGGCGTGGATTTTTTAAAGAATATTTTTTCAAGGATTATTAAGGCAAAAGGCGTGGATTTTTTAAAGAATATTTTTTCAAGGATTATTAAGGCAAAATACGTGGATTTTTTAAAGAATATTTTTCAAGGATTACTAAGGCAAACGGCGTGATTTTTTTAAAGAATATAATAAAGGATTAATATTGCATTGTTTTTCTTTATCTCTAGTTACGGTATCTGCTTCCTTTGTACATCGTGATCATTCACTATGGCAAAAGAATCCTTTCCGCAATAGTATTTGGACTCTGAGCTGCTGTAGTATTCTGGTCTTTCATGCCATGGTCAGTGTGACACAAATTCTTCTAGATGATGAATTGCGAGATCATGTTGCTGAAGCATGGCCAGCAATTGTTTTTATCTTCTGTGGTATACTGATAAGTCTGATTGTTTCGGAAATTTGTAAATGGCAAGAAATTAAGTAAGTTTTGAAACTTAATTTTAAAATCGTTTTGAGTTTCATAAAGTGTTTTTTTATTTTACAGAGTTAACACAAGATATCAACGACGTGCACGTTTAGATTTTGGTACTAAATTGGGTATGAATTCGCCTTTTTAAAAGAAGGCGAATTAAAACAAAATGAAAAAAACATAAAAGACTTCCATAACAAGTACACATTATTTGTTTTAAAACTTATAGCATAAATGTATAACTTGGTGAAGGTAGGACAAAAGGATATTTTAAAAAGCTCTCTTGTAAGATAGTATGGTTCCAAAGGAAGAAAACAAATAACATATTTTGCAGCTTTACACAATTAATTTTTACTGGAAATATCCATTGTCTTACCTTCATATTTTTACATTTTTGCTACTCCTCTCTTGGCCAAATATATTATTAATTTCACCCTACCCCTCGTTAGTTTAGAATGTGTTCAATTTTCATAATTTTGAATTCGTAACAAAAAAAGATATTTTTTATGTATGTTTTTAGAGAGTTAACACAACAACAATGAAATGTTCCACGAAACGTTTTAAAATTACAAATAAAAATTCTGTATAAGCCCCCACAAGTATATTTTAGACCGTAGCATATTAAAAATGGTATATAAACATAGAAACATATACATCATGTTAAGTTATCAACATCAACTTTATTTATACGAGTATTTGACATTTGAAAATGCCTCCAAATGTTTTTTATTCATTTCTGTGTACTTATAAACAATTTTATTTAATAGTTTCAACACGCCCACATTTTTTGTTGTTATTTTTACAATAACTATTTTTTTATTAATATTTAAGTAAATTGTATATAAGAGAAATTATTTTATTTCTTCACATAGTTTTTTTTTAAATAAATAAATGTATTTATCATGTGAAATACAATACCAAACGTATTTTTATTCAATAGCCAGCAAGGATGTTACGCAAATTTTATATTGAATATCTACGTAAAAGAAGATATTTTCGAGGTCTATCAAGGCAATAGGCGTGGATTTTTTAAATAATTTTTTTTCGAGGTCTATCAAGGCAATAGGCGTATATTTTTTAAATAATTTTTTTCGAGGTCTATCAAGGCAATAGGTGTGGATTTTTTAAATATTTTTTTTCGAGGTCTATCAAGGCAATAGGCGTGGATTTTTTAAATAATTTTTTTGAGGTCTATCAAGGCAATAGGCGTGGATTTTTTAAATAATTTTTTTCGAGGTCTATCAAGGCAATCGGCGTGGATTTTTTAAACAATTTTTTTCGAGGTCTATCAAGGCATTAGGCGTGGATTTTTTAAACAATTTTTTTCGAGGTCTATCAATGCAACATGTAATGCACGTGGTAATATATTTACCTTGCATAGATCCGGCTTGAATATAGGAATCTACTTCTTATGATAAAAACTACATAATTCCCCCTATCCAATAGTGAAAGTTTCTTCGAAATATCTCCATTCATCACCGAGTTATGGTCATTTGAAATTGGCCATGTGTCAAAATATAGCTGCTACACGATTCTGTTTGCCTAGTACCGTAAATTGGAAAACGCATGAAATTGCAATTCCACAAAAACAGAAAAATTTCAGATGTGTTGCCAACCTGTTTATTCGGTGTTTCCATGTTAGTTTGCAAAAGCATTTGCATACTTTTAGGCGTTACACAAAACAGAAAACACGTTGGCAACTCAAATGCAATTTTTCTGTTTATGTGGAGTTGCAATTTCTTCAATTTTCCGATTTGACGTACTAGGCAAACAGAATCGTGTAGCAGCCATATTTTGACACATGCTCAACTTCAAATGGCCATAACTCGGCGATGAATGGAGATATTTGGATGAAACTTTCTCTAATGGATTGGTGAAATATTGTAGTTTTTATGTGTATCAATAAAATGCAAGAACACATATTTGTAGGTTGATTTTTCTTACAATTTTTTTCAAGTACTAATAAACAACACAATAGGTGTAGATTTTTGAAAGAACTTTTGTTCGGGTCTATCAAACCAACATCAGTTGGTTACTTTCTTTCCATTTATCCCTTTATCCATTCTATCCCCGTAATGGTTTATTAAAAAACACAATTTGTTTTTTTTTTTATTAATTTGTTAATATATAATAAATTTAGTTTATTGTTATTGGCTTAACAAAACAATTACAAACGAGAATACAAAAAAAGAAGAAAACACATGATTATTTTTTGTTTATAAATTTAGAAGATGTTTGTGTGGGTGATCTTTCTTAAGTAAATATGCATGGTCCAGCAGTTAATGATGCCCAAATCTACTTATTTTTTTCTTCTTTATATAGAATATATATGGATGTGTGTATGTATATACCATCAGCTAGCTGGTGGTGACATTATGGATTTATATATTTTTGTGTGTTTTATATACAAAAAAGCTACATAAATAAATTCGCACATTCGAAATACAACAAACATTCAGAGGCGCCATATGCTATGAATGAATTTGGTTGGTTGCTTGATTGATTGGTTAATAGATTTATTGGTTCTTCATAGACAAGTTCTCTGTTATGGTGTCTGAGGGGGGATCTATGGGCTTTCCTCCATGTGGGGATGTTGATGAACCTTAA
Source organism: Musca vetustissima (assembly GCF_032173495.1). Taxonomy (NCBI): domain Eukaryota; kingdom Metazoa; phylum Arthropoda; class Insecta; order Diptera; family Muscidae; genus Musca; species Musca vetustissima. The sequence goes on from NW_026880347.1 coordinate 64,600, forward strand.
AGATATTGGATAGTTCATCGAGTAAGGTTTCGGAACGATAGGCAACACGTATATCGGGTACATTGGTGCGGGTGATATCATTACCAGCCACTCCCTCTCTGGTATAGTTTGGACCCAGCCAATGTTGTTTCATCTGAAATGAGGAAAACATATTTATTAAATTAAATCTTAAATATAAATTCCGGTAAGATATCCTACCTTATGTGGAAAACCGCTCATCAGTACACTGTTACGTGCCAGTTCACACATATCGCATGAGCTCAACTTCCATACCTGAGCTGCAATACTGTACTCTTCCATCAGAGGTTCTTTGGTGAAATGGAATTGTAGAGGATCATCAGTAGACAACGATACAATTAGACCACGTGCCAAATACTCCGGCAAAGGGTTACGATGGTAATTGAGGAAAAGTGAATTATTCGATAGCGGCGACATGGCAATACCAATCTGAGATAAATAATATAAATACTGGAGAACAGGTACTTTACGCAGCAGCAGGCCATGCGAGATGTTCTCAGCCATTAGATAGCCACAGACTAAATGTTGCACGGGACCAGCTTCACCACAATGGGGGCGTAGAACAAAGGTATTTAGGCCACGTTCCCTAAAATGAGAGAAATAAATTGTAATTATAAAAAATATATTCTTGTTGGGTAAGTTATTTAAAGAATACTTCGAAGGATTTTCTGACCACGAAGCGTGATTTTTTTAGAACCAAGAAATGTCTATTTTTACGTGGATTTTTTAGAGAATATTTTTGGAGGACAAGAAGCGTGTATTTTTTAAAGAATATTTTTCAAGGACTCTCTGACCAAGAAGTGTGGATTTTGTTTTTTATGAATATTTCAGGAGGATCCTCTGGCCAAGAAGCGTGGATTTTTTAAAGAATATTTCGGAGGACTCTCTGGCCAGAATATTTTTCGAGGACTCTCTGGCCAAGAAGAGTGATTTTTTAAAGAATATTTTTAGAGGACTCTCTGGCCAAAAAGCGTTGATTTTTTAAAGAATATTTTTCGAGACTTTCTGGCCAAGAAACGTTGATTTTTTAAATAATATTATTCGAGGACTCTCTGGCCAAGAAACGTTGATTTTTTAAAGAATATTTTTCGAGGACTCTCTGGCCAAGAAGCGTGGATTTTTTAAAGAATATTTTGGAGGACTCTCTGGCCAAGAAGCGTGGATTTTTTAAAGAATATTTTGGAGGACTCTCTGGCCAAGAAGCGTGGATTTTTTTAAAAAAAATATTTTGGAGGACTCTCTGGCCAAGAAGCTTGGATTTTTTAAAGAATATTTTTCGAGGACTCTCTGGCCAAGAAGCGTGGATTTTTTAAAGAATATTTTTCGAGGACCTATTAAGGCCAAGAAGCTTGGATTTTTTAAAGAATATTTTTTGAAGACTCTCTCTCTGGCCAAGAAGCTTGATTTTTTAAAGAATATTTTTCGAGGACTCTCTGGCCAAGAAGCTTGGATTTTTTAAAGAAGAGTGGATTTTTTCTAGGCGGTCTTTTTAATAATTTCTGAAAAATAAAGATCTACTTACTTTCTAAATTGATTCAAAACAGCCATATTGGCATACATGTAATAAATATAGTATGCATATGGTGGATTTTCATCATCTGTCCATTTTGGTGGTGTTGTAATGTCACCATCAAACAAGGGATTTTCCGGTTTAGATTCATCATCTACCGAATCGAAACCGATGACATAACGTAAGAAACGATGTAATTCAGGATGTTTGCTGGGTTGGGCGGTGGCCTCAAACAGTGGCAAAAATATGTTATCCAAAATATCTTGGAAAGATGTCATCAATTTGTTCGATTTGAAAATATCACTGTAAAGCAAAAAGAAGAAGAAAATTTGATTTCGTTGCACATTTATTTTGTAAAGAAAATATGGAACTTACTAAAGACGAGGAATTTGAATGAGCCAGCGTATGTTGGTCGAATAGACATTATAATCAATGGCCCATTTGGCCAGCTTCTTCCATTCATCACGTGATTTGCCATAGATGGATAAACGCAACTCGGCATTCTGATATTTTGATTCTTCCAAATCGAATGCCACTTCCTGCAAAGTAATCAAAAGAAAAAAATTTTGTTATTAAAGTTTCTAAATTTTAAATTTTAGGATAAAAAAAGTTGTCTTACCTTTATAATTTGCGCAAAATATTTACCATTCAAATAGTTATCGGTTTTTAAGAACACCTCTCGCAATCGGGATTCACCAATTGGATTATATTTTGCATTGAATTTATCAAAACGATGGAAGGTATTACGATCGGCATGTACATCTAACATATCGACAGTCAGATCATAGGTTGTTAAATTCATCGATTGAAATACTTGAGCCAAGGTCATTTCTTGACCCTTGGTAACGGTAACCACTTCGTTGGCATTATTTTTCAAAGTCTTTTTAATGAAACGCAATAGGTGTTTTTGGTTCATACAGGAGGCGGCATGGATGTGGGTATCCACTTTTCTGGAAAGAGGAAGGAAAGAAAAATTAAATGTTTGGAGGACTATCAAGGCAATAGGCTTGGATTCTTAAAAGAATATTTTTCGAGGACTATCAAGGCAATAGGCGTGGATTTTTAAAAGAATATTTTTGGAGGGCTGTCAAGGCAATAGGCGTGGATTTTAAAAAGAATCTTTTTGGAGGGCTATCAAGGCAATAGGCGTGGATTTTAAAAAGAATCTTTTTGGAGGGCTACCAAGGCAATAGGCGTGGATTTTAAAAATAATATTTTTGGAGGGCTATATAGGCAATAGGCGTGGATTTTAAAAATAATATTTTTGGACGATTATCAAGGCAATAGGCGTGGATTTTTAAAACAATATTTTTGGACGATTATCAAAGCAATATGCGTGAATTTTTAAAAGAATATTTTCGGACGATTATCAAGGCAATATGCATGGATTTTTAAAAGAATATTTTTGGACGATTATCAAGGCAATAGGCATGGATTTTTGAAAGCATATATTTTTGGAGGACTATCAAGGCAATAGGCGTGGATTTTTAAAAAGAATATTTTTGGAGGAATATCATGGGAACAGGCGAGGATTTTTGAAAAAAATATTTTTTGAGGTCTATCAAGGATTTTTAAAATAATATTTTTCGAGGACTTCGAGGACTATTTTTAAAAAAATATTTTTGGAGGACTATCATGGCAATAGGCGAGGAGTTTTAAAAGAATATTTTTCGAGGACTATCAAGGCAATATGCGTGGAGTTTTAAAAGAATATTTTTCGAGGACTTTCAAGGCAATATGCGTGGAGTTTTAAAAGAATATTTATGGAGGACTATTTTGGGGGATATACCAACCTTATATTATAAAAGTCACGATGTGGCACGGCCTTTTGAGAAGCCAGTTCTCTCAGTTCATTAAGTAAAACATGCAACTGGAACTTGGAGGACAAATAACACAGACGACGATAACAAAATGACTTCCTGAAAAAATAAATAAAATACAACATTAATATCTTTAGAAAAAAATTCTAATTCCAAAATACTTACAAAGGTCCATCGGCAATCATGTTACACATGATTTGCATATCATTACAGAAATCCTTCAATTTGGGATAATTTTGTATCATGGGCTCTTGAGAATCCTAAAGGAAAAAAAACAAAAGAATGAAGTGTTTCTATAAAGAGTATAAAGAGGCCATAATTTTGAAATACAACACTCTTCATTTTGAACGATTTCGAATATGTATTTCAAAACGTATAACCCTTGTATTAAATTACTTACCTCATTTAGAAATACATTATAAACACCATCAATGGCACGAATGCTGTAATTCTTATCGGGTGGAAATTCAATATCCCAGGGATTGCTGGTTTCCGTTGGTGGATGAATGGGATGATCTACATTTACGTTACGTGACAATTTTTTTGCCGCAAAGAAATGTGAACGCAAAATTTGATGGTGTTTTGTGGATTCGATGTGGGGTGCAATCAAAATAAGTGCATTGTTGTCGTTTTTATTTTTCAAAAATTGTTGTTTTTGTTTTGTTTCATGATGGACGCATTGTGTCAACAAATCGAATGAAATGAATAAAAAAATTGTTGGAATTATTTTTTTAACATTACTCAATAATAGACGGGATAACAGACAAGGAATTATTTAACTTAAAAAAAGAATAAAAAACAATCTTATTTTATTAAATTAAAAATAAATAACAATTGGTCATTTAAGTAACAAACAAACGAACGAATTTAACTCACATACATTGGAATACAGTCGAACATACGTTATAAGGAATATATTGCAAATTAATTTAATTAAATAAAATTGGATTGTATTCGCTATATTAGTTGAGAAATGTAATCAATTAATTAATTTTCTTCATAAGCGCTCGTTCGATTGTATTCGATTTGAAGGCGTTTGTGTGTTGTGTTTTTTATGTTTATCAATTCCGTCATATTTGGATTTTGGTATAGCATTTTTGATGAATGTATTTATGTATAGTTTTTGGTTTTTGTACAGGTGATTTCGGGGGATTTTTAATAAATATTCTTTGAGAACTTTCAGACAATAATGATGGGTTTGTTTTAAAAATTTTATTGGAAAACTACCAGGATAATAGTCGTGGATTTTTAAAGAATTTTATTCGAGAGCTATCAGGGTAATAATCGTTAGAAGAAAATTTTTCGAGAGAGCTTGAGGCAAAATTCTTGGATTTTTCAAAGAATTTTATTTGAGATATGACGGGGCAATTATGGCAATTTTTTTAAAGAAATTTGATTTGGGATCTATGTTGGCAATAATGGTGGATTATTTAAAGACTATTTCTCGAGAACAATCACGGAAATAACACGAATTTTCAAAGAGTTTTATTCGAGAATTATTAGGGCAATAATCCCGAATTGTTTAAAGAATTTTTTCGATAAGTATAAGGGTAATAATCATGGATTCTTAAAGAAATATTTTTCGAAAGCTTCAGGGGAAAAAATCCTGGATTATTCAATTTATTGATTGTTCCAGAAAACGCATGACAATTCCGCAATTTTTTAAAGAATTTTATTCGAGAACCATTTTGGCAATAATCGAAGATTTTTAAAATAATATTTGAGTTTTTTAAGTATTTTGTTCGAGAACTATTAGGGCAATAATCGGAACTATCGGGAGGACAACAGGGAAAATATTTTGGATTATGTAAAATATTTTGGATTATGTAAAAATATTTTTTGAGGATAGCTGGAGTTGTTAATAATTATTGTGGATTATTAAAGAAAAATTTTGGAGGGATATCAGAGCAATAATTGTGGATTTTGAAAAGAATAATTTTATAAAAGCTTCTGGAAAATAATTATGTATTTGTATACCCTACACAACTATGTTGTCAGGGTATTATAGCATTGTGCAGTCCCTAGAGTTTGTAACGGCGAGAAATATTGGTCCTAGACCCAGCTTTAAGTATGCCGTCCGTCTGTCCATTATAATTTGTAAACACGATACAAGCCACAGTTATGGACCAATCTTCACGAAATTTTGCATGTAGGATGGGTTCTGGTCAATGAAAAACGCTATTGTTTTTGGTAAAGATCGGTTAATATTTAGGGGATGAAATGGACCACGAACTTTTTTGTCTGATTTTATGGTCGCTCCAGTGGCCGCAATTATGGCTCATACATCGGAAAGGAAATAACATGGAGAAGGGAATCGGATCAAAGAATAAGCATGCCTGTTTTGATAAAGATCGGTCAATATTTAGCGGGTCAAATGGACCCACACATTTGTGTAAGAAATGACAAAATTATTATTCTAAAGCGTATATATTTACCCCTGAAGGACATAGACCCGAGAAATTTATAATATATCCAAGAGGAGTGGTTGGCCTTTAATTAGATTCCAATTTTATTGTCATATTTACTCTTATGTGGGCGTTACACTTAAATGTTTACAGGTGCTTACGTATACATATATTATTTAGTAATCCATTAACACACTAGAGGGCGAAAATATAGCTTTGATCGCTTTGAAAATTTTCAGGTATGGTCAAGGACAACGCCTATAATTTTAGGGGATGACCAGATGATAATATTGGAATGAAGTGGACCGAGAACTTAATTTTTGTGTGTGTGTGTTTTTGTTTTTGCAAAATAGTCAGGCTTAATCCTAGTTTGTTGTTTTTATAAAAAAACAACTATTTATTAGTGGGGAATGATGAGGATCAGTGGCGAGATCCGAAACTATAGCCTTCCCTGCCATACCCCTCGGCGGACAATGCCATACATTCCCCACTAATAAATAGTTGTTTGTTTTTTTATAAAAACAACAAACTGGGATTAAGCCTGACTATTTTGCAAAAACAAAATACAAATGGTATCCCAAATAACCCGCCAACACTACTGAAGTTTTTTTTTTTTTTTTGAGTCGATTATAGGCCACAATTGAAATCCGAACATCATAACACAACCCACGGTGAAGGGAATCTGGATAAGTAATTAGAATATTAGTAATATTTTTTGACCTCTAGTCGGTCAAGAGGGTGAAAATATCGCGAAATATTGCCCAAGCTCAGAATATAGAACGACAAAAAATTTATATTTTCGTGGTAGTTGTGTAGGGTTTCATATTGTGGGTGCTATTAGAAATTTTGAATGGTTTTAAAGATTAAATTAGGGAACTATACAAATACCTGGTTTTTTCAGATGGATATTTTTAAGAAAATTATTTGTGGAGACGTTAAAAAATTGTGGATTTTTCGATTTTGACTTTTATACTCTCCACCATAGTATGGAGGGTATATTAATTTTGTCATTCCTTTTGTAACTCATCGAAATATTCATTTCCGACCCTATAAAGTATATATATTCTTGATCAGGGTAAAATTCTAAGACGATTTAGCCATGTCCGTCCGTCTGTTGTAATCACGCATCTGCTGAAGGATATTTTGCATAGGGTTGTCTTTTTTCTGCAGGCAGGTCAAGTTCGAAGAAGGGATATATCGGTCCACGTTTAGGCAAAGCTCAACCGAATTCGCCGATATTTAATACATTGGGTTCTTATTGGGTACTTAATGTCTCCACAAAAAATTATAAATAACGTTACCACCTATTTTTCAGTATTTTGAGGGTTTTGATCGTATTTTCCACCGAATTGGCTATAATTTAGTATTTTGAGTTCTTAATAGTTCCAAATCTCTCCACAAAAAATTATGAATATAGGTCCATTCTTTCGGGTAGTCCCCATATAAGGATATCCCCAATTTTTGGTATTTTGGGATTCTTGAGCGAGGTTTTCAATCGAATTCGCTGCAATTTGGTATTTTATAGTCATATATGGTAACAAATCTCCCTACCAAAAATTAATAATATTCGCCCCCTTTTGGTGTAGTTCCCATATAACTCCCTTTTTATATTTAAAAAGTTATCTGATTTGTTCAGCGTTTTGGGTTTAGTTCTGAGACTCTGATGTAATCATTTCACCTGCGGAGGATATCGAGATAAAAAACTAGAACGTATGGTTCGATAATGAGCTATAGCCCGGATTTAGGCCTAGGCCTATACCCTGTGTTGGATTTACCAGAAGGAGTGGACCGATATTCCCCATCTTCGAACTTGAACTAAGTTTGGAAGAAATAATAAGATAGGCAAAGTTTGGATGAAATCACAATTTTCTGAAACTGAGTTGGCCCAAAGAAACATGGGGTCTAGAACCAATATTTCGATGAGGCACATTTTCACTGTATCAAAGTGTATACAACCTCATTAACCATAAGGCTGAGGTTATAAATATCCATTAAAAACTGCTGAAATTTGTATTTGGTGTTTATTATGGTTTACATAATCAGTTTGTAGAAAGGTCACTTTTTGGCATGTTCCCTATATTTTCATTTCAAGTACCTGCCAGTATATCTATGGTGGAGGGTATCCAAAGTTCGGCCCGGCCGAACTTAACGCTTTTTCACTTGTTTACAAATATTTTTAGGGGACTATAACATATCGTTGATATTTTAAAGAATGTATTTAGGGGACTATATGAAATAGGGGATTTTTTCAGAAGACTATTAGAAATTGTGTATTTTTTTAATAATATATATATATATATATATAATTAATAGGGGTCTATTTTGAACAATTTTAGACAGAACAATTATTTTACAATTTTAATGAATTAAAGCAAAATGATAGCAATTGTGCCTTTTGTGTAAGGTGTTCAAAATAGTTGAGTTGGTTGTTCAGAAACAAAAGTTTTCATTCAAAAAACACACTACATAGTACTTAAAAGTATACACAGTAAAATCCGTATAACTGAAATTATTATGAAATTAGATTCCGTTATTTCCTTTTAATTTAATTATAATCCGATAATAAATTAAAGGATACTTATATATAATATCCAAATATTTGTATTGAAGTGAATTTCAGTTATGGGGAATCGACTATATCTTCATTTCAAAGTAAATACAATCGAACCCATATAACTGAAATTACAAGGAAATTCGATGGCTATTTTCAATTATCGGATTATTGTATTTCAACTTTTTGGATACGTCGATTTCAGTTATTCGGAATTGACTGTATTATTATTCGCTTTCAAAAGCATACGAACAAGAAAACATCGTATGTACCATATTAAGGAAGAGAAATGCATGAAAACATTGTGCAAATATGGGCTGAAGGTGTTTGAAAAAATTATCCTTCAATATGGCCATACGGAAATAACTAACGAAAAAAACAAACTGCAGTAAAAGCTTTTTTTTAGTGAATTTTTAGGCATTTTCAAACAGCTGGTGTTACATTCTTTCAACAAAAGCAAGCAATTAACAATATAAAATAAACGAAAAGATACAAAAGGGAAAGACAAAGACTTTTGCAAACTTGAGGATTGGTGCATCACTCTGAGTAATGGAATTTGTAATGACATTATCATAATGATGCAATGTCATTATTATTATTATCAGTAATAAAATTCAAATATTAAATACAATGCTTGCAAAAATCTTGTCTTCATTTTAAAGCAATTTAAGGAAACTGTTTTTTTTACAAAGGCACACAAACTTGTTGATAAAGGAAGCAGTTGAAAAAAAATAGAAACAAATAAATTACAACTCAACATAAAAATTATAAAACTCAAATCAAAACAAAATTAACAAAAGCAAATTATAAAAGAAAACAACTTAAAATTTCTAAAACTTAAAAGAAAAACAAAAACGAAAAACTTATTCTTTTTTTCTTTTTTTCAAGGAGATCATGTTCTTGTACCTCTGGGTGGAAAATGGATCATAGGTAGACTGATCTTGCGGATTAATTCTATAAAAGAATAATGAATGAAATCAAGGTGTGTACAAGAATAAAAAAGTAGAATTACAAAAATTAAAATCAAGTAAAAACTAAAAACACACACATAAACTAAATATTAAATAAAATTGTAATAAACTAATGTAAAAAATGGTAATGTTTTTTGGACTTGTCCTACACTTTATTTTCAAATCGATTTTTTTGAAGTTCTTATGAATATAATTTAACTTCGTCTAAAATTATCTAGAATTATAGAATAGAGGCTAGTAACTTCCATGGCACAATAAAATGGTAGAAGTAGTTTGAAATTATTAAGAAAAACTGACCTCTGAAGTGGAGTCTTATAATGCGACTTTACATAGAAAGACGTACAATGGGTTATTTCGTTGATTGACATTTTTAAAAATATATTATATTAATAAATATAAACAATTTTATTAAGGCTGTGCCATTAGCCTACATCTTTTTATTGTGTCATGGTTACTTCTATAAGTCTACAAATTTACAAAAAATTATACTCCTACTATACACATTAACATAGGACTAAATTAAAATAGATCCTTTAATTACATATGGAACAGATTGAATAAACGTTTTAACAAATTATACTTCAAAATCTGAGGAAAAATAATATTTATGGAATCGTTCTGAACTAAAACTCCTATTTAAAAACTTTTTTATGGTTTGTACGCTAATTGTGTCAGCTATCCGATAGACGGGGATTTAATACAAAATAAAAAATAAAAATTATTTAAATTTCAATAACAACATTTAAAGCTTAAGTGGTACTCATTATTAGAATATTTTTGGTGCAGTCGTAATTGTCACATATAATATATATGTACCGTTTATTTAAAAATAAAAAAATATGTATGTATGTGCTAAAATAAAAGTGGGTAATTATGAAATATATACAGTACTTGTCCAAGGTTACCTCTAATTTTGACCTTATGCAGCAGGGATGCCTATGCACATTATTAAATAAAGGATTTTCAAATTACCCGGTATTCCGAAGTTATTTTTGAAGCTTTTACGACAAAGAAAATCTAAAGTATTAATAAAATCGAATGGTACACATTCAATTTGTCGTCGTGAATCACATTATCAGACCAAAGTACAGAATAACTAACAACGAATTAAAACTGTGAAAGGATACACTTTAAAATCAGTAAGGAAAGTAGTAAAGTCGGACGGGCCGACTATATGATACCCTTCACCACTATAGGTATAGGAAAAATATGCATCCTAACAGAAGGGCCATTAACATGAAATTGGATGAACTAAACTATGTGACCTTTATCTAAATGTCAATCGACTTAGATCAATTCATAAACATGACATTCGTTTGTTAAAATGGGACACACTTATGTAAATCGATTTAAAGCACCCGTTGAAGATTTGGAGCCCAATTAATATGAAGTCGGTCGGAAATATATATGGGCTACATCTGTACTTCTACACGCAATTACGTCATTCTATTCTGAAAAAAAACATGAAGACTTTGGTGCAACATTTATCATTTACATTAAATCGGCCGATTTTCAAGAAACTTAACACACATCATTCTTGACTCAAGTCAGTACACTATGCCAAATTTCGTGCAAATCGAAAGATATTTAGGGCCTTTGGCGCAACATTTACTTTAAATCGGACGAATATATATATATATATATATATATGGGAGCTATATCTAATTCTGAACCGATTTGCACGGAACTTTGCACACATAATTCTAGACTCAAGTCAGTACACTGTACCTAATTTCGTGCAAATCGAAAAATATTTAGGGACTTTGGCGAACCATTTACCTTAAATCGGACTAAAATATATATGGGATTATATCTAAATTTGAACCGATTTTCACGAAACTTAGCGCACATCATTCCAGGCTTAATTCAATACACTGTGCCAAATTTCGTGCAAATCGAAAGTTATTTAGGGTCTTTGGTGCACCATTTACCTTAAATCGGACGAAAACATATATGGGAGCTATGTCTAAGTCTGAATCGATTTTTCCCAATTTCAATAGGGTTCGTCCTTGGGCCAAATAAATGAGCTATGTCAAATTTCATCCAATTCGAATCACAAATGCGACCTGTACTTTGTTTACAATTTAACATGGACAGACAGACGGACGAACATGCATAAATCGACTTAGAAAGTGATTCTATGCATATTCTCAAAAGGAACCATCTCGTTTCCTTTTGCCTGTTACAAACATATGCACAAAGACCATATAACCATATAACGATACCCCACAATATTCGGATTTTGTTGTAATTTTCGGTTGTGGTATGGTAATAAATCCTCCTATTAAAAATTATTAATATTGGTTCTCGTTTTGGAGAAGCTGGTGTTTCAAATGGCCCATGTTTCCGGGTAGCCCCCATAACCCCCCATTATTCGGTATTTTGGAAAGTTATTTTTCAGGTTTTCATGGGGGAGTCAAAACGTCCTTTTAAACATGGCCAATATTTAAATTTGTGTATTTTGGAGAGCTTCAACCAAATTCGCTCTGATTTGATTTATCACAGTCTTATGGGGTGTCAAGTTTGGTATAACTACTTTGAAGAATTTAACCGCATTTTCCAAACGATGTTACTGTAATTTGCTATAAGGGGTTCTAGTAGGCTGACTTATATATAAGTTGTGTATATATAAATTTATGAGGTGTATATATAGGTCCATGTTTTGATATAACCCCACATAACTGCTATTTCATCCTTTTTCCGAAGGTTCGAGAGTGACTTAAATGCTAAATACTTTTGCCAAGCTTCGATACCCATGAGATATATGAAATATTTTCAATAGATAAAAGTTTTCAATAGATTAAAGTCATATCATGGGGTCGCATTTTCCAACTAAATTGACTGTAATTATTATTTTGGAGGGTGAAACATATATTTTCAAACCATTTCCATTATTATGAAGTTTTATTAAAATGATCACACCGAAGTGTCAATAATTTGGTATTCCGAGTTCTTGAAGTGTGAAACGAATCATCATATAAAGGCTCGCCGAATTTTCGGTATTTTTAAGATGTTATTTATTTGTAAGATTTTTAATATTTGATTTATTATATTTTTACCCAAATCCGAAGATATGGGACCCTTCACATTACTCCCTCTAGTAACTACCCCACAAAGTGTCAATGTCTTTGAGAACATGTATATTTTTAATATTATTTCATAATTACCCAAGAATTAAAAAATTAAAAGAAAAAAAATATATAAAGCAGACACATAACACTTAATATTTACAAAAGTTAAAGGATAAATGTTTAATTGTGCTATATATGTATATACATTTTTTATTTAGTTTTCAAACACACCTTCTCTCTTTCAATAACCGAACAATTGCTGTACAAACCATAAAAAAGTGTAATGGTGGTGGTTGGTGAATATCGAAAGAAAAATAAACAAAAAATAAAAAAAACCAAAAATGGAAAATAATAAAATAAATCATATAAATTATTTATATTATATCAAAATTTATATTATACAAAAATTTAGCCTATTTAGAAAAAAGATTATAATAAATAATTTCTTTTTAATCGACGTATTAAATTTATATATATAATGAAAAACATTTTAAAAAAAGTAAATAAAATAAATAACAACAAATAAAAGAAATACGAATTTTGAACTTACCGGCAATGGATTTACGATCTTCATATTGGATTTTGTTGAAACGATCACTTTCGTGTACCGTTTTCAAGAAACGCAGAGTTGTTGTTGGAAACGATTGTTCCGATATGGACATATAACGTGAACGCATTTCCAATGCCTGTATGAGCAGAGTGGAAGCTCTTTCTAAATCTTCTAAAGGCACGCCGCTGGTATCTTCACCGGAAATGGATACACGTTGGAAATTTGGTATTAAATCATGATCCAGCACGTTGATGGTATCATCCGTTGCATCACCCTGTATTGAATGTTTATCCGTCATGGCACTGGAATGGAAGAAAAGGGAAATGGAAGGGGATTTAGAATAGTTATAAATTATGAGACAATAAACTAAAGGTTCAGTCCATGTTTCCGACTGATATATTCCCTAAGCATATTAAGTTTAAACGAAATCGGATATTCTTTCCGCTTCAACGAGATTTATAAATTTTCCAAATTTATAGGCGACCTATATTCATATCTTCCAATTTGGTTCAACTCGCATACTCTGTTCATATTATATTAGCAAATTAATTCTGACCATTTTGTGGGGGAAGTTCCAAAAGAAGTTAACCGATATTCCCCATCATTGAACTTGATTTATGTTTGAGAGAAATATGACCATGTGCAAAGTTTGGATGAAATCGGTTACTTCCAACGAGAGCTATCGTGCACATAAGTCAGCAAGATGTGGATGGACATTTGTTTTCAATTGTCTAAAAACGAATAGGGTCCAAAGAAATTTGTGGTCCCTACCCCATATTTCCATGAGGCACATTTTTGCCGTGGCAAAGTGTATATACCCCTCATTACCCATAAAGCTGAAGGTACAATAGGTATATATAATGTATAGTCGATGGATCCAATCGCTTCATATGAAATTTATAAAATGTTGACCTTTTATGGGGAATACACCAGAAAAATTTAACCGATGGGTTCATTGTCACACATGATCTACATTTAGTAAAAATATTACAATGTGCAAAGTTTGAAACATCTATAATTGGTAAGCCGCATTTTATATATGGGGCAAATAGAAGCGAATAGTTGAGGAGGATGGGAAACAATTCTCTCAACTTTACATTGGAATATTTAAAAAAAGATAATTTACCCCCTCTCGATGAAGTGTATCCAAAGCCCCGTGACGTATATATATATATATATATATATCCAAATATCGGCATCAACATGGATGGCACAAAAAAGGAATGGCAGGAGACATGGCAACACTAAATAAGCAAGGACCCTAACCACTGCACAAAATTCAAGGAGATGTTTTTTTAGGCAACGATAGATGTCATCCCATAAAAAAAACCTAGGTCAGGTTACAGCAAACCAGTTCTGGAATCAAGACATGAGAATAACACAAAATAGGAATTGTAGGCGATAGCGCCATCAAGAGGAAAATAACAATACTAAATAAGCTAGGCGCCCAACCATTGCACAAAATTCAAAGGGGATTTTGTTTTTAGGCAATGATAGATGTCAGCCCCACCACCTAGGAAAGGCTACAGTAGTCTAATAATATTGGTTTGGAGAAAAAGAAATTCACTACCGAAAATGTCGATAAAATCGGAGTTGACCGGCATGTTAGCAGTCGTAACATCGCCCAGGAGCTAAGAATCAACCATTAAACAGTTCAAAACAGGATTCAAAAAGAAGCTCGATGTTTGGGTGCCGCACCAATTAAGAGAAAAAAAATAGGATGGATCGAATTTCCATCTGCGAAATCTTGGCAAACGGATAGACTCATTTCTTAAACGGATGGTGATTGGAGATGAGAAATGGATCACATACGATAACCTTGTGCGAAAACGATTGTGACACGGCCAGGAAGGTTCTGCTATACATTTGGTGGGACTGGAGTTGCTAATGAGTTGCTTCCATATGGCCAAACGCTAAATTCTGACCTGTACTTTCAACAACTGGACCGTTTGAAGAAAGTAATTGACCAGAATTGGCCAAAATACATCTACAGTGACTCGCCAGAAACTTCGGGAGCTTGGTTGGGAAGTTTTTGACTTATATTCACAATATTCTTCCAATAAGTGTAGGGAAATTTATAAGGGGGTTGTGTCAATTATGTTATATTATTTTCATTGAACATGGTTTTTTACCCGTTAAGAATCGAAAATATCAAATTACAGGCACTTCGGTTGACAAATTCCTTTAGGGTCAGGAAAATTCACAAACTGCCGTGCAATGCCGAAACATGTATCTATATTTAAAACAATTTTTGCGTAGAAGTCGTTTACTCTTCGTCAACCCGAAATGCCAAATTCTAGCCACATTTGTTGAAAAATATTAAAAAGAAGTACAAATTCCGTTTTTTACCCTCCATCACGTGGTGTTCATTCCTCTAATCGGTCAGGACCTTTATATTGGGATCTATGTTATTGCATAATGTAGTAGGTTATTCATGTTGCGAAAAATAATGTTCCAAATCATAGAAATACAGAAAATGGAAATAAATTGTTTATTCAACAGGAATTCAGCATGCAACATTAAAGCCATTTTGATGAGAAAATTCCGTTAAAAACTTAATAATATCAAAAATGAGGCGGATCATTTATAAGAGGGATATATCAAATCTAAAAATATCCAAGATCGTTGAATTAATGCAATCGGAAAATGCGGATAAATACTGACAATGGGGTTATGTCAAAACATGGACCGATATTGGTAATATTCTGTATATATGCCACATCGGTGGGAAAATGCAGTTAAAGCCTTTAACATACCTGAAATGGGACTGTACCGTTATATCGGAGGTTTATCAAAAAATCATCTGATACTGAAAATTATTGGTAGGAAGATTTGACAACCTATGACAACATGTAAAACCCCCAAAATACCAAATAATTGGGGGTTACTATTACGTGAGGGCTACCCGGAAATTTGGACCAATATTGATCATTTTTGGTAGATACATATTCTACTCAATGATAATTCAAAATATAAAATTACAGCCAACTTGATTGTAATACCTACCCAAAATCCACAAAATACCGAATATTGGGGGTAACTTTATATGCGGGCTACGCTAACAAGTGGGCCAATATTGATAATTTTTGTTAGGAACATTTGCTACCCTCTGAGAACTCTAAATACCAAACTACAGCTGAATAGGTTAAAAAAAGTGTCAAAAGCTTCAAAATATCAAATATTTGAGGTAAAATTGGACCGATATGTCCGATTTTTATGAACTTTGAACAAACACGAAATGCAAATGTATATTCATATGAATTTTTAAAACTCAATGAAACTCAAAACTTCAAGAAACATGAGGGTATAAAAATAAAAACGTTAATATGAAATTGTAACAAAAAAATTCTCTAAATTCTCACGAATATAAATATTCGAAAAAATGCATGTGTACATTTTTATTTTCAGATGAAATTAATAATTAAAAGTACAACAAATTATTTTAAAATACAAAACATGACTTAAAATTCCGAGAATCTCAATTATTTTCATTGAAAATAATTACGTGTATTGAACTGCTACTAACACATGTCCGTTCTAGAATTACAATTACAATACGAATTAAAGATTTCAAAATAATGTTTACCTTTTTCCATTGGTTATCTTCTGAAATGTGTAACAATCATCGCGAAAAGACATTGCTGACTAGGGAATGCTGGTTGGATGTTGTTGCTGTTGTTGTTGACAATTCAAATTAATTATTCATTTAATAAGTTTTTTTGTTAATGACAACATTTATCTTGATTATGGTGTATGTGTTCCTTTTTCTATTGGGCAGTAATGTCACACGAAGTATCGATGAAAGTAGGATAATTAATGTCAAATACACGTGTCACCACTCTCACACTGTCTCTCTTTCGAAATTAAGTTTTATGACCACTCGAAATTGTCTTTATCTAATATTACACAATTATTTGTGGCAATAAAAATGCCCAATATTATTCAGGTATTATTTTATTTGGGTTTCCCCCAAAAATAGAAGAAGAAGCAAATATTAGCATAATGAATGAAGTGAAATACAAAATGAAAATTACTATCCTTACACAATTTGTGTTTAACCCAAAAACCGCCAAGAAGGTAATCTGAAACATTGTCTGATTTATAGTTCCAAGAGAGCACCACCAAGAGGAAAATAGCAATACTAAATAAGCAACGAGCCCAAAGATTGCACAAAATTCAAGGATATATTTTGTAGACAACGATATATGTAAGCTCCACCACTTAGATGTCATCCCTTAGGAAACCTAGGTCAGATTACAGCAAACCAATTCTGAAATCAGCACATGAGAATAACAGAAAATAGAAATTGTAGGAGATAGCGCCACCAAGTGGAAAATGACAATATTATATAAGCAAGGAGCCCAACCATTGTACAAAATTCAAGGAGATGTTTATTGTAGGCAACGATAGATGACAGCCTCACAACTTGGGAAGGCTTCAAAAGATTATTAATGTACTTAGCTGGAACCCATTGATAACGAAACGAATACAAGGACTAATCGGGTAAGATGACTATGCATGATGAAGATAAATCACACAACTACATCAACATTATTTGCTTTTCTGTCCTCTATATAGAATAGAAGTACAGGATACATTTAATATCCTCCCAAAAATAAAATAAGAATTTCCATTCAAAACGGAAAATTCCTGTGCATATAAAAAAAAATAAAATCTATTTTTAAAAAGTTGTATTTAAATTCAAAAACAATAATTTCTTTATTGCATTTATGAGTGAGTCATGGTCAATATTTCTATATTGAATGCAGCGCAAAAAAAATTGCACAAAAAAATCGTTAAAAATATCTTCAAATATCAACAAATTTATGATAAGTGGTTCTTCTCTATTTTGGCTTTTGCTTTAGTTGTTGTTATTTATTTATGGCGACACCAGATTTTATTGCTTGTTTATTATTTTGGCCATATTCGAAATTGTTGTTGACGTTGCCGTTGCGTTTCAGCAAATTTGAATTCGATCGCAAATTAACCCTACGGTCAATAACCGGGTACATTTGTACCTTTTTTTGAATAAAAATGCTGTAAAATGTTTAATAATGGAGATATTTGGATCAAATTTTGAGGAATCATTCTTGAGGTATTTTCACACATTATCGAAGAAAAAAATTATAAATATTTTCCATTTTTATAATTTTTACAATTTTTTAAAGTTATTACCTACGTAGATCAATAACCGTGGTACATTTGTACCCATCCAAAGATAGCTCTGTAACTCATTAAAAAATTGGACTATCGTGAGGTTTTTTGTTTTAATTAGTCTATGCGGATCTAGTCTAGATGTAGGAACTCAAAATGATATATACATTAAAATAATATATATTTAAATCCATGCTTAAATGATAATCTATCTAAAACAATCATAGTAAATTCGTTATAGCATTCGAACGGGTTAATCTTTTTTAGTTATTTTTTTATTGGGATCTCATTTAGGTGTTCCTCAAACCTTCTGCAAATTTTTGTGGCCCTAGACAACATGGGGCCATCAGGGCGACTCGTGGAAGTCTGAAACTACCCTGGTTTTCCTTTGGTATACAGAGACAAAAACAATGATTATTGTCCGTAATTATCCAATTATTCTTCATACTGGGCCTGAAACTTTTTCTATAATCGAATTAGTCTGATTTATTACAATCATAAATTGGCGTAAATATATAAACTATCATTAAATAACGTATTAAAGTATTAAATAGTGTTAAAAATGTGCCAATCGCAATCTTTAAACTCATAAAATGTGAATAATTGGCAATAATAATTGTTTTAGTCCATGTATACCAAAGGAAAACCAGGGTAGTTTCTGACTTCCACGAGTCGCCCTGATGGCCCCATGTTGTCTAGGGCTACAAAAATTTGCAGAAGGGTTGAGGAACACCTAAATGAGATCCCAATAAAAAATAACTAAAAAAGATTAACCCGTTCGAAAGCTATAACGAATTTACTATGATTGTTTTAGATAGATTATCATTTAAGCATGGATTTAAATATATATTATTTTAATGTATATATAATTTTGAGTTCCTACATCTAGACCAGATCCGCATAGACTAATTTAAAACAAAAAACCTCACGATAGTCCAATTTTTTAATGAGTTACAGAGCTATCTTTGGATGGGTACAAATGTACCACGGTTATTGATCTACGTATACTTTTTTGGTTATTGACCGTAGGGTTAATGTCACTTCGAAATAAATAAGGCGCGGCGCGTGTGCGATCTGTTTTTGTTGTTGTTTGTTTGGATTAGCTTTGCTTTTCCGATTGAAAAAGACAAATTCGTAGAACCTAAATTGTCTGAGCTAATATGTTTTTGTTTATGCATATTATTAAGAAATAAAATCGAAATCGATTAAAAAATTATTGCATCTATTTTCAGGTTGGGTGAATTTTATATTTAATTGTCTTTTTTCTCCTTATGAGATCGGATAAAGGAAAATAGTCGTTGGGCGCCATATTTACCATTGTTTTCACTGACACTAAATATAGCGGACATCCAGCTATATCGCTACCGATTTGACCTTTTCTTCAATATGATGATGATTCAATCTGTAAATTCAATTTATAAATCTGGCGCCCATCGACTTTTTTCCTTTGTCCGATCTAATAATAAGAAAAAATAATTTTTTTTTTGTCGTACGAAGAGAGGATTGCCCAAAAGTGACTTGTGACACGGTTTTTTTTTTTGCAGAATCAGTACTTTTTTCTTAAAATGAATACATTTTTAGTGATTTTCAGGCCAAACCTTCAGGCTTAAATTTTTAGAAGCATTTCCTTTGGGAATTTTCTTTTATTTTTCTACAGGTGTCGACATAACAGCGTTGTGGTGAGGATTTACGAAAGGGACTATCACTTCGGGAGGTCCAGGCCACACTCGGACGAACTGTGGAACTTGAAAACTACAGATTCGTGGTAGTGAATGATTTTATATACCTCGCCACTGCCAGAAGCAAAAACTTTGAAAATCCGGAGAAGAATAGTGTTGGCTAAGAGATGCTACTACCGCTACCTAGACCAAACTCACACTATATATTTCTGAAGCACGGGTACATGTGTAAGCAGATGTGGCAGCTCTTAGAGTGTTTGAGAGAAAAAATCTCCCAAATATCTATGGGTCGATCTACATCGACAGTGAATATCGCCGTCATAGTCAGACGTATCGAGCTGCAGCGATTACGCTGTCTAGGTCATGTTGTGAGAATGGATGAGGATGCCCCACTTCAAAAGGCATATAAAAGCGAGTCAACAGATGGATCATGCAGAAGGTTAAGGCTACGATTTCGATGGAAAGATCAAGTAGAAGACAACATTTCGGAACATAGCTGCACACTAGATCGAGCGCCTGGGCTAATGGAACAAATGTTCTGTCACAAACCTGCTAAGAAAGTATCACCTCAAGGTATCCAATCATCCTCAACGCCTGTAGCAATAAAGAGGATGAGATAGACGGACGAACAGCAACAGGATACGAAGAAACATTTGTTAACAAAAACTTTAGTCCGTTAGTAGTCCAGAGGAAGCTATTGACAAGTTTTCACAGAAACCTTCAGGGTCTTGTCCAGTAGTGGTCAAGAATGGAAATGGAAAGGCTACCACGCGGAAGACGAAAGTCACACCCAGTGGTAAATTCTCACAGCTATCTTTGAGCCCTACTGAGACGATTGCAGCGACAACTCGACGGATGGTACCGGATGACAAGAGAGTAGCCATCATCAAACAATCTGACCCAGGTGTAAGGGTGATTGAAAGTCCTTCAGGGTGTTGTCCAGTAGTAGTCAAGAAGGGAAATGGAAAGGCTACCACGGGGAAGACGAAAGTTAGACCTAGTGGAAAGTTCTCGCAGCTATCTTCAGAGTCTACTGAGACGATTGCAGCGACAACTCGGCGGATGGCACCAGATAACTAGAGAGTAGCCCTAATTGAAAGGCTGACCCAGATGTAAGGGTTAGTGAAAATCATTGGTAACAAATCGATCGTCATCTGAAGATCGTCAGCAACCGGCTACGAAGAAACCTTTGTTGACAAAAATAGCTTAACTTTCGTTCTAACATCTTCCGGTAGTAGCCAAGAGAGGGTCATTAGTCTTCACAGGAACCTTCACTAGAAGTCTTGTCCTCTAGAGGTAAGTATATCACGGTGAAAGTCATTGGTCACTAATCGATCGTCATCTGAAGATCGTCAGCAACCGGCTACGAAGAAACCTTTGTTAGCCAAGAGAGGGTGCTATTGACAAGTCTTCACAGAAACATTCAAGAACTGCTGTAGTAGTGGCCAATAAGGGAAATAGGAAGGCTACATTGGGCTGTCCAGTAGTGGTCAAGAAGGGAAATGGAAAGGCTACCACGGGGAAGACGAAAGACAGAGATAGTGGAAAGTCCTCACAGTCATCTTCGAGCCCTACTGAAACGACAACTCGACGGATGGCACCAGATGACGAAAGAGTAGCCATCATTGAAAAAGCTGACCCACATGTAGGGGTCATTTATTTCTATGAATAGGAAACATTTAAGGATGGCTGAAGGGACCTTTAAGGTCATTGCAGAATTAGATATATTTTTTCAAAGTGGGATATTAATGAACTCTTCTATAAGATTACCCATAGCACTACCTCTAGCTCTAATATTAGAAAACCTCTTGCTCTTCTATAGGAAGACCTCCAGCTCTTCTAGAAAAATACCTCCAGCTCTTCTATAAGAAGGCCCCAGCTCTTCTATAAGAAGACATCCTCCTCTTCTTTAAAAAGACCCCAAGACCTCCAGCTCTACTATAAGAAGACCTCCAGCTCTTCCCTAAGAAGACTTCCAGCTTTTATATAAGAAGTCCTCTTGATCTTCTACAGGAAGGTCTCTAGATCTTCCATAAGAATATGCGGGGTAATAGAGACGACGGAAACGTTTGAACAAATACTCTGTCGAAGCCAAATTTCCTTCTCTACGAGTCTTTAGGATGATCACAATGAACTATATATCTCCGAGTAGAGCGACAATCTCTTAGTAAATCCTCGTATATAACCAAACCATAGACCTTGTATAGCGGTACCCCCAATTTTCGGTATTTTGAGGATATTTATTTATTTCAATTGTCACTTGTTTTTTCGGTTAAAGTTTCAAGGTCTTGGCCCAATTTGTTGACCTGTATGTAGTTTGACTGCAGTGTACTATGACATAGGCCCCAAATAAAAATGCCGTTCGATTTCATCTATTTATATATGTAATTTTTTTTTCAATTTTCTCCAAAAATATAAAATGTATGTAGAATTTTTTCGAACCACTGTAAATCACAATTTCACACACTTTTGTCAGCACGTGGATTTTTTTATGTAACATTCGTTATAATTTGATTTGCGGAAGCTAAGGATTAGCGGGCATATTTGTTTAGCACACAAACACTTTGAAACTTCTCAAAAGTTTAGACGACCGACCGACCAACCGCCAAGGGAATTATTTTCCACCAAAACCAGTTTCAACCGCCCAACAAATTATTTATTATATCACACACATGTTATGCATAAATAATGACATCGATTAGAATTTTTTAATGGAAATTCTTTGCAAATTAGATTTATTAAATTCGAAAAAAAAACAGAAAATATAATTCCAAAACATGCAAAGCTACCAGAGAGGTAATCAATATTTATTTTTCAAATTTCTATTCTTTAGAAGTTTTTTTTTTAATTTCACTTGAGCATAAAGCAGAAGAAATATTTATGTTTAACACAACACAAACAACAAATTGACTGCGTTAATTGCGAAGAGAAAGAACAATTGTAACTAAAACTGGCAAAAATGAAATTGTATTGACAAACCCGCCTGGCCTGGTCAACAAATATGGGTACTGATGGCAGAATAACTAATTGTATTAGAATAAAGGTGTTTGGCACACAAAAACAACAACAAAAACTGAAGAAGAAACAAAAATGAAATGACACTTTACAACATTTTGCTTGAAATGGAAGGCGGTGTGAGCCTAAGCGATTTCTTTTGCCCATTCCCCACCCCCATAACAAACGCACATAAGTTGCCTGCCTATTGCCCATGCGATGCATGGGGGTAATGGTCAAATAACAACATCATGTGCAATCGCTAAAATGCTTGAATGAGGATAATACCAAAAAAAAACTAACGAAAAACACGTAATATTTCATTCAAGAGAACCGCCACCCCACCAAAAGAGAGGTTTTACCAAACAACACCACCACCACCATTCATAAAAAATATTGCTGTCACAAAATGACAACGATGATATTTATTTTTTATGGCAATACATTTTGTTAATCTTGAAGAAGAACAACAACAAATAAAATAAACTACAGGAAACTACAAATTATTGAAAGGTTAAAGAAATGTCGAAGGTATGGTAAAATATTTCTTAGGTGCCTTGTACAAAAGTGGACAAATAAATATATAAATCGAAATGTTTGAATAAAAAGAGATGTCCATGGTATCCCTTACCTACAAGGAGGAGGTCAGTAACATTTATATAGGGCTATATCAACGCATTGGCCCAAATACCCCATTTTTAATTTCAATAGTTTTTCTGATAGATAAAATACTTACAAACTAGCTTGTGACAGAACATTTGTTCCATAAGCCGAGCTTGTGCGCAGCTCTTTCAATTTAGAAGACCATGCTTGATGATGTTGGGTTCCATTTGATCTTTTCATCAAATTCGTTCTCTTCCCCTTCTACGTGAACCATCAGTTGGTTCGTTTTTATATGCCTTTTGAGCTGGGGCGTCCACACCCATTCTCATAACTTGACCTAGGCAACGTAGTCGCTGCAGCTCGATACATCTTACAATGGCGATGTCCGAAATTGATGTTACAATTTCCGGTTCATTCGACGCAGATCGGCCCATAGATCTCTCGGAGAAATTTTCTCTCAAACACTCCATGGGCTGCCTCACCTGCTTGCGCAAGAACTTATGGTTCTGATCCATACAACGGTTCTGATCCAATATTTATTTAAATACCCGAGTATATACCCACGTATTTTAAGTATTACAAAACTATCCGTTTTGAATAGTTTTGATAAAAGAATGGCGGAAATAGGGTGTAAGATGTTGTATTGGCGATTCAATATAATAAATACCCAAATAAATACCCGCAAATGGGTATTTGCCCATTTTATCCAATTACCGGGTATTTACCCACTACCCATCTCTAGGCGTGACTAATCCATTTTCATTTCCTACGAGGGTGGCATAGGGCAGTGGATAGTGTGCCATACTACAAACCGATGCGTCCCGGATTCGAAAACCAGCAGATGCCGGAAAATTATTTCTAAGTGGCTTTTAAATGTTTGTAAAAAGAGATTAACATCCCACTTCAGATGAAATGCAACCAAAGTCCCTTTCTTTTGTTTGGCAACGATGGATGGCAGCCCCTCAGGACAGCCCCATCATCTACTTAGTTGGAATAAAACTGATTCCAACTATCGAAAATTTGTGTGTGACTCTATTTTTGTAGGCCTATGCGTATCTGGGACTTGAAAGACCCAACAATTATTGTTGAGAGACGGGGTTAATGGACCTTACTTTTTACGAAAATCCAAATTTACGAAAATCACACCATTTTGCTTAACTCTAGTTTTGTAAAAACGATCAGGTTTTTTAATTTGTTTACAGAGATTGGTATTTTTACCCAAGTTATGGGAATATATTTTTTCTTGGAGGGTGTATCCGGTTACCCAATTATTTAACGCGGAAGATAGGGTACGGGCACCCGGTTCTACGGATCCGATTAATGGATATGATTTTAAAGCTTATAAAAATACCGTTCCATTGAGTGGTGATATGGGGTTATATCAAACCATTTGGTAGATAAGTCCAATGCCGGATTTTGGACACCTATTTTTTTTTTTTTTTTTTTTTTGAAAACTCTCTAAAATTCAAAGTCCATTATAGTCTTAGACCTATCCTGACTCACATAATAGACTACAATTTACCCTTTATAAAATGGTGCGATAAGTGTCTTTATCTGTTTTGAATCAAAAGATATGGTCCTTAGAGCCCTACAAAAACAAGGAAATATTTTGGCGTAGCCGGTATTGGAATCTGTCCATAGGAGAAAGTCTTAAATCCTTGCTGAACGTCGGCTACCCGTTAAAAATGTGAGATAAAAGGGTACTTGACACGTAAAAGTGCATAGCCAAAATTGTTACCCGTCCAAAAGAGAAAGTCTTAAATCCCGGCCAAAAAAGGCGAAATTGTTGCATTTTGGAATCTCATATCTCGGGAAGTATACACTTCCCCCGGAAAAATGTTATGTTGCTGTAATCAGGGAAAATGGTAAAAATGCAGCTTATTCTGAGAGGTGGCAATAAAAAAGGAATTTTTTTGAATTTTTGAAACATTGGAACCCCATATCTGGTGTACATTTCTCCCAAAAAGTGTCCTTGTAATCAGGAAAAAATTTTAAAAGGTAACCAAAAAGGGTAATTTTTGAATGGAAAGGTAGTCAACATTGGGTCATTTTTTGGAACTTTGGAACCTCATATCTCTGGGATGTATGGGAGCAAACAAAAGGCTACCAATGGTAAAAATTTCAAATGTTTCTGAGAGGTGGCCTTAAAGGAAATTTGTTCCAGATTTAGCCCCAAACATGGGAGACACTGGTCTCTTTAATCTATAAGGTTTTGTGGATCCCTATGGACACACTGGCACGACTGGGCTAACATCATCCGAAGAAAATACGACGTTACAATACTATGTTTTTAACCGAAGTGGCTTTAAGGGGACTCCCCCATTCTCGGGGTCAAAATTTTTTTGATTTAATTCGATTCTACGCTAATTCAAGAATGTCTCAAGCATCAAGTGTCGGCTAAAGGGCTTCTCAAACTTTAAACGCGTTTTTCTCTTTTGCGAATGGCGGGCACGATAACTCAAAAACTAATAACCTAATCGATTCCAAATTTTTACACGTTTCTCTGTGAGTGTATAGCTCTCGTATGAACTAGGATAAAGCCAATCGGTGAAGATCTTCCTTATTTTTTAACTTTCTCTTTGGTCAAAAATCGGCGATTTTCCAAAAATATTTTTTCAAATGTCCGCTATTTTGTTAATTTTAGAGCGAAGTCAATAATCCTAGTTCATACGAGAGCCAGACATGTACTTTTTCTAACACCGTTGGAATTGGAATCGGATTCCGATGTTCCAGTAAGGAGTTATCATGCCCGCCATTAAAAATAAGGACTTTTCTTTAATTAAAAAAACAACAACAAAGCAATAACAAAAATTTTTTGTAAATTATTTTTCTTCTCTTTTAAATCTTCAAATATATATGTGCAAAGTTACAAACCTTAACAAGCATTGGTATTGATTTACCAGCCCATTGAAAATTTTGAAAAATTAAAATCGAGAATGGGTGGGGTTCCCTTAATTGGGTATTTGGGGTCATCCCCATGTTTCTTTGGACCAAATCCTTTTCACACAATTTGGATACGAACAAATGTCCATCTGTCTGTCTGGCCGGTTGGTGCTCACGATAGCTCTCAAAGGGAGTACCCGATTTCATCCAAACTTTGAACGGACTATCCAATTTGCACAACCTAATATTATAACCATGACTGTATATTGTTGCAAAATGGGACTTATCGGCCCACTCCATGTAGTACATCCTCCACAAGGGGTCAACATTTTGAAAATTTCTCAATTAAATATCAAGTGAATAGAATGTCCTAAGGTGAGACCATGGTACCTCCCCCATAAAGTGTCAAATTTTTGAAAAATTTTTAGTCCAAACTTTGCAAATCTTTATATTTTTACAAACCATAGATTAAGTGCGAAGATGGAAACCATCGATCCAATCCTTTTTGTACCTCCTCCAAAGAGGCTCAAAAATGTATAAATTTTTAGTTTGAAGCGAATTAAAAACCCGATTTTACATTGATTGCACATCGTGCTATTTTAACAAACCCACATAAAATCCGAAGATGGGGTATACAGGGTGAGATGAAAAACTGCAACTAAATAACACATACCATATATAAAGCGAATAATACGACGAGGTAATATATCTATCGGCAGCACCGACGGATTTTCTAATTGTGTAGATGTCAGGTGTGTGGTAAATGTTTATCCCTTTCTAAGTAAGGCTGTTTCCAAACAAAGTGATTCTATATTAGCATTACGAAGTGACTACAACTTGGGGTTCCGACTTGTTTACAGAAAAATGTCTATGAAAGTCCATGTTTATACATAACTCCTAAAATAAGTCACCCGTCATTTTCGGAATGTTCATGGTCCGAGCCTAATTCTACAACCTGAGTGTTTATATCCTTCACCACATTATGGTACAGTGTATTATGTCTTTGTGCATATGTTTGTAACAGGCCAAAGGAAATGAGATAGGCACATGGTTCCTTTTGAGAATATGCAAAGAATCGCTTTTTAAGTCGATTTGTACATACCAGCCCGTCCGTCTGTCTATGTTAAATTGTAAACAAAGTACATGTCGAATTTTTGATTCGAATTGGATGAAATGTAGCACAGCTCTTTTATTTGGCCCAGGGTTAATTTTCGTGAAAATCGGTTCAGATGTAGATATAGCTCCCATATATATTTTCGTCCGATTTTCGGTAAATGGTGCAGCTACTGAATTAGATCTAGAACGATGTGTGTATACAAATTTCCTTTCGACCTAACTTAACGACATTTTTCTTGTTTTTCGATATCCTACCAAATTATTGGTCCATTTTAGAATATTTTCTACTTACCGCACATTTAGCTGCCTTTGTATTTGTAATTTCTTTTCGATCTGCTCAATGGGAAATTGTGGAACTTCATAGGGTGCGGAAATTTCATTTGGCAAGACATCGTCGACAGTGGCCTCATCAAGGGCGCCGGGTGTTTTGGGTTGTTGTAGCTGACCAGCAGCAACAGCGGCGCCAGCCAAAGGAGAATCGCTTCCTGCAAAAAATAAAAGTAGACAAAATTAACAATACTGATGTGATAGATTTCGTATATAATTTATTGAATGTATACTTTTCGCCTCTTCTTCATATGAATGAAAACTCTGATAGAGCCTATCAAAAGTTGGTGTATTATTTTGGAATAAATCAGAGCTATTGAAATTCATGTTTTTTGAATCAAAACTACCGATTTTCTTCAGAAATTTTCTTTTCAATGAATTTGTAAATGTTTCCTCGGACAGCTTCTCAAGATGACTACCGCAGATTTTGCACTGCTGCTCTTGCTGCTGATGTTGCTCTATGAAGAGGTCTATGTTGCTGTTGTTGTTGTCATTATGATTGTTGTAAATTATTGTTGATTTGTGTTTGCTGATAGCCGTTTTTTTCTTTCTTTTTATTTTGCCGGCTGATGAAACATATCTATCTACATACATAGTGCAGTTTGATTTGTAGCGACGTACACATGTATGTTTGTAATCAAATTATGGTCTTTATAGCAATCAAAATAAAATAAAATTAATCGCTCTGGCCCACAACTAACCAAAGCTTGGCGATGTGAACCACATTCACAAATCATGATCACAATAAATATTTTCGCTACGGATCAGCAAAAATTAGTTTATTATCAGCTAAAAATATACAATTGTGTGTGTGTCAGATTGTTTGTATGTCTAAATGTGTTTACATATTTGCGTTGAGTTTGTTTGCCTATTTGCTTGGGTCAATTAATTTCGTCTGACATGAGAGTGGCAACAAAACCTGGTGCTGTTGCTGCTGCTGCAGCAGCAGGGCGAGAGATAAGTTCGTTCTATGGGTGGTATATATTTGGTGTCGTGAGCGTGATAATGGGTAATGGCTGGTGGGTAAATATCGTTTATTGTGTTTTATTTTGGTTATTATTGCTGATGTAAATGCAAATTTGTCATTATCTGTTATATGTATGTTTTATTATTATATTTATATTATGACAGTAAATATTAATAAATATATAAATGGTATTTATCGATAGTTTTTTTATTGGTAATTTTTGTTTTTATCAACATTTTGTGATCTCTTATCTCAAAAAAATTGAATTGGTATCAAAGTTTGTGTGGTATTTTTCCGTCCCGATAGGCCTATGGTGCTCTATTTTTAGAATACTCAAAACACACCTTTTCCAAAGACCAGTTGGTCTACAAGCGCTATAATTTTTTTTAAATATATTTGAAGTGTAGTTTTTTAACACTGGATTTACAGATGTTGAGTGTATACCTACTTGAGCCAATTTGACTCGTAGCAGAAAATTTAAGTTTTTTGTGAAGTAAACTATTCTAAATCGAATTAAAAGCAGTAAGGAAAATTCAAAAGTCAGACGTGGCCGAATATATGATACCCTTCACCACTTTTATGTACCCAAGATAGCATCTTAGGGGGACCATTGAAATGGAATCGGATGAAATTAACGGTATGGAGTACGTAGATATTTAGTTTAGTTCTACTAAATAAAAAACCTATATTATTCAGAAATTTATGAAAAATTTAATATCAATAACTTGTATGAAATCGAATATTTATGGTACTGTATATAAGAACAAAATATCGTGCAGGATCTATGGTACACCATTTACATAAAATTGTACTAAAGTATATATGTGAGGTAATTAAATTTTGAGCCTATTTCAACAAAATTGCACAGATACCAACTTGTAGTAACTTCAATACTCTATGCAAAATTTTGTCTGAATCGGACAAACATTGGCAGTATGGTGTTCCATATATATCTAAATTTGAACCGATTTCAACAAAACTTCGCATACATTAATTTGGACCTAAATTAGTACGCTGTGCAACATTTTGTCTCAATCGGACGGAAACATTGGCAGTATGGTGCTCCATTTACATAAAATCGGACGAAACTATATATGGGAGCTATATCTAAATCTAAGCCGATTCCAACAAGACTTCGCATGCATCAATCTGGACCTAATGCATTACTCTATTCAAAATGTTGTCTTAATCAGACAAATATAGGGAATTTGGTGCACCATTTACATAAAATCGGATGAAACTGTATATGGGAGCTATATCGAAATCTTATCCGATTTTCACGAAACTCACCACTCATCATTCTAGACTCAATTCAGTACTCTATGCCAAATTTCGTGCAAATTAGGGATCGTCCTTGACCAAATAAGTGACTTTGCCAAATTTCATCCAAATCGGAACATAAATGCGGACATGCATAAATCAACTCGGAGAGTGAGTGAGAAAGTCAATGCATTCTCTCAATAGGATCCATAAGCCTATCACGATTCCTTTTGCCTGTACCACAGTGTGGTGAAGAATATAAAAGAGATTCATTATCAGAAAATATAGAAAATGTTTTGGAATCTACATAGAGCCTAAAGACAGCAATGTCTGTCTGGCTCCAAATGCCTGCCAGACCCACGATAACAACAAAGCTTGGATTTACCGATTGCTATGTATATTTCTTCCAGTCTCCTCCTTTTGGTACCTCCACTAGAAATGGTCAAAATTTTGCTCCTGCGAAAGGATTTCTCTTTTGATCAAAACTTTGTATAACCTAATATTATTACTAACACTATATAGTGTTCGAAGGAATGAATTATTGGTCTAGTCCTTCTGGTGCCTTTCCGACAAGGGTCCATTTTTTTTAAATAATAATTTCAGTTAGCCTTTGAACAATACGAGGGTAGTTCGGAAACTTCTTAGCCTAGCACAAAAAGCGCCGTATAAACAGAAAAAAAGTGAAGTGTTTTGAAAACTACCATCTCTGTTATGAACACATTTTAAATTTTGTTTCGATCTGTCAACTCCTTCATATAGAAACATGTGTTCAAAAAAGACGCTCCGCAATTATTTTACAATGGAAAAATTGGAAATGCTTGCAGTTATTGAATATTTACATAAAAAGGTTTATCGGGACAAGAAATCCATAACGAGTCACTGGGAGCTAAATCAAGGGATGGAATGGTTAAAAATCTTTGGAGATTATATTGAAAAATAAAAATATTTTTGAAAAACTAACTATTCGCTTTCATTGATAGGCTAAGAAGTTTACGAACGGCACTAGTATGCACATTTTTTGAAGAATAATTTTTTCAAGGACCTCAGCTTAAGAAGTTTATTTTTTTCAAGAAAAAAAAAATCCTTAATTTCCTGCCAATATATTATTCAACTATAATGTTTGATAATATTTATTTGTCAAAAACAATTTGTTAGCCGCCATGGTGACGCCTTTAAATCTACAATGGACGCAGCAAAAAATAGAATGCCAAATATATATTCGAGAATATATTATTTGTAATATAACATCATAATAATCACTAGTAGCCTTATTATGTTAGCTAAACTAACCTCTTGTG
The DNA here is from genome assembly GCF_032173495.1 of Musca vetustissima. Taxonomy (NCBI): domain Eukaryota; kingdom Metazoa; phylum Arthropoda; class Insecta; order Diptera; family Muscidae; genus Musca; species Musca vetustissima. The sequence continues at coordinate 95,777 of NW_026880347.1, forward strand.
TGTGTGTGTGTTTTTTTTCAGATTACAACATTTTATTTTGTTTTTAAACAAAGCGTGAACAAGCCACTAAAACTGAAATGTACACACACACACACACTCGCGAACAATGCCAAAACAAAATTACAAAGCCAAGTGTTTGCCATTGTGGCCAAAATCAAAGGCATTTTGCGGTAGCGTCGTCCTTGACCATTGAAAAAAATTTTTGTTAACTTGTTATGCGTTTAAGCAGCTGAATTAACAATAACAACAATGAAGAACAAATAACAAATTCTGCAATATGTTGTAATTCTTTGGTATTGTGTTGAATTTTTACACACAATACGCACGTGTGGGGAACAAAAAGGGAAATAGGTCATAGCAACTTGAGGCTTTAAAAATATACTTTTTGAGGCGAATTTGGCCTCAACTGTGTAGATCCTTCTGTCCTGGAGGTGCGGATTTTTTTTTTAAATAATTTTTCCAACGGCCATTTAACCTAGAAGCATATATTTTTAAAGAATATTTTTGAAGGACCCTCGGAGCCAGAGATGGCCTGTCAAAAACAGTGACGTAAATGACATACATTTCCGACGTATAATACATACATCAGAATCGTCGGAAACCTACCTAAATCCATTAGGTTTTTGACAAAATAGCTATTTCCATTAATCAATTTGGGGATTACGCATGCTTTACTCAAATCGATATAAAATTTCAAAATTTTCTTCTCAAAAAAATTTAGAAATTTTTATCAGTTCTAGTAAGGAATAGTCAGATATATGTAAACATAATATATATTCTTGAAAATAACTGTATATGTTGATAATATATAAATGACGTTTACTACGTTTATTACATTTTATACAGGTATATGACGTTTTCGACGTTTACACCTTTTTGACAGTCGAAAACCTAAAAATTCGTCACACGGACCATCCCTGCTCGGAGCAAGAAGCGCGGATTTGAAAATAATATTTTTCAAGAGAGTTTTTGACCAAGAAACGCGGATTTTAAAGAATGAATATTTTTGAAGGAACTTTTGAGCAAGAATCGTGGATTTTTAAAAAAGTATCCTCGATATTTTTAAAGAATATATTTGAAGAAATCTCTAAGCAAGAATGGATATTTTTGAAGGAACTTTTCAGCAAGAATCGTGGATTTTTAAAGAAAATTTTTCAAGTATCACCGATGTTTTTAACGAATATATTTGAAGGAATCTCTAAGCAAGAAGCGCGAATTTTTTAAATAAAAATTTTTCTAATGGCCGGCTGACCTAGAGGCTTGGATTTGTAAAGAATATTTTTGACCCACGGGATAAGATCAGATTTTTTTAAAGTATATTAAAGGACCTCCGGATTTTTTTAAAGAATATGTTTGACTCCCGGAGCAAGAAGTACAGATTTTTAAAGAATATTTTTGATGGACCCCGGGAAAAGTAGAACAGATTTTTTAAAGTGTATTATTGAAGGACATGCGGATTCTTTACATAAATTTTTTGAATAAACTTGTGAGCAAGAAACGCGGATTTTTTAAATAATATTTTTGAAGGATTCCAGAGCTAGAAGCACGTAATATTTAAATAAGATTTTTTCAAGATATCTTTTTTGAATTTTTTATACCCTTCACCACACTGTGGTTTGTAACAGGCAAAAGGAAACGAGTCGATTTATGCATGTCCGTCCGTCTGTTGATGTTAAATTGTAAACAAAGTACAGTTCGTATTTTTCATTCGATTTGGATTATTTGGCCCAAGGACAAACCCCATTGAAATTGGAAAAAATCGGATCAGATTTAGATGTAGTTCCCATATATAATTTCGCCCAATTTAGGTAAATGGTGCACCGAGGCCATCAAATATATTTCGATATGCAAGATTTTCGGCATAGCGTACTGAATTGAGTCTACAACGATGTGTGCTAAGTTTCGTGAAAATCGGTTTAGATTTAGATATAGCTTCCATATAGATACTCGTCCGATTTAAGGTAAATGGTGCACCAAAGTCCCTATATATATTTCGATATGCACGAAATTTGGTGTAGCGTACTGAATTGAATCTATAATGATGTGTGCTAAGTTTCGTGAAAATCGGTTCAGATTTAGATATAGCTCCCATATATATATATATATATATATATTTTTTTTTTTCGTCCGATTTTATGTAAATGGTGCGCCAAAGTCCCCAAATATCTTTAGATATGCGCGATATTTGACACAGTGTATTGAATTAGGTCTGGAATGATATGTGTCAAGTTTCGTGAAAATTGGTTCAGATTTAGATATACCTCGCTCCCATATACATTTTTATCCGATTTAATGTAAATGGTGCGGCAAAGTCTACAAACATCTTTCGATATGCACGAAATTTGGTGTTGCGCACTAAACTAAGTCTAGAATGATGTATGTTAAGTTTCGTGAATATCGGTTCAGATTTAGATATATCTCCCGTATATATTTTCCGATTTAAGGTAAATGGTGCGCCAAAGTCCCTATATATCTTTCGATATGAACCAAATGTGACACAGCATATTGATTTAACTTTGGAAAGATGTATGTCAAGTTTCGTGAAAATCAGTTCAGATTTATATATAGCTTCGATATATATTTTCGTCCGATTTTATATAAATGGTACGCCAACGTCCCTAAATATCTGTATATGTGGTGTGTGCTATGTCTCGTGAAAATCAGTTCAGATTTAGATATAGCTTCCATATATATATTTTGGTCCGATTTAATTGAAATGGTGCACCAAAGTTCTTATATATATATTTCGTTCAATTTTATGTCAGTGTTCTTTCGAAAAGGCGACGTCTGTTAGGAGAATATATAGAATATACCCAAAGTGGTGAAGGGTATCACATAGTCGGCCCAGTCCGACTTTACTACTTTCCTTACTGGTTTTCTTTTAAGAATTTTTTTAAGAATTAGTAAAATATTTTTTTAGGAATTCGTAAAGGCGAGTATTTTTTAAGGACTTTCGGAGCTAGAAGGACGTATTATTTATTGAAAAATATTCTTAAAAAAATAAAAGTAATTTAAATTAGTTAATCTACAATATAAATAACCTAATTAATACCAAGAGATGAGACAAAGCTCATTTAACTGATATAAGAAAATAAAAAACTACAAGAAATCGTGGCCAAATATTTATCTAAGAATTTATCATTATTTGTTCGGTTGCATGACCGCGACCGCATACCAGAAAGACAATTTGCTTACAAAATTTACATCACAATTCCCCAGGAAATTGATGGGCAAAAGCTAAGCGTCATTAAGCGAGAAAAAAAGAAAACAAAAGAAAGGAAAATTTTGGCAAACAAGAATGACGTCTATATAGAAATTTGAAATCCCGCAAATAAAACAAAGGCTGGCGCTGTTACGTTTCATAGAAATTAAAAATAAAATTTGTTTAAGGTATTTAGAAGAGGGAAATTTCTGGGAAGAGGCAGACGTCAAAAACAATTTTTTTATTGAAAAATAATATGCTGTAGACGATTTTTGTGGTTTTGTGGTTTGGTTTTTGTTCATAAATTCTATGAACAAATTCATATATTTTACGAACAACAATAATAAAAATTCAAACATATTACACCTGGCGCTGTTAGATTCATAGAAATAAAAAATAAAATTAGTTTAGGGTGTTAGAGGGGAAAATTCGTGGAAAGAGGAGAGTATTGAAAAATAATATGCGATATATAATTTGTGTGATTTTGTCCATAAATTCTATGAACAAATTCATATATTTTAAAAACAATAATGTGAATTCGAACCTATTAAACCTATTCGAGGATTTTAGGACAAAAACCACCATCCCACCCTCTAAATTTATAAATGCAAATGTTAATATAAATAACAATATATAATTTTTCGCTTTTATTAAACACTGCCAAACGATCAATCATAAGATATGTCTCAATTAAATATTTTAAGGTCCACAATCGGTGGTAAATTGGATATATTTGTTGACTCTTGAAAATTAAAGATTGTGTGTGCCCGGCAATAAGTGTTAATTGCCTTCATAATAAATAAACACCGTGATTGTTATTGATTAGCACCAAAAAAAGTAGTTATTCTCTTCCTCTTAGGGATGTTATCATAAATAAATAAAATATTAACTGATAACAAAAAACAGTTATAAATAAATTGGACGCTGTTTTTATATACGAAAATAATAAATCTCATTTTCTAAAAGATTAGAAATGTTGGAGATAACAGAAATGAACATAAAAATGTGAAAGAGGCGTACACAAATCTAGGATAGATTTTTGTTTGAAAAAAAATCTTTGAAAAATTCACGTTTTTTGATCGGAGGGTTGATGAAAAATTATCCTTTACAAAATCTTCTCTTTTTAGCAAAAGACACTTGAAAACAAATATTCCTTAAAGCGTGGATTGGTCCCATTTTCGGACTGGATCTTGATTTGGAAGATATATTACGATGAACAAAGTTTGAATAAAATTGGTTACACCATTCAAGAATTACAGTGCCACCAGACCGCAAGACAGTCAAACGGACAGACATTTCTAAATGGACTCCAAATTGCCTGAAACCAAGAAAACGGAAAGTGTAAGACCCTCAGCCATAAAACGGAGGTTTTAAAAATCAACACCACTGAGTCGGATGCTGAATGATTTGAATAACCTCAAATTTTTTTAAATGCCAGCCGTCCAAAAAGCGTGGATTAAAAAATCACCGACCTCCCTAGGACTTAAAAAAATTACAAACTATCTGACATTGAAGCACAGATTTTTTAAAGAAGATTTTTTCACAAATTCTCTGACTTCGAGTCATGGATTTTTTAAATAAGATTTTTTTCCAATTACGTAGAAGCGAGGATTCTTTAAAGAAGATTTTGTTCACGGATCCAAGGACCTAGAAACGTTTTTAAAGAAGATTTCTCCTAAGGACATAGAAGTGTGGATTTTTAAAAGAATATTTTTTCCATGGCCAGAAAGTGTGAACTTTTTTAAAAATATATTTTCAAGGACCTCGAAATTTTTTAAAAAATATTTTTTCCAAAGATCTAGAACCGTGGATTTTAAAGTCGGTCTGGACCGACTATATGATACACTTCACCACTTTGGGTATATTGTACATATACACTTGCATGCCAATATTCGCTCGAAGGAACATACTCATGTCTATCTGCAACCTATGGTACATTTAATTTCATTCGGGCAGATTTACCATAGGTCAAATTTATGAAAACCGATTTATAGCAAAATTGAAACACGCTATTCGATACGCCGCACTGTTAAAATTTAATTTCAATCAGACACCCGTTCGAAATATACAGTATTGTTCGAAACCTAAGCAACCTAGTAAGTAATCATGGTCTTTTATTATCTTGTTAAATTGAATTATGAAAAGTACTTATTTTATTGACTATTGCACTATAAAGTCGACACTATACAGTCGACTCCGCTTTATTGAAACGGAAAAAAATTGGATTTTTGAACAGAAAATAATTTCAGTTATCCGAACTCATCATAAACGAAACATTTTTTACTTTTACGAATTTCAATAATCTCTAAATCATAGCGAATTTGTAAGTCTCGATTTTTAAGATAATAGACGATAGAAATTAAAACTGGTTAACATGTTCACTGCTTACGGGAATTTTATTATGAACTGTAAAACTTATGAACTTGTAACGAAATCCATCGTCTGCCTGTTGCAATCGTAAGACCTATCTTAAATACAACGTTTGATTTTAAGAACCTATAATATCGGCCGATTTTATGTCTTTTTAACAGCTGGCTAAGCTATAATACCCAATATGAGGTTGTAAATGAGTATAATACTTCCTTGCAAAACTTGTCACCAGACCTCTATCCCATTGAGAACCTTTTCAGCATTTTAATACGAAGGATTGGAACACGTCGCCTTAAAAACAGACAGGAACTAATGAACTGCTTAAAATCAGGGTAGGAAGCTATACCAACAACAATTCTAACAAAACTTATAGAATCAATGTCAAAAAGTTGTGCGGCAGTGATAAAAAAACGGGTATCATACGAAATATTGAAAGTTGCTTAGGTTTCGAACAGCTGCTTTGTGAGTTAATTTTGTTTTCATTTCTTTATTTTTTTCCAAAGAAATATAATTTAAATTTGTTGTTATTTTCAGATTATAGACATATAGTAGAGTAGCAAATAAAATATATATATTTTTTATAAATCAATTTAACGATATCATATAAGACCATGACTACGTACTAAGAAAAAGTTGCTTAGGTTTCGAACAATACTGTATATGGAAGCTATGGCTGCAATTTCCACCAATTTCAACAAAACGCAATACTCGACAAAAATCAATTTGATACGTTATGCAAAATTGTGTGTTACTTGGACAAACATAGGAGTTTGGTGAACCATTTATGTAAAATCGGACGAATATATATGTATATGCGGGAGCTATATAGGAATCTGAACCGATTTTCACGAAACTTACCACATATCATTCTAGACTCAATTCAGCACGCTATACTAAATTTCGTGCAAATCGAAAGATATATAGGGACTTTGGTGCACCATTTACATAAAATCGGACGAAAACATATATGGAAGCTATATCGAAATCGGAACCGATTTTCACGAAACTTAACACACCTCACTCTTGACTTCATTCAGTATGCCATACCAAATTTCGTGCTAATCCAAGGATATATAGGGACTTTGGTGCACCATTTACATAAAATCGGACGAAAATATACATGGGAGCTATATCTAAATTTGAACCGATTTTTACGAATCTTAACACTCATCGTTCTAGACTCATTTCAGTACGCTATACCACATTTCGTGCAAATCGAAACTATTTAGGGACTTTGGTGCACCATTTACATTAAATCGGATGAAAATATATTTGGGAGCTATATCTAAATCTGAACCGATTTTTCAGAAACTAACCACACATCTTTCTAAACTCAATTCAGTACGCTATACCAAATTTCAAATCGAAAGATATATAGGGACTTTGGTGCACCATTTACATAAAATCGAATGAAAATATACATGGGAGCTATACCTAAATTTTTAACCGATTTTTACGAATCTTAACACTCATCGTTCTGGACTCAATTCATTACGTTATACCAAATTTCGTGCAAATCGAAACTATTTAGGGACTTTGGTGCAACATTTACATTAAATCGGACGAAAATATATTTGGGAGCTATATCTAAATCTGAACCGATTTAACACACATCTTTCTAGACTTAATTCAGTACGCTATACAGAATTTCGTTCAAATCGAAAGATATATAGGGACTTTGGTGCACCATTTACATAAAATCGGACGAAAATATATATGGAAGCTATATCGAAATCTGAACCGATTTTCACGAAACTTAACGCACATTACTCTTGACTTCATTCAGTATGCCATACCAAATTTCGTGCAAATCGAAAGATATTTAGTGACTTTGGTGCACCATTTACATTAAATCGGACGAAAATATATATGGGAGCTATATCTAAATCTGGACCGATTTTCCCAATTTCAATAGGGTTTGTCCTTGGGCCAAATGAATGAGCTGTGCCAAATTTCATCCAAATCGAATAATAATTACGATCTGCACTTTGTTTACAATATAACCTGGACAGACAGACAGACGGACATGCATAAATCGACTTAAAAAGTGATTCTAAGCATATTCTCAAAAGGAACCATGCGCCTATCTTGTTTCCTTTTGCCTGTTACAAACATATGCACAAAGACATAATACCCTGTACCACAGTGTCGATTTTTTCAAGGACCTGAAATCATGGACTTTTTAGAGAATAATTTTCCAAGGAATTAAAAGCGTGATTTTTTTAAAAATATATTGAAAAAAACTGCAAGTGTGGATTTTTTAAAGAATAATTTTCCAAGGGCATGGAAGTGTGGATTTTTTTAAATATATTTTCAAAAACCTCGAAGTTTGGATTAAAAAAAGAGTTTTTCAAGGACCTAAAACAGTAGACTTTTTAAAGAATATTTTTCCAAGGACTTGAAGAGTGGATTCTTTAATGTATATTATTTCAAGGACATAGAAATGTGGATTTTTAAGGAGTACCAGGTCTTTGAATAAAGGTACCAGTTCCTTGACAAAAAGTTCTTTCAGAAATACCCCTGTAAAAAATATTCTTTAAAAATCCACGTGGATTTAAAAAAATATTTTTTAGGGACCTGAAATTGTGGATTTGTTTACATACTATTTTCTCAGGGACCTAAAATCGTGGACTTTTTAAAGAATATTTGTTTAAATTCACGCTTTTTTCCCCGGCCTGAAAACGTGGTCTTTTTAAATAATACTTTTTTCTTGGACCTGGAAGCGTTTTTTAAAGACCACTTAACCTACAAATACCATTCCCAATGACTTTCTACTATGGTATTTATTTCAAAAATTTAATCTTTTGACATTTTATAGAATACTAACCTCCATTCGGTTTACACACACACTTCGATAGCTTTTGATCGGAAAAGCATTTGCATACCAGCAGACAGGGTGTAGCACTACCACTGCGATTACCTGACGTAGGACTGCAGGCGGGAAAACCATTATCGTCGCTGCTGCTGATGTTCAAACGCAGTGGTGGGGTTTTTGGTGAACGTGGATTATAGGGATCCATTACTTGGATGTCCATTGATTCCATGGAATCGGTAGCAATTAAAACGCCACGCGAACTCATTTTTGTTAATGATTTTTCTATACCTCTTTTTTTGTTTGTTTTTGTTTGTTTTTTTATTTCTTGATTGATAAATACACAAATAATTTTTGTTGTTCTTCAAATGGTTTTTTATTATTATTTTTTGTTTTTCTTTTTCTTCTTCTGGGGCGTAAATCTATTTGTTAACTTTGTTTACTAATGCCAGTCAGTTGAGACTATTAGGAATTACACCAAAATTCAGGTGATATTATTAATGACACTCTCCGCCAATCAAACCAACGGAAGCAACCAATCTATTCTATTCAAGGATAATTTTTTATTACATTTCAATGTCCTGGGTATTTATTTGTCGTGCCTATGAGACTAATTGCAGAGAACTCCAAGTACACACACAAAAATAGTTCCTTGGAATACGTTTAGCCACCGCCCTACCTCCTTCTTTCAACAATAGCCGACCATTATCCTTGAATTTCTTATCGGGACAAATAATCATTTATTTTGGCTAACAAACAAACAGCAACAACAAAACCCCAAATTTTCTTTGTCTTTTTAATCGCAAATAGCAAAGAAAGAAGTCTGTCTAAATTGTCTTGCCAATTATATGAAGACCTATTAAAATTAAATACTTTGTATTTTTTCATATAATTTTATTTTTATACATATATGTATATTTAATGCATAATATATATGTATATATAGAGTATATATAATATACTTATATACAGATGTTTTCAATAAACATTTTTTTGAGAAATTTCGAAATTAACATCTCGGCGAACAATAAAAGTGCATCACACTCGAATCGGGCCAACGGGTCGGTCGCACGTCGTAATAAATAACATGTTTCAGAGTGACGTCATCATGGGAAAATCACAGCCAGAGGTGGCCAAACTTTTACAATCAAATGAAAAAAATATTAAAAAAAATCAATTTTTCGGAATAATATTTAAAGCCTTGTATAAAATGATTTTTGAATTATATTTATAGGCGAAAAGATATAAAAAAAATTTTTTAAATATACGTATAGGCGTGTATTTTATAGAAAAAATATTTTTGGTAAATGCGTGGATTTTTTAAAAATATATGTTTATACCCTTCACCACACTGTGGTGCAGGGTATTATGTCTTTGTGCATATGTTTCAGGAAACGAGATAGACACATGGTTCCTTTTGAGAATATGCATAGAATCACTTTTCAAGTCGACTTATGCATGTCCGTCCGACTGTCTGTCTGTCCTTGTTTAATTGTAAACAAAGTACAGGTCGCATTTATGATCCGAATTGGATGAAATTTGGCATAGGTCACTTATTCGGCCCAAGGACTAACCCTATTGAAATTGGAAAAAATCGGTTACGATTTAGATATAGCTCCCACATACATATTTGTTCCATTTAATGTAAACGGTCCCTATATATCTTTCAATTTGCACGAAATTTGGTACAGCCTAATGATTTAGGTCTAGAATGTGTTAAGTTTCCTGAAAATCGGTTCAGATTTTGATATAGCTCCCATATGTAGTTTCGTCCGATTTAAGGTAAATGGTGCACCAAAGTCCCTATATATCTTTCGATTTGCACGAAATTTAATACAGAGTACTGAATTAAGTCTGGAACGATATGTGCTAATTTCGTGAAAATCGGTACATATTTAGATATTGCTCCCATATATATTTTCGTCCGATTTTTGTAAATGGAGCACCAAGGTCCCTATATATTTGCACGAAATTTGGCATAGCGTACTTAATTAAGTCTGGAACTATCTGTGTTAAGTTTCGTGGAAATCGGTTCAGATTTAGATATAGCTCCCGTATATAGTTTCGTCCGATTTTTTGTGAATGATGCTCCAAACTCCCAATATTTGTCCGATTGGGACAAAATTTTGCACAGAGTACTGAATTAGGTCCAGAATGATGTCTGCGAAGTTTTGTTAAAATCGGTTCATATTTAGATATAGCTCCCATATATAGATCCATCCGATTTATTATTGTTTTTTTTTTTTTTTTTTTGAATGATGCACCAAACTCCCAATATTTGTCCGATTGAGCAAAATTTTGCATAGCGAATGCAGGAAAAAATTATGTGTGATAAGGTTTGTTGAAATCGGTTCAGATTTTGTTATAGGTCTTATATATATTTTCGTTCGATTTTATGTATATGGTACACCAAAGGTTCTATGTTTGTTCGATTTACACGAAATTTGGCAGAGGGTATTAAATTGAATATAGAGTGATAGCAAAAAACAAATGGAGTATGCAACGGTTACTCAATAAGGACCATTTTAATTTGGTTTAAATATCTATCTAGATAGCAATGGCCCTCCAACGATTCTATCTATCTACAGGATATTGTAGATAATAACATCTCTTGTATATACCCAAAGTGGTGAAGGTTATCATATAGTCGGCCCCGTCCGATTTTTGAATTTTCCTTACAGATTTTCACTTGCCAACTGTATATAAAAATCTTTACAACCCAGACAATGAATCATTTTAATTGATATGACCGACATATATACATATACAAAAATCTAAGTGTAAAAATAAATATCCACGATTTTGAAATTAGCTAAATCGAAAAAAACAAAACTGAATATGACGAAAATGAGTATCATGATAGTTCTAATTATGTGGGTAATTATGGTAACGTGTAAAAGATTTATGACAAAGTGTCAAAGAAAAAACAACAACAAATATCATAAAAACCCATTGACGTGGAAAGACCTGAAACGCATTCCCTATAAGTTTTGATTGCACATTTCCGTTAAAAATATTTGCTGCCACTCCTTGTTCAAATAAATCCAACTACGCCAATGACCATTTGAATAAAAATAGACTAAAAATTATTTGCAAAACTGCATATCATTCCAAGGAGGTTTCTATGCCACCATTGCGGTGTGGGAGTATTTGCTTTGGATGACACTATTTGTGTGGGGCAATTCGTTGTCGCCGTCTTTGTCGTTTTTCGAATGCTAATGTTTATTATAATTAGTGTGCAATTTATAAAAAGTAACATTTAAGTGCAAATGAAAAGCTAAATCATGTAGTTTTGAAATTTTTGGTTTGCTTTTTTTGAGAAGAAAAAAATTCTAAACAGAAATAAAATATAAATTTGAAGCGTTTCAAATTGTATTAAATTTTTTTTAAACAGAAACAAAAATCGTACGGGATGTTTAGAGATTCTAATGAAAAATTTATTTTTTTTTTCAAATTTCCATCTGTAACGAATTTGGTCCAATGAAAAATGGGGTTTAAAACCAATATTTCAATGAGGCACATTTTCGCTGTATCAAAGTGTATATACCCTTATTAGCTCTTATTATTTTATTATTGTTTATGCCGCGCATAAACAAAAAAAAAAGTTAACAGCCTGTTTTTGTAAAATTCTAAACGAACGAATTCGAGTGACTTACGACCAAACTCCATGGTTTTGAAAAATATGTCATTTATTTTTGTTTTGAATCAAAAAATATTTGTTTACATAAACAAAGGTTTGGTCGTAAGTCACTCGAATTCGTTCGTTTAGAATTTTACAAAAACAGGCTGTAAGTGTTTTGGAAACTTCCATCTCTGTTATGAACACATGTTAAATTCTGTTTCGATCTGGAAACTCCTTCATATAGAAACATGTGTTCAAAAAGACGCATCCACAATTTTTTTACAATGAAAGCACGCATTTCTAATTCATCCATTTTAAAAAATTGCCTCTTTGTTCTGAAAATGAGATGTACGTTTTATATTTAAGGCCCTTCTAAAATGTGGACCGATATAACAGATTTTCAATATGAAACATTCTAGAAATAGCAGCCGTCTATGTGTAAATTTTCAAGTTATACCTTAATTGTTGTGTGATTTTAACAAACTAGCCCATCCAGAATTTCATTCTCACCAATAATATTTGGTTGGGAAAAATGAAATCCATTATTTTTTCGGCAGATGGCTACTAAAATCGGAGAAATGCTCGAATTTAACGACATGTTAACAGTCGAACATCGCCCAGGTGCTAAAAAAAACAGGGCCATAAAACTGTTACCATTTACACAAAACTGGATTCAAAAAGAAGCTCGATGTTTGGGTGTCATACCAATTAACAGAAAAAAAATAGTTTGGATCGAATTTCCATCTGCGAATCATTGGCCAACAGGAATGAGATAGACTCATTTCGTAGACGGATGGGGACTGGAGATGATAAATGGATCACATACGATAACCCTATGCGAAAACGATCGTGGTCAAAGAGCGGTGAAGCACCTCAAAATGTGGCCAAACCAGGACTAACGGCCAGGAAGGTTCTGCTATGCATTTTTGTGGGACGGGAAGGGGATTATTTATTAAGAGTTTCTTTCATATGACCAAACCAAAGATAGCAATTCACCATAAACGGCCAGAATTGGCCAACAGGAGAGGTGTCGTGTTCCACCAGGACAACGCTAGGCCACACACATCTACAATGACTCGCCAGAAACTTCGTTGGGAATTTTTAATACATCCGCCATGCAGTCCGGACTTGACACCAAGCGAATTTCATCTTTTTCTTGCATTGCAAAAAATTTTTAATGATAAAAAATTGGTATCTAGGGAGGATTGTGAAAATCGACTACTAGAGTTTTTTTGCAAATAGAGCGCAGGACTTCTATGAGAGAGGCAATATGAAATTACCATTAAAATGGCAATAAATCATACCACAAAACGGTGCATATTTAACCAAAATCGGATATTCCTCGCAAAAGTCCTGGTAAAAATTTGAGGGTTTTGCATATCATTTTTTTAAACTATGTGTTCAGCACACTTGTTAATTTTGTAGTTCGGAACACCTCCTCGCTTTAAATCTAATCTTTTCACTTTTTCAGTTCGATTCAATAGATTGTATATCTTACATGTAACTGAAAAAATTTCCATTTATTTTATACTAGCATATGCCCGCTACTTCTTTAGAAATATTAAAGCATGTATTAACATATTTTTTTATTTTTACAGAAAACTACATGTGCCAGAAACACTAAGCAATCCACACATTAATATCGACCATAAATTAAATTTGAGTACCATTTAGTACCAAATTTCATGATTCGAGCTCTAAAGGTTCGCCCAACTCCAAATTTTAATAAATTTAGTTCCATTTAGCACATATTATTTCCATTTAACCATCCAACAAAACTTCCTGCGTACCCCGATCCTAAAGCCCCACAACGATACCAAATACAAATTTCAGGATTCCAACTCTATCACTTCACCCACAATTTAAATTGTACCAAATTTAGCACACAGTAGTACGAATTGCAAAACTTCCTACTTAAACCAAACCTACATCCCCAGAGTGATCCTAAATACGATTTTCAGGATTCCACTCATCGGTTCACCCGCAATTCAAATTGTACCAAATTTAGTACACGGTAGTACGCATTTCCAAAACTTCCTACATACCCCTATATTCTACACCTCCACAATGATCCTAAATCAAAATTTCAGGATTCCAACTCTATCACCCACAATTTAAATTGTACCAAATTTAGTACACATTAGTACAAATTTCTATAACTTCTTACATATCTTAATCTTACACCCCAACAGTGATCCTGACTCTAAAAGTCATTATTATATCTAATGGTTCACCTAAAATTGAAATTGTGCCAAATTTAGTGTCATTTAGTACCCATAAGTATTAATTTCTTAAACTGAATCCTGACCCCAATCCTGACTCCAAATTTCATCCCGCTCTATCGGTTTAACCAAATCCAAATTGTACCAATTATAGTACGATTTAGTACTTTTCGTACACATAAATTTCCAAAACTACGTACATATTCTAAACCTACTTTCCAGCGGTATTGTTTATTTTAAATTTTAGGATTCTAGCTCCATTTGTACTTCCAAATAAAAAGTTTTCCAAATATAATACTTTATAGTACTTTCCGTATACATGAGTACACGATTTTAAAACCACATCCTTATATCGACTCTACTTCTCAACCTTATTTCGCATTCCAAGTTTCAAGTTTTTAGCTCTATCCATTCACATGCTACGAAATTGTACCAAATTTAGTACGTTTTAATACTTTTCGCATGCTTATAGTTCGAATGTCAAAAAAATTCTTGCCTATATTTATTCTACACTCCATTAGTGACCCTCATTTAAAATTTAAGAGTTCTAGCTCTACCGGTTCGCCAAATACATTTAGTACTGTTTAGCCTTTTCTGTCACCTTTGGACCAAGAGTGACCCTCACCCAAAATTTCAAGATTCCAGCTTCAGCCGTTTCGTCTGGGCGTTGATGAATCGTTAAATCGTTACTCTTTTCTTAGTATAGATTTAATTTTAATTTGGTTGACTCACACTGTATTATTATTAATACACACACAAATTAATACACACACAAATTCCAAAAATTTTATAATTAGTGCCATTTCGAGCTTCTACATTTGTAAATGTTTAATAGTTTTCCATGTGTAAACTCATTTTAGACCTACTGTAAATACACCTTATTAAATGTACAATTAATAATAATTCACCATTCCCATCTCTGCTGTAAACAAACAAATCAGCTGAGCAGGCACTAGAGAGACTATATGCGAAAGAGAGAGAGTCAAAAAGTGAATCATTGTCATATTAACTCTTGTTCTTTCACATTTGTTATTATTATTTTTGTTTTGTTTTGCTATTTTTTCCTTTCTTTGATACAATAAAAATTAAAAAAAAATTAACAAACAATTTAATGCTAATCATTTCTATTTAGCCGACAACGAATGATTTTTATCTATGGAAAGAATGGCTGACAAGCAGACCGAAACAAAATAAACAAACGAATGGACGACGTTGTGAAATGCGTCTTGAATTTTCGAGACAAATACTAGGGAATTGAATTATCTTGACAAAAAATAAGGGGGAATTCTTGGTAGAATGGTTGCTTTGGTTGGTTGTTGGGTGGAAGTGAAGGGGGCACTATTGGCTATTTTGAAAATAGATGCCGTTGATTTCAAACACTTTGCACTTTGGCTTTAATTCTAAGAACACATCTTGGTTTTGGGGAAAGCGCCCTCATAAATGTCACGATGCATTCTGTAAGGGGGAAAATTTGCACTTTTTCTCGTTTTTATTCTTAGATGCCGACCGACAACCAACAATTGCATAATGCACTTAAAATGTATTATCAAATTTTTTTTTTTAATTTGATTTATACAACTTTTAATCACTTTAATTTAAACACACACACGCACCAAAAGTTGAAAACCCGGGGAAATTTTTTAAAATTATTAAAATTTATTTAAAGTGTTTTTTCACAATTGTTTCTATTGTTTTTCTTTGCTGTTTATCGTTTTGACACAATCTTTTTATTTCTGTTTGTGGATTTGCTCCAACACGAAGTAATACTGGTTCGCCTGCTGATTGACTGACTGAACGAACGAACCAGCAGAACATTTGTTCACTTTTCAAAAACAGCAATGAGGGTCTCTGGGTCTTGACTGAGTGTTCCGTTTGGTTTGTTTGTATGGGGGAGAAAGCAAAACACAAAACGGCACAAAATTAGGAGAAATGTTTGTTTTCGTTCGGGCGTTCGGTCTCGTCGGACAATTGACATGTTTTTTACGTCCACAATTCAGTGATTAAATACAAAGTGTGATATTGTCTGTGCATGCATACAAGATATTTGACGTAATTGTCATCATTGTATTATTTTGTACACGCTCATATGAAGAGTGCCGCTCAATAGAATCTCTATGTGATTCGACAGCACCCTCTCCCAATTGGACCCCATTGGATATGTGAACCGTATCCAAGCAACAACAAAGTCAGTCAACCAAGCTGCTAGTAATAAGTGTGTGTTTTTACTTTAAACGACAACAACAAAAATGTGTGACTTTTTGCACCCAATACCAGGGATGGAATATCAAAATTCGCAAAAAAGGTGTACAAAATATTGTATTGAGTAAAATAGTAGAGCTTTATGGAAAATTTGTTTCAAATCGGATACTCGCTTCGCAATTTTTCAAAAATTTCAAACATTTTGTGGAAGAGGTACCAGAAGAAGTGGACCGGTATTTACCGTTTTTTAAGAAATATAAGATTGACTGGAATCGGTTGTCCCCTTTCGAGGGTTCTCGTGCGCAACAGTCAGACGGGCTGTGGTAAATCGATTCTAAATTGTCTGAAACGGATTTGGATATTTATATTCTTGATCATAAAAAAAATTCTATGTCGGTTTATGAGAGTCCGTCTCTTGAAATCACAATAGAGATCGCAATGTTAAGGATAGAACCCTGAAATTTCGCACAGACATTGCTAGTACTCCAAGGATGTTTGATATTAAAAATGGGAATATTAGATATTTTGGACACGTTTTTAACTGAATTGGAATTTCTCACGTCTGGGAATCAATGCTTTTGGAGGGTGAGAAACATCTTTCATTTTCGTTATTTTTAAAGTTTTAGATACATTGCATTTCTTCGCATTTACCAATGTTGCTGGCTGAGAAACATATTTTTTAGGACCATACTTTTATATAATCCCCAATGCTCGATTTTATATGCCTTTTGAGCTGGGGAATTCTCATTCACTTGTACACGACTGACTATGTCGATGTCCGCGTATAAATTGTAAAGTTTGTGATTCATACGACGTCGATATTCACCGTCGACACAGATCGGTCCGTAGATCTTTCGAAGAATTTTTCTTTCAAACAACCCAAGAGCTGCCTAATCTGCTTGCCCAAGTACCCATGCCTCAGATCCATATAACAGGACGGGTAGTATCAGGATCTTGTAAAGTGTGAGTTTGGTCTGGCGGGAGGTGGCCTTGTTTTTAAACTGCTTACATAGACCATAATAGCATCTGTTGGCCATCGCAATCCTTCTCCGAATTTCAAAACTGATGACATTCGTTTTATTTATGGCGGTACCAAGGTATATAAAATCTTTGACAACTTCGAAGCTGTAGTTCTCAAGTTCCATAGTTGGTCCGAGTCTACTGGACGTCTTGCGCGTTGATACCATCAGCTTGGTCTTCTCGCCGTTTACTGCCAGACCCACTTTGGCAGACTCCTTCTCAATTTGTTCATAAGTGGCTGGTAGCGCTCTCAGTGTTCGACCCATTATGTTGATGTCATCGGCGTAGGGAGTAACATGTGTTGTTTGGTGTACAGAGTGCCATCTCTTTTCACCTTTGCGTCTCGTATGACCTTTTCCAGCAGGATGTTAAAAAGATCACACGACACGACTGTCACCATGTCTGAATCCTCGTTCGGCATTGAAGGGATCCAATAGGTCCTTTCAGACTTTAATTGCTGATCTTGTGCCTGTTAAAGTTATCCTGCATAGCCGAATTAATTTTGCAGGAATACTGAACGCTTTAAACACCCCTGACCGGATAGGGCTGTCGAAAGCGGCTTTATAGTCGAAGAATAGGTGGTATGTGTCGAAGTGTTTTTCGTGGGTCTTTTCCAGAATTGGGCGCAGAGTGAAAATCTGGTCAATGGTGGGTTTGCAAGGTCTGAAGCTGCATTGGTATAATCCATTAATTTCATTGAACATTAGCTTCAATCGCTCACACAGCACACTGGATAGCACTTTATATGCGATGGGCAGGAGACTAATTCCTCTATAGTAGGCACATATCGTTTTGTCTCCTTTTTTGTGCACGGGACATAGGATGCTGAGATTCCAACCATTGGGCATGCATTCCTCTAGCCAAATTGTACTAATAAGCTGGTGCATACTCCTAACCAGCATCTGACCACCAGTTTTGAATAGTTAGGCTGGTAACCCGTCGGCACCTGCTACTTTATTGTTCTTGAGCCGATTAATTGAGTTTGTGACCTCATCTTGGCTAGGTGGTATGTATTCTATACCGCCATCTCTTATTGGTTCTGGAGTATCTTCTTCATCGCCACTATTTGATACCAGAAGCTTTTCAAAATGCTCCTTCCAAATCCACAACACGCTGTCTGTGTCTGTCACCAGGTTTCCTACTTCATGTCTATAGGATGATGTGCCTGCACCAAAGCCTTCGGTTTGGTGTTTTACTCGTTGGTAACATTTCCGGACTTCGTTCTGACTCCTGTACATCTCGATTTGCTCACGCTCATGTTTTCCTTGTACTTTTTTCTGAAAATACGTTTCACCTCTCTCCTTTTCTTCCGATAATTCTCCATTGCATTACGTGTTGCCACTGTCTGCAGGGTTGCCCTGTACACTGGTCTTACAGCTTCCGAAGCTGTAATCACTACACCTCAATATTGTTTGCTGGGTTTGAGAAAAAAATATAATTTTCACATAAATATTCAAAGATAATAGACAATTGTATTGCATTGTCGTCAACTGGTAGGTAGTCCTCGCTTGGAGTGTGGCCAGAATTTTAAGTAGTCCATTGAACTGTGCAATTCAATTTTTTTTTGTTTGTGATAAAGAAAATTTAATTAAAAATTGTCAATAAATAATCTAATTTTGTTTGTTTATGCAAACAAAAAATATAGGTGAATTGGTCTATTTAAAAAAATAAATTTATTAATTTATGACAATAACAAAATATATTTAATGGTATCTATCAGAAGATCAGCTGCACGTCAGCTTTTTTAGATGTCTTTGTTTGAATTGCAAAAAAAAAAAAAATCGAGAGAATTATGAGAAAAATATTGAATGTATACCTACCCATCCTATAATTTTAATACTTTGTATTATTTGATATCAGTCAGCATAATTGTGTCCTAACTTAAGGGGACCCCCCCCCCCATTCTCGGGGTCAAAATTTTTGTTGATATAATTCGAATCTACACTGATTAAAGAATGTCTCTACAAAATTTCAAGTGAAAATCTCAAGAACTCTTAAAGATATATCCGATTTATTGTGTCAGCATCAAGTGACGGCTAAAGGGCTTCTCAAACTTTAAACGCGTTTTTCTCTAAACATTTTTTTGTAAATGGCGGGCACGATAACTCAAAAACTAATAATCCAATCGGTTCCAAATTTTGCAACGTTTCTCTGGGAGTGTATAGCTCTCGTATGAACTAGGATAAAGCCAATCGGTGAAGATCTTCCTTATTTTTTAACTTGGTTTTTGGTAAAAAATTGGCGATTTTCCAAAAATATTTTTTCAAAGATCCACCATTTTGTTAATTTTAGAGCGAAGTCAATAATCCTAGTTCATACGAGAGCCAGACATGTACTCTTTCTAACACCGTTGGAATTTTCGGATTCCGATGTTCCAGTGAGGAGTTATCATGCCCGCCATCAAAAATAAGGACTTTTCTTCAATTACAAAAAACAACAACAAAACAATAACAAAAATTGTTTGTAAATTATTTTTCTTCTCTTTTAAATCTTCAAATATATATGTGCAAAGTTACAAACCTTAACAAGCATTGGTATTGATTTACCAGCCCATTGAAAATCTTGAAAAATTAAAATCGAGAATGGGTGGGGTTCCCTTAAAAAAATCAACCCACACCTTTGCTTAGAAGAAAAAATCAACAAAAAATATAAACAAACAAACCCATTAACAATAACGACATTTTGAAATGTTTTTTTTTTCTTTCATTGCAAAATTTTGCCGGTCACCACTCCCAAAACCAACAAAAAAAGAAAATAAACAACACAAAATTTCCAATCGATATTTTGTCTGCAGAAGAGGAAAGGCATTGACCGACCGACCTCCCAAGTACATCAAAGACTGGAGCAATTTAATGTGTTTTGTTTTGTGAGCTTTTGTCAATATTTAAAATGCGTAAAAGAGGTAAGTTATTTGTTCTAAAACAAAAAGGAATATACAAAAGCCTAAATGAGGATATTATCTAGACAAGTTGTATATATATATATATATATATATATAATCAAACCAAATAGACAACACAAAGAAACAAAATCGTTATTTAAATACATACATATATATTTACAGATTACGAAGCCACTTCGTCGTATACACATATGACCATATTTGTGTGTTAGTGAGGTTACACTCAGAGTTCGTCATAATCTGGATAAGATTATTTCACAAGTTTTTGCCACAAAAAATAGAAACAAAAATAAAATATTCCACCGGCCGGCCGGTAACAGCAGCGTGAGTGATAAATGCAAAAAAGAACACAACAAACATTCTCGTTTTTTATGGAATGTAGACCACATTACGTGCTTATTAAGTTATTTATTACAATTTGATATAAGTAGAGCATCGTATTCTATAAAAATACCTAACAGCCGCAACTTTTTCTTTCATTACCTATTTCAAATGAATTTTTCATGTATTGAGAAAAACAAAATTGTTCAATTATTATATATTATACTACACCTTGTAAGAAACAAGCGAAAACAATGTTATGTTCGGTCCGACCGAACCTTTTATACCCTCCACAATGGGCATTACATTCAAAATATTAGGACCTTGAACATACCTAAAAAGACGTGAGAAACATTCGATTTAAATTCTCAAAATAACTAATAGTGGGACTTCCGTTATTTGGGGCTATACCAGAACGGGTATCAAAATTGATGGTTTCTGGTTGTTAAAGTAAATAGCCAATGAGAAACACCTACCCAAAATACCGACTATACAATGAGACCCAAAAAAAAAAAAAAAAAAACAAATTAAGTCAATTCAGATGGAGGTACCATAACATGGAGGATATCCTGAAACTTGGATCTATATAATAATTTTTAGTACGGAGATATATCCCAATTGCAATGCCAAACATAGGAGTACTATCAATTGGTCTGTTTCCGTACTTGTTTAATACTAAAACTAATAAAGGAAATCATGTCTAAATTGTTCTCAGAGTACAAAATAATTTGAAATATTCGGGAACGCAAATCTAGTAAAAATGCCAATATTGGATGGCAATACTTCAAAATCGACATAACAGCCAATCAGAAGTTGGCATTCCTGTTTACCAATTTTAATTGTACAAATTTTTCGAGTAAAAACTTTACAAAGATAACGCTATTTTGTTTTGTGCTCTCTTAAACTTGGTTCAATGTGTTACCAGTGTTGTGGGTTCAGGAACGGGTATCGTGTAAAAAGCTGCAAAACTTGTAAATTAGTAGATTCTTTTAGGTTATGGAACGGAACTAATAGAATTTTATTCTTATCAAGAATATGTACTTTGTGGGATATCCGGAGAATATTTCGAGGTGATGCAAACGGAATGACAAATTTAATATACACTCCAACGTATAGTGGAGGGTAAAAAACTAAATAAAATTTTTTATAAGATCGGCTGGACCGAACCTTTTAAATTCTGAGAAAATTATTAAGACGGGAGTTCTCCAGAAACCCGGAATACTTAATGACTTCAAATTCGGTGAAAAATGCGGCTAATAGCTTTAAATGTTGAACAAGTGGTGAGACCTTTGTATGAGGCTATGTCCAAATATGGACCTTTGTATATGGAACATTTACTGCAAAGATGTTTTCATCCTCCAAGATCCCAGAATGACAAATTGCACTCTTTGACGGGAAAGTGTGGCTAAAAAATTTAAAAAAGTGACGGGACCCTTATATAAGGGCTACAACTATCATTAAGACCCGTCTATAAAGGTTCGCCTCAGATCATATATAAAGGCTTCCTGGTTTAGATTGTCTACAATAACCCTCTGCTTCAGTTCGTCTATAAAGGCCATCGTCATGTTGTCTATAAAAACTCTCAGTTCCTACAAAGCTAATAGTATCAACAACTTCGAGGTAGTTGTTGGTACCACCATAAATAAATCTAATGACATCAGTTTTGAAATTCGGAGAAGGATAGTGTTGGCCAGCAGATGCTGCTATGGTCTGGGTAAGCAGCCTGGAAATATTTTTTAAGCTAAGTTAAGGTATTGAATACTGAAGCTTATTATTGTCTATCTTCCTTCGTGTTTATTGGTCTATCAATTCTTTGTTATATTCTTAGGCTTTCTAATTTATCGTTTGTTTTCGTTTTTTTGTTTTATCTAAGTTTTTGGCATTCTTGAAGTCAGCTGTATGGCCAGTTTGTTTAATGTGCTGCTACTCTTAAGTTCGATCGGAAAGAACTTATAAACATAACAAACCAATTCCAATAATTCAGGAGATATTTTATGTTTTGGTTGGAAAAATTTAAATAATACCTACCAAATAAGATGTGGTCTTTATGTGTTGGCTACGGAAAAATATGGAACTGTTCTGAACATTGTGTACCAGGACAATCTCACTGTCAAATTGCAGAGATTTAGGTCATACAGAAAAATTAAAATGCGGTGGTCATTCCTATGGAGCCAAAGTCAACATATGGAAATATATTGAAAATTGTTTGTCAGGAGAACGGGTAGAAAAGCCAAAATATACCCGATTGAACTGAATCGATTGACATAATATGCATGGTAAGCTTATATGGGAATGCAAAGCGTATGTCTTATCCCGCTACGTAATTATTGGTGTCTATTACGGCTAATATTACTAAAGTAATATTGCTCATGAATGGGAACTGTTGCCCTTGTTTATAGGCCTTAGCGCTCTCTTTTTAATTCATTTCATATGGGGGTTTCACATTTATTCTCCACCGCCTATATTTTTGAGCACCGCTATGCTAAAGTATCTGAATCTAAATGATAGGTCGAAAATTGACCTCGGCAACATTGATTTCTACATTCAATACTATATTTAGATCCAAAGTTTCGTAAATGTCCAAATATCGGGTAACGGGTTTCATTGTTCCATATTTGTTCTATGTCTGCAGATATAATTTATGAGAACCCGTTAAGACCCGATTTTAGCAAGGGATCTTCCGATTACTTGCCCCAACAATACATTAAAAAAAATATTTACCCTAAAAAATTTCCAAACAAGAGATTTTAAGATGGGAAAATTAAAAATCAATACAATTTTTTTTTTAAATTTCATATAAAATTTCGGGTCAATCGTTCGCACACATTCATATAATTGACGCACAATATCTATTTTGGAAAAATGTTTCAAGAACCTTTTTTACACACGAGTTTTTCCAGTCCCCTAATTAAACATTTAATTATTTCTCATTAATTTTCGTATCCGCCGCGCAATGGGTTAAAAAATAATAGCAATCTTGGTTATCTTCCATTCGAAGTGAATCTTCCACATCTGCCTTCTCTAATTTTCAAAAACTAAATAAAAAATACGCATTTACTTACTTGATTTTGCTTTTCCGATATTCTGACGTTCGCCATTCATGTCCATTTCCATGTCCGTATCGAAGCCATAGCTTCGGAAGCATTCATCTGCATAACTTTGCATTATTTGGCAAAACCAGAAACAAGAGGGTGCTGTGAGAGGTTTAATTCACCTACTTTTGTTTTGGAATTTCTTTGCTTTTATTTTGCGTTTAATTATTGCTTTTCAAACAATTTTTTTCCTATCGTTCGGTTTTTGGTTTTGGAATGTTCCACGCACACGAGTGACCGGCACACACACACACACAAACTTGTAGCGCAACACTTTTCAAGAGAGGTAGTACAAGTTTTGCTATTTCTTCGCTGCTTAGAGATTGGTAACGGTCGGATGGACGGACAGACACGACAACGACACACAATGCAATGCAATCACCAAACAATCACTTCACCACCTTAATTCTGCACTTTAGGTGGCACTCACTGTCCTCCCCTCGTTTCCGCTGCTCCTGAAAAATGACGTGAGCAAACCGGCAGTCAGAAGCTTTAAGAATGGCTTTGTATTGCCGACGTTTACAAAAAGGTAGCGAAACCGATAGAATATGCTCACTGTCTCTCTCTCGCACAAGGATGTTGTGCGACAAGGATATTAACCGACTAAATGATTGACCAACCGACCGACTTACTTTATTAGTGACGAAGGATGTGTTGTCGTTTGAAGTTCTCGTTTAATTTAATTTGTGCACGGATGGTGGTCCGTCTGTCCGGTTTTTCGTTGTTGTTACTTTGTGCTTCTTTTTCTTTCAGATTTTGCAGTAATAAACACGAACGTATCCAAATCCAGCATGCACACACAGATACACTAACTAACTTTACATACGGTCCAACAATATGTTGTTGTTGGTACGTCACAATGTAGGTGTAAAAGAAAAACGATGGTAGAAAAATGTGTAAAAAAATATATGAAACACTTTCTTGTGCGTATTGTTGTTGTTATTTTTGCAATTTCTTTATTATCGTTCAATTGTATTTTTTTCACTTCACTTTATTTAATAAATATCAAATTTAATTGTTTCTTTCTTTTGTTGTTAAACACAGATGCTTTCTTTTTATCTCAAGAAATATGTTAATATGTTGTGCTTCTTCTTTTGTTGTTCTTATTTTTGTTTGTAATTTATTTCTCCACGGTTGGCTCGCTCTCCAATTCAATGCGAATCTGTCAACTGCTCAAAATAAACTGAACTCATATTGGCTTATGCGCCGCCTGTTATTAAGTTCAACATATTCTGTTGGAGATAGATAGACAGAGAGAGAGCGTGTGTGTGATGGAGCAAGATAATGTGGAGAAAGAGAATAAACACACAGGCCTCCCCAATTTGGTGTTGCCAATGCTGTGTGTTTAATGGAAAAACACGCAAATTTGTGTTGATTTTAGAATAGTGCAAATAATAATTAAAGTGACGGTAATTAAGGAAACGCAATAACAACTTACTTATTAATCATTTGCAATAAAAAGCATAACTTTAGGCGTTATTAATATATTTATACCCTTCACCACACTGTGGTACAGGGTATTATGTCTTTGTGCATATGTTTGTAACAGGCAAAAATAATCGAGATAGACCCATGGTTCCTTTTGAGAATATGCATAGAATCACTTTCTGAGTCGATTTACGCATGTCCGTCTGTCCGTCCGTCCGTCTGTCCATGTTAAATTGTAAACAAAGTACAGGTCGCATTTATGATCCGAATTGGATGAAATTTGGCATAGGTCACTTATTTGGCCCAAGGACGAACCCTATTGAAATTGGGAAAAATCGGTTCAGATTTAGATATAGCTCCCATATATATATTTAACCGATTTAATGTAAACAGTCCCTATATAACTTTCGATTTGCACGAAATTTAGTACAGCCTAATCATTTAGGTCTAGAATGATGTCTGACAAGTTTCGTGAAAATCGGTCCAGATTTAGATATAGCTCCTATATATAGTTTCGTCCGATTTCATGTAAATGGTGCACCAAAGTCCCTATATATCCTTCGATTTGCACGAAATTTGGCATAACGTACTGAATTAAGCCTAGAGTGATGTCTGCCAAGTTTCGTGAAAATCGGTCCAGATTTAGATTTAGCTCCCATATATAGTTTCGTCCGATTTCATGTAAATGGTGCCCCAAAGTCTCTATATATCTTTCGATTTGCACGAAATTTGGCATAAAGTACTGAATTGAGTCTAGAATGGTGTCTGCCCAGTTTCAAGAAAATCGGTCCAGATTTAGATATAGCTCCCATATATAGTTTCGTCCGATTTCATGTAAATGGTGCCCCAAAGTCCCTATATATCCTTCGATTTGCACGAAATTTGGCATAACGTACTTAATTGGGCCTAGAATGATGTCTGCCAAGTTTCATGAAAATCGGTCCCGATTTAGATATAGCTCACATATATAGTTTCGTCCGATTTAATGTAAATGGGGCCCCAAAGTCCCTATATATCTTTCGATTAGCACGAAATTTGGTACAGCCTAATCATTTAGGTCTAGAATGATGTCTGCCAAGCTCCGTGAAAATCGGTCAAGATTTAGATATAGCTACCATATATAGTTTCGTCCGATTTCATGTAAATTGTGACCAAAATCCATATATATCTTTCGATTTGCACGAAATTTGGCATAACGTACTGAATTGAGCCTAGAGTTATGTCTGCCAAGTTTCGTGAAAATCAGTCCAGATTTAGATATAGCTCCCATATATAGTTTCGTCCGATTTCATGTAAATTGTGCACCAACATCCATATATATCTTTCGATTTGCCCGAAATTTTGCACAACGTACTGAATTGAGCCTAGAGTGATGTCTGCCAAGTTTCGATAAAATCGGTCCATATTTCTATATAGCTCCCACATATAGTTTCGTCCGATTTCATGTAAATGGTTCACCAAAGTCGCTATATATCTTTCGATTTGCACGAAATTTGGCATAACGTACTGAATTGAGCCTAGAGTGATGTCTGCCTTGTTTCGTGAAAATCGGTCCAGATTTAGATATAGCTCCATTTTATTATAGATTGATTTTATGTAATTGACGCACCAAGGAACCAATAGGAACAAAACGTTCTAAAGTTAGTATAACCTAACCTGTGACAAGTTTGTTTGAAATCGCTTAATATGTGGATATAGCTTACATATATTTTTTCGCCCGATATCAAGCAAATTGGGCATCATACTCCTCATGTTAGTCAGATTGACATCAAATTTTGCACAACGTACAAAATTGAGCATAGAATTACGTAGTTGCGTTTTCTAGAAGTACAGACATAGTCAACCGGATGACCTATTTATATTTGTTTGAAGTCGACTTACACACTTTATGGACAAATCTAGGTAGATTCACATTTAGATAAATATCACATATTTTATTTCATCCAATTTCATGTTAATAGTCCTGTTTAATGTACCCATAGTGGTGAAGGGTATCCTAGAGTCGGCCCCGTCCGACTTTACTACTTTCCTTACTGGTTTAAATTTAGCGTAGTACTTTTGCAAATTTCGAGGGAAAAAAATATGAAAAACATTGCCAGGTGTATGAAAACTTGAAATAGCCGATTAATAAATAATACGTTTGATTATTGCGATACTAGAAATTATCTGAGAATAAATACTTTTTCCGGGTTGCTACATAGGTCGTATTGACGACCGAATATTTGCATGTGGAGGATAAATTCATGTGCATACTTGTAGGCGTCAAAATATCACAGTGTGATACATTAGAAATAAATAAATGATTATCAGGCCGAAATGGCAATACCTAGGAGTTACAATATGTCATGAATTTGTTTGCACGTGGATAACACTAATTATATTATTTTTGACATTTATCATAATTGTGTGCTGCACTCAATGCAGTTTGAGTCAACCAAATTAAAATTGATTACAAAATAAAAGAAAAGTACAACAAAAACAAATATTGCTCAGTTTTAACGGTGTCAAAAAACTATTTACATATCTCTTGTTTTTTATTATAGTATGCAATTTATATTTGCTTAGTATTGGGAATCATTTGATGACAAAATAAGTTAGCGTGCGCAACATACCTTTAATTAAAGTATTAAGGGGACCCCCCCATTCTCGGTGTCAAAAAATTTTTTGATTTAATTCGAATCTACTCCAATTCTAGAATGTTCCTACAAAATTGAAAATCTCAAGAACTCTTGAAGATATAGCCGATTTATTGTGTCACCATCAAGTGACGGCTAAAGGGCTTCTCAAACTTTAAACGGGTTTTTCTCAAAACGAATGGCGGGCACGATAACTCAAAAACTAATAATCCAATCGGTTTCAAATTTTGACACGTTGCTCTGGGAGTGTGTAGCTCTCGTATGAACTAGGATTAAGCCAATCGGTGAAGATCTTCCTTATTTTTTAACTTAGTTTGTGGTAAAAAATAGGCGATTTTCCAAAAAAATTTTCATAGTTCCGCCATTTTGTTAATTGTTGTGCGAAGTCAATAATCCTAGTTCATACGAGCGCCAGATATGTACTCTTTCTAACACCGTTGGAATTTTCGGATTCCGATGTTCCAGTGAGGAGTTATCATGCCCGCCATCGAAAATATGGACTTTTCTTTGAACCCAAAAAACAACAACAAAACAACAATAACAAATTTTGGTAAATTATTTTTCTTCGTTTCTAAATCTTCAAATATATATGTGCCAAGTTACAAACCTTAACAAGCATTGGTATTCATTTACCAGCCCATTTAAAATCTTAAAAAAAAAATCTAGAATGGGGGGGGGGGGGTTCCCTTAAGAAAATTTCAGACATAAGTTTATCTTATGATGTCATTTAGTTGATATATTACAACCGCCAGTTGGGGAAAACTGTGAACGAATTGTCGGATTTTTTCAGTTATACTAAATACAATTTACAGCTTATAACTTGAGCATAAAACCAGTCAAAACGTTAGTGTGCGCCGAAGCTCAAAATAAATAATTATGCAAAACCCTCATTTGGTAACAAGTGCACTATAAGCCAGAATCAAATTTTTGGGCAAAAAGTCCATTTCAGGCAGATCCTGGGGTCTTTGAGCTTCATCACCGTAATTTAATATTTAATATATTGAATTTTGGGTGTGAAATCTTCAAACCCAACACTATCAATATTGTTTATATGCCTAAGATTTCATGCTACTCTGATGTTAAATACTGCAATGAAATAAAATATATCGTTTTTTCTTATGTTCGATCAGGGTGACAATAAAATGGTATTTCTGATACATAGTGCTATGAACTTTGGGTTCATATGATAATGATAATGACCCTAGGCATACTGTTTTGGAAACGCTGGTCCAAAGTTTTGGTGATAGGTACATGTTTTGGTGATCAACTCTTCTTTTCATCAATTTTCTTTTTAAATTCGAAAACAAAAAGGATGTAGAAGCAATTCGAATCCCGATTCATCGATTTTTGCTGGTAGTTTTCATCGACCAGTTTAGCATTTTTTCACTGCTTTAATGTTTTTATCACCTAATGAGGCATTTGGGCGATCAGGACAAGCATCGTCATTGATATCTTGTCGGACTTCCTGAAATCGGTTACACCACAATTGAACTTGTGTTCTGCTCATTGTTTACTTACCAAAATTTACAAAGGTTATTCTTTTTATAAATATAACCCTGCTTTTACAAGCGACTTGACAGTCGAAGACAACTCAACTATGCACTATTTGCAAAAAAAAATAAAAAATGCCTTTGTGACGTCCAGACAATTTCAAAAATAATTCTGAAATCATGAATGAAAATATTAATTATATTACAATAGAGTTATATAATTTTTCAATTTCTTTAATCTTCAATCCATTTCGGCTCACTTTTTTATTTATTTATTTTATGCATTTTCTACGTTTGCTAGTTCTTGTGTACGAAACACTAACTTTCTTATTCCATAATTTATTTCAATTTTTTATCTTGGCAACCCTATTAATAACATATTGTCAAAGGCATTGCCACTCATACATTGCACATATGGAAAATGACAATTCTCTGAAAAGTAATGATTGGCAACGTAGGAAATATGAAACAGTCAATGGTGAAACAAAATGGAAATGAACCAACATCTACAGAAATCTGTTATTAAAATCACAATTTAAATGGAAAAAATTATAGATTTAGAAAATTTATGTGAAAATATATGTGGTCTGTTCCCGTACTGCAAGAATCTACTGGTTTTACTACGATAACGAATTTTCCTTTGTGATATCGAAGAAAATACTAAAATCGAGTAAATTCTTGCAGTACGGGAACAGACCAATAAAATCACAGTGGAAAAATAAATATTTCTTAATATATTAAAATAAAAATTCTAAATATTCCCTGACAATTAAAATTTGTTTTAAATTGATATATTGGCATTAGAGTTAACAGTCTTACTATACAAAAAATGCCAAACATATTCAAAGTATCAAATGTAGTCAATTCTAATGAATTTAAAATTAGGAACAATTTAATTTACAAATGAAATAAGTTTTTCTTTTTCTTTAATGAAAAAATAAATACAATTATAAAGTGAAATTCTGGTAAATTACTAGACACATTTAATATTACAAAATAACAAATGCATGTTACTATAACCCTAATTAGTATCAGTTATATGATATTTGATTATCAGATCAGATTATGACCGATATAAAACCATTTTGAGTGTGTCACCGAATAATACTAATAATCAACCAGATTTTTGTCGTCGTCGTCGTTCTCAATACATATTCTAGCCGGGCTACTGACCAGAGTACCATTATTGGCTTATCGCAATTTAATTGCTCATTATTAACAAACAACAAAAAAACTTCATCAGAAAAAAAACCGGTGGGAAATTGATATGTCAAAAAGCGTATATTTAAGAAAATATTTGAAAAAAAATCAACAGGTGTTCAATTTGTTATCTTTATAAATTTTTTTTTGCCAATAAAATGCTATCATAGCTAATCGTACACCTGTATTAGGATGAAAAAAATGGAATGTGTTTTTTTTTGGAGTTAAAAGAAAGTGGAAAGAGAGAGTGGAAGATATGCATGAATATGCAAAAAAAAAAATGAAATATATGTATGGGTATGAAGAATATTCGTCATGGGGTTTTAACGGAATTTGTAGGTTAATGGTTAATTAAAGGAATAAAAAGGTCTTATGTCTATAGAAGGACTGGATTATATATTCAGTTAAAATAAAGATGTAAAGAACGTTTTACAAAACCTGAACAAGATTAGAACGTCTTTATTTTTATGGAAAACATAAGAAATGTCTCCTCTCTATAGAAGTCCTGAAGAAGGTCTTCTTTACTGAAAAAGCTTTTCTGTTTATAGAAGACGTTTATTAGACGTGAAAAAAGTCTTCTGACTATAGAAGATCTGAAGTCTTCTGATTATAGAAGACCCGAAACCTTCTGACTATAGAAGACCCGTAGTAGGTCTTCTGTCTATAAAAGACCTGAAGAAGTTCTTCTGTCTGTAGAGGACTTGAAGAAGGACTTCTGTCTTTAGAAAATGTGAAGAAGATTTTCTGTCTATTGAAGACCTGCATAAGGTATTCTGTCTATAGAAGACCTCATAAAGATCTTCTGTCTATAGAAGACCTCATAAAGATCTTCTCTCTTTAGAAGACCTAAAGAGGATCTTCTGTCTTTAGGAGACCTGAAAATGAACTTCTGACAATGGAAGACCCAATGAAGGCCTTCTGTGTATAGAAGGCCTGAAGAAGGTCTCCTATCTGTAAAAGACTTGTCTATAGAAGACCTAAAGAAGGTCTTCTGTCTTCAGGAGACCTGAAAATGGGCTTCTGAATATATGAGGCCTGGAGAAGGTATCCTATCTGTAGAATACTTGAAGAAGGTATTTTGTCTATAGAAGATCTGAAGAAGGACTTCTGTCTTTAGAAGTTCTGAAAAAGGTCTTCTGACACTAGAATATCCATAGAAGCTCTTTTGTCAATAGAAAACCTGGAGAAGTAGACTTAAAGAAGGTCTTCTGTCTTTAGAAGACCTGAAAATGAAGTTCTGACTATAGAAAACCCAAAGAAGGTCTTCTGTCTATATGAGGACTGAAGAAGGTCTCCTATCTGTAACTTGTAACTTGTCTATAGAAAACCTAAAGAGGGTCTCCTGTCTTCGGGAAACCTGAAAATGGACTTCTGAATATAGGAGGCCTCAAAAAGGTATCCTATCTGTAGAAGACTTGAAGAAGGTATTTTGTCTATAGAAGATCTGAAGAAGGACTTCTGTCTTTAGAAGTTCTGTAAAAGGTCTTCTGACACTAGAATACCCATAGGAGCTCTTCCGTCAAGAGAAACCCTGGAGTAGGAGACTTAAAGAAGGTCTTCTGTCATTCATGTCTCCTAGAAAATGAAGTTTTGCCTATAGAAGACCCAAAGAATGTCTTCTGTGTATAGAAGGCCTGAAGAAGGTCTCCTATCTGTAGAAGACTAGAAGAAGGTCTTTTGTCTATAGAAAACCTGAAAAAAGGAATTCTGTCTTTAGAAGTTCTGAAAAAGGTCTTCTGACTATAGAAGAACCAAAAAGGGGTTCTGTCAATAGAAAACCCTGAGAAGGTCTCCTATCTGTAGAAGAAATGAAGAAGATTTTCTGTCTATAGAAGACCTGAAGAAGGGTGTCTGTAGAACATCTGACCAACGTTTTTATTTTTTTTAAAAAATAAAATACATAAAGAATGTTTTCTGGAGGCCTTTTAGAAGATTTTTAGGAAGGGTTTATACGTAGATAAGAATTATCGATATCTCTCCTTCTAATCTTTGAAATTTTACGCCAAAAATCTATAAAATGTTGGCTTATATTTCATTCAATTAATAATAATAACTTGAGTAATACACACACTCACAAAAATTCTATGATGCAGGTGTTTAACATCTGCTAATTATCGTCGGCTTATCGTGAACGCCACACAATGATTCGACCTCAAAACACTCACTGAAAGAAAATCTTATCAAAAAAAAAAAAAAATGAAAAAATAACTTTTTTGGTGATAGATTGGTTTATCTCTGTAACACTAACAAACAGTTAACACCAATGGCCAATAAGTTCGAAAACATGTGAATAATTCATACAGTTTTCGACAATCGTTCATTTCAAACGGAACGGATTAATAACTAATTGCTAATAAGCGGTAGTCCTGATTTTAGTAAAAAAAAAATAATGTGGAATAAATATAAAAATTAAAAAAATAATCCTTTATTTAAGAAGAAGAAGAAAAATTTTGTGGAAAACAGTTATCAACAAAATGACAAAAATGAATGGTATTGAAAAAAATAAAATTATTTTAACTATTAATAATTCGAATAAAAAATTAGTCACGTCCATCAGTGTGAAAATGTAGTGTTGTGCTAATCAAAGTTCAAGTGTTTTAAAAGAAATGCGTGGAAATTTTAAACAATTATTAAAAGGGTTCTCTTTATGTGGAGCCACCATGTGATTAAAAAAAATAAAATTATGATTTTTTTTAAAACAAACAAATCCTTAAACAAAAATTGGCAATACATTTAAAATTTCAATACAGAAAGTATAAGATTCTTTCAGAAAAAAAATGATTTTAATAAACTTTTTAATATTCGTATTTCTTGCTTTGAGGTCATTGAACATAAAAAAATTTGGATTTTTTCATTTATTTAAATTGTTTAATATTTAGTTCCAGTGATTTATTTTTAGTTTTCTGATTAGACTTGTGGCGGTATTTTAAATAGAAACCTTTGGTAAATTTTGTTTTTTTTTTCAAATTTGAAAATATATTTTTTAAGAGCAGATCTCAGACTAGAATTCTCATGCTAGAGATCTCTGAGGCCATCTCCTTTAAATTAGTGAGATTGAGACCAACATATCTTAAGTAGAGTAGTCTGTGACCCGGTCTTTTTTAATAAGAGTCCTTTGAAGCCAGCTCATTTGAAATATTGTCCTGCAAGGAGAACTAAGTAAAGGGAACCCCCCCCATTCTCGATTTTAATTTTTCAAGGTTTTCAATGGACTGGTAAATCAATACCAATTAAAGAAAAGTCCTTATTTTTGATGGCGGGCATGATAACTCGCCACTGGAACATCGGAATCCGAAAATTCCAACGGTGTTAGAAAGACCACATGTCTGTCTCTTGTATGAACTAGGATTATTGACTTCGATCTAAAATTAACAAAATGGCGGACCTTTGAAAAAATATTTTTGGAAAATCGCCGATTTTTCACCAAAAACCAAGTTGAAAAATAAGGAAGATCTTCACAAAAGAGAAAAACGCGTTTAAAGTTGATGCTGACACAATAAATCACTTGATGCTGACACAATAAATCGGCTATATCTTCAAGAGATTTTCCCTTGAAATTTTGTAGGGACATTCTACAAAATGACGACTTAAGGGGACCCTCCATTCTACCCCGAGATTGGGGGTCCCCTTAAGTCGCCTCTACGGAGTCTTATTTTTCAAGTAGTGGTCTCTTAGACCAGCCGGAGGTCAGCTATGTTAAAATCTTTGCTAAAACTTTTCCTAATATAACGTCATATTTAAATTAGAGTCCTGTGAGGCCAGATAACCTAAATAGAGTCCTCTGAGGTCAGCTACTTTTAATTAGTGTACTTCGAGACCAGCAACTCTAATATGAAGTAATCTATGGTCAATCACTCGAAAGGAGAGCCTTCTGAGGTCAGCTCATTTAAAGTAGAGCCCAACGAAGCTACCTACCTACCTATGAGGCGACCTAATTTATGATAAAGACCTGCAAAGGCCAGTTACTCTAATGATATAGCCTCTCAGATTAGCTCCACTAATCGTAAGGCATACTAGGACAGCTTTAGTATAGGCGAATAAGTGTAACTACTACAGGGTCTGTTTAAAGAACTGGTATATAAAATCGACTGATTTAAAGTGCAGGGCACCTCTACTCTGATGAAACTGCCTCTGAAGTGGGGGGTAAATTTTAAAAGAACATATTTTTGAAAAGAGGCAACAAATCGTAGATTTTTAATAGAATATATTTTCCAAAACCCGTCGCAGTTAAATTGGAGTCCTACGAGGCCATCTAGTCTAAGATAGAACCCCTTGAGGCCAGCTCATTTAAAGTGGAGTCCTACGATGGCAACTTTTCTAAAGTAGATACCTTCCATGCCAGCTACTTTAATTATGTAGGCTTTCTTGCCAGCTCAGCTGTGGTCATCTATATTGAAGGAGACTGAGTACAGCTACTGCAGAGGCTACTGCCAAGTAGTGGTCCACATGGCCGCCTTCTTCACTTTTCTATTGCACTCTCAAATCCCATCATGATACGGATCATGGTGTGTACGCGATCCCTACGTAAGGGGAGGTCGCCTCCTCGGTCGGCAGGGGTGGGAATGTGAGGCGTGGGAACGTCGAAAAAAACAAGTGATCTCTTGGCAAATTACTTTGGAATCACTTTCTGTCTGTCCGTCTGTTAATGTTAAATTGCAAATAAACTACATGTGATTTGGATGATTTGGCACAGCTTATTTATTTGGCCCAAGGACCAACGCTATTGAAATTGGGAAAATCGGTTCAGATTTGGATAATATCATCCCATATATAATATCATCCGATTTACGGTAAATGGTGCGCCAAAGTCCCCAAATATCTTTCGATTTGCACGAAATTTGGCATAAAGTACTGAATTAAGCCTAGACTGACGTACGTGAAAATCGGTTCAGATTTAGATATAGCTCCCATCTGTATTTACGTCCGATTTAAGGTAAATGGTGTCAAAATCCCTATACCAAATTCGATACGCAAGGATTTTGCCACAGCGTATTGAATTAAGTCTGGAATCATGTGTGTAAAGTTTCGTAAAAATCGGTTCAGATTTTGATATAGCTCCCATAAATAATTTCGTCCGATTTAAGGTAAATGGTGCACCAAAGACCCTATAATTCTTTCGATATGCACGAAATTTGGCATAGCGTACTGAAATAAGTCTAAAATGATGTGTATTAAGTTTCATGAAAATCGGTTCAGATTTAGATATAGCTCCCATATATATAATTTCGTCCGATTTAAGGTAAATAATGCAATGACTGTAGCAATGGAAACCCCTTTTTTTGGAACATATATTATATGTTTGAAATTTGCAGCCTGTTGTACAATCGTAGATTAATATATATTAGGTCTACCAATTCAACATTGTATTGTTGTGATACAGACAGATCCATAATTTGTGAATACGTTTTTTCCTATATACACACATTTAATCAACCCATATTGGCACACCACTCATATGCGATAATACACACCAATAAAAGGCGATAACTATGTCCACATAAATTGTGATGTCACTATGCATTGATTTTTTTAAGATTATCTCGATAGGAGTTTTTCAAACAATTTGTTTTGTATTTTTTTCTGAATAGGCAACTTTTTAACAGTTAAAATTGGTGGAGAATTTATTGGAAAAAACACGCCATATTGATACATTTTGAATCGAAAAACCGGTAGTACGAAATGAAAAAATCCGCTGTTACAAACATAAATTTCTGGCTATATCGCTGGATCACAGTAAAAAAGGGGTACGATTTATCCGACCTCCCAGGGTACTCTATTTATTCTGGTCTCTGGCTTACTAAACACGAAAACTTAACACTTTTCCGCATGGGGGAAGAAATCTCACTAGTGAGAAATTTCTTCTTCTAACTTTCTCGCCTCGGAGAGGGAGAGGCAAAATAAAAGTGTGATGTAGTTTCAAATTTTCGTCTATTATTGCCATACCGAAAATTGTGTTAATATGTGTTGCCATATTTAAATTTCGATTATAATTTTTCACTTAGACAATTTGCTCACTTACGAATTTCGAAAGTGAAAGAAATCGAATTTTTTTGCAGTTGCGAAGATTTGTTTCATTAATGTCAATCACGATAATATGAAAGAATAAATTTAGAAAATTCGACAATAAGAGAAACATCATTGCTCACTCTCTCTCAATTTTTGATCAAATTTTTTGTATTACTAAATTGTATCTAATCTGTATTTTTTCGATTTCAGCAACAACGAAAAGTTTAGCTGTGATATTAACGTTAAGCTGTCTCTCACTCCTGTTACAAAACCTACCGCACAGCAATGCCACCTGTATTTGGTATGGCCGCAGTCACATGGAGGGGCAACATTGGAAAAATAAGGCATATGACGGTGAAGCATTACCCTTAAATAATCCAGATGCTGAAGCGATATTTAAAAGACGTTGTCCGGTGCTATACAATGAATATAAGGGCAATGATCCGGATGGTAAGCATTAAAAAACCTTCGCATCTCTCAATCTCTGACTTCGCGTTTGTTTTTGTTAGCTCCCCTAAATTTATGCTGTGATGGTAGCCAAATCGAAACGATGGATCAGGGTATGTCACAAGCTGATGGTATTTATTCTCGATGCCCCACATGTGTCCTAAACATGGGTCTCAGTATTTGCTCAATGACCTGTGCCCAAAATCACAGCCTCTTCCTGACGCCCTATCACAATACCAACAACGACGGTGTGAAATATGTTGAACAAATCGATTACCGAATCGATGATGAATTTGTCCAATCAATTTACAACAGTTGCAAGGCTATACAACATTCTCAAACGGGTCGTCCAGCCATGGATCTAGGTTGTGGTGCCTATAATGCCCGTACCTGTGATCATCAGAAATGGTATCGGTTTATGGGAGATGCTGACAACGAGTACGTACCATTTCCCATTAATTACATCTTCATGACTGATGAGTCAGAGGAGGAGGGGGAACGCTTAAAGATGAATACATTACCGTGTTCCGAGGCCTATGGTGATTCTTATGCATGTGCCTGTATTGATTGTCCGGAATCGTGTGCCATTACCGATGTACCAGTGGCTCATGAGGATGCCTTCGTGTTTCTCGGTTTATGTATTGCCGCTGGTTTTGTGGTCTTCATTGTGGCGTTGTGGGTATTTGAACGCTTCCGATCGAAATGTAATATTCCAGGATGTTTCTCCGGATTTGGCTGTTTCAATGATGTCCTCTACAAAGTCTTTCGGTTTGGTGGTACAGTCTGCGCCAAGTATCCAGTTTTGGTTTTGGCCATTTTGTCATGGGTCATAGCTGGTATTTGCTATGGTATTGTCTACATGCAGGTTACCACGGATCCCGTTGAGTTGTGGGCCGGCAAAGAAAGTAGAACCCGTATTGAAAAGGAATATTTCGATTCTCATTTTGGCCCCTTCTATCGGACCAATCAAGTTTTTATTAAGCCCATAAATGCATCAGGGGTAGGTTACTAGTTTGTAAGAGAGTTATGAAGCGGATTTTAAAATTTATTCTCTCTCTCACCAGTTTACCCATGCTACATCGGCCGGTGTTGTAGAATTTGGTCCTGCCTATGAAAAAAGTTTCCTCTTGGAAGTATTTAAGTTGCAGGAAGCCATTCAAGCAATTGGCAAGGAAGATGGTGTAGGTCTCGATAAAGTTTGTTACGCTCCTGTAATGTATCCTGGCGAAAAGCCCACTGTCGATAAATGTGTTGTCCAATCCATTTTTGGTTTCTTTCAAAATGATTTGGAATTTTTCGAAACGGAATATGAAGATGAAAATGGTTATATCATAAACTATTTGAATCATTTGGAAGACTGTTTGAAGTAAGTATTGAACGATTAAGTCAAGTTTTACTATCGAAAATCGGATTCAGTCTGGTTGAATACAAGTTTGCTTGAAGGAAAGGAAGGAAGAATATCAATTTTTCCAGCGGAAACCTTATTCAGCCAGGTTGAATTGAAGTTTTCCTAATGAAAAACGAATTCAGCCAGGTCAAATAAAAGTTTTCCTAATGAAAAACTAATTCAACCAGGCCGAATAAAAGTTTTCCTAATGAAAACCTTGTTCAGCCGGGCTGAATTGAAGTTTTCCTAATGAAACCCCTGTTCAGCCAGGCTGAATTGAAGTTTTCCTAATGAAAACCGTGTTCAGCCAAGCTGAATTGAAGTTTTCCTAATGAAAACCTTATTCAGCCAGACTCAATTGAAGGTTTCCTAGTGAAAACCTTATTCAGTCAGGCTGAATTGAAGGTTTCCTAGTGAAAACCTTATTCAGCCAGGCTGAATTGAAGGTTTCCTAGTGAAAACCTTATTCAGCCAGGCTGAATTGAAGGTTTCCTAGTGAAAACCTTATTCAGCCAGGCTGAATTTAAGGTTTCCTAGTGAAAACCTTATTCAGCCAGGCTGAATTGAAGGTTTCCTATTGAAAACCTTATTCAGCCAGGCTGAATTGAAGGTTTCCTAATGAAAACCTTATAAAGCCAGGCTGAATTGCACTTTCCTAATGAAAACCTTATTCAGCCAGGCTGAATTGAAGGTTTCCTAATGAAAACCAGACAGACCGAATTAAAAATTCCCTATTCGTTATCTTATTCAGCTTTACTATAATTAACCAATTTTTGTTTATTTTTCCAGCGTTCCCATGTTGGAGGCCTGCTTCGGACCCTATGGTGGTCCCATTGAACCCGGCATTTCCGTGGGTGGTATGCCCAAAGTAAGTGGCAATGAGGAGCCTAACTATTTGCTGGCCACCGGTTTGGTCTTAACTTTCCTGGGTAAAAATCAAAACAATGAAGATCTGCTGGCACCGAATCTGGAATGGGAAAAACGTTTTGTGGACTTTATGAAAAACTATAGCAACGACAAGCTTGATATTGCCTATTCTGCCGAACGTTCCATTCAAGATGCCATTGTTGAATTATCCGAAGGTGAAGTGTCCACAGTTGTGATCAGTTATTTGGTGATGTTTGTCTATGTGGCCATTGCTTTGGGTAAAATCCGCAGCTGTGTACATTTCTTCCGTGAATCGAAAATTGTCCTGGCCGTTGGGGGCATTATTATCGTATTGGCATCGGTGGCTTGCAGTCTGGGATTCTGGGGTTATTTGGATGTGGTCACGACAATGTTGGCCATCGAAGTTATTCCGTTCTTGGTATTGGCTGTTGGTGTGGACAACATCTTCATAATGGTCCATACCTATCAACGTTTGGATCGCAACAAATTTGATAGTGTAGCTGAGGGCATTGGTGAAGCTATGGGTCAGGTGGGACCATCGATATTGCAAACAGCTGGTTCGGAATTCGCCTGTTTTGCTATTGGTGCCATATCCGATATGCCTGCGGTAAAGACTTTTGCCATGTATGCTGCCGCTGCGATTTTCTTTAATTTCCTCTTCCAAATTACGGCATTTGTGTCGATGATGGCTTTGGACGAAAGACGTTATGAATCGGGTCGCATGGATCTGTTTTGCTGCTGTAAACCATCAAAACAATCTTTGGAACATCGAAATCATGAAGGTGTGGGTGTAATGCAAAAGTTGTTTACACATATCTATGCTCCTTTCCTGTTGACCAAGTGAGTGGGATATTTTTTCCGGAAGAAGAGGATTTTTAATTTAAAATCTTTTTTTCAGACCCGTAAAAATAATTGTCTGCATTGTGTTCTTTGTGGTCACAACCCTATCATTGCTGGTCACACCTAATTTGGAATTGGGTCTGGATCAGGAAATGTCTATGCCCAAGGAGTCTCACGTTGTCAAGTATTTCCGTTATATGGATGATTTATTGGCAATGGGTGCTCCTGTGTACTGGGTTCTTAAACCCGGACTAAACTATACCGATCGTGATCATCAGAATCTGATATGTGGTGGTGTGGAGTGTAATAATAATTCGCTGTCGGTGCAGTTATATACTCAATCTCGTTATCCTGATATGTAAGTATTGGATGCTCAAATTCCTGTGTTTAATTTCCATGGAGAATAGTTCTATGCAACTCCAAGCTTTAAGAAGTTATTATAGGTTTTCAAATATCCATCATGTTGGAGATGCCTTGTATACATACCTCATGGAACGTTATCTTACATTTCAACGTATTCCGCTGCATAGTTCTCATATCTCTATCTCTCGCGTGACGAATAATTTGAATTAAAATGTATTATTTATATTTTTTTCAGAACATATTTGGCCCGTCCCGCCACATCATGGATTGATGATTATATTGATTGGTTGCGCATTGGAGATTGTTGTAAAGTGAACACCACCGATAATAGGTTCTGTCCAAGTAGTAAGTATGATGATAAATATGATATGTTGTATATATATGAGGGCGATTACGCCTCTTCTACCTATATAGAGGAACTATAAACAATGACAGAGCTGATCTTTTCCTAAAGAAACCCTAATTCAGCCAGGCTGAATTGACGTTTCCGTAAAAAAAACCTAATTCAGCCAGGCTGAGTTGAAGTTTTTCTAAAGAAAATCTAATTCAGCCAGGCTGAATTGAAGTTTTTTCTAAAGAAAACCTAATTCAGCCAGGTTGTATCGAAGTTTTTCTAAAGAATACCTAATTCAGCAATGCTGAATTGAATTCAGCCAGGCTGAATTGAATTTTTCCTATAGAAAACCTAATTCAGCCAGGCTGAATTGAAGTTTTCCCATAGAAAACCTAATTCAGCCAGGCTGAATTGAAGTTTTCCTATAGAAAACCTAATTCAGCCAGGCTGAATTGAAGTTTTCCTATAGAAAACCTAATTCAGCCAGGCTGAATTGAAGTTTTCCTATAGAAAACCTAATTCAGCCAGGCTGAATTGAAGTTTTCCTATAGAAAACCTAATTCAGCCAGGCTGAATTGAAGTTTTCCTATAGAAAACCTAATTCAGCCAGGCTGAATTGAAGTTTTCCTATAGAAAACCTAATTCAGCCAGGCTGAATTGAAGTTTTCCTATAGAAAACCTAATTCAGCCAGGCTGAATTGAAGTTTTCCTATAGAAAACCTAATTCAACCAGGCTGAATTGAAGTTTTCCTATAGAAAACCTAATTCAGCCAGGCTGAATTGAAGTTTTTCTATAGAAAACCTAATCCAGCCAGGCTGAATTGAAGTTTTCCTGTAGAAATCCTAATTCAGCCAGGCTGAATTGAAGTTTTCCTATAGAAAACCTAATTCAGCCAGGCTGAATTGAAGTTTTCCTATAGAAAACCTAATTCAGCCAGGCTGAATTGAAGTTTTCCTATAGAAAACCTAATTCAGCCAGGCTGAATTGAAGTTTTCCTATAGAAAAACTAATTCAGCCAGGCTGAATTGAAGTTTTCCTATAGAAAAACTAATTCAGCCAGGCTGAATTGAAGTTTTCCTATAGAAAACCTAATTCAGCCAGTCCAACTTTCCCCTTGATTTTAATATTTTCTAATACCATTATTTTCTTCTTCTTTTTCTTTATAGATTCCAAAGAATACGAATGTATACCCTGTCCACGAACATTTATGGATGATGGTCTGAGACCCACAGATGAAACCTTTAACAAATATTTACCTTACTTCTTATCCGATTTGCCAGATGCTGAATGTGCCAAGGCTGGTAGAGCTTCATATGCGGATGTAAGTAGCCTCAAATGTAGCAAATAGATTTTCCTTCCTTATAATAACCTCTTTATTATTTGCTCTCCCCGACAGGCCGTGGTTTATACTCTCGATAATGAAGGCAGCAGTACAATATTGGATACCTATTTCATGCAGTATTCCACCACCTCTACAACTTCGGTGCAATTCTATTCGGCGCTGCGTGAAGCCAGACGTGTGACGGATGAGATTAATGCTATGTTCAAGGACAACAATGTGGATGCCTCCGTATTCCCCTATTGTGTATTCTTCATATTCTACGAACAATATCTGACAATATGGGATGATGCGATCTTCTCGCTGGGTATTTCCTTGTTGGCCATATTCTTGGTTACCTTCCTTATAACGGGCTTTGATATTATATCCGCCGGAATGGTATTGTTTATGGTCGTGCTGATTTTGATAAATATGTGCGGTATGATGTGGGCCTGGAACATAACCTTAAATGCCATTTCGTTGGTTAATCTTGTGGTATCCGTGGGTATTGGTGTAGAATTTGTGTCGCACGTAATTAGGTCATATAAAAATGCCACTGGTACGAAACAGGAACGGGCACGTCACTCCCTTTCGGTGACTGGTAGTAGTGTCCTGTCCGGTATTACATTAACCAAATTCGCCGGTATTATTGTTTTGGGTTTCTCAAACTCACAAGTTTTCGAAGTCTTCTATTTCCGCATGTATTTGGGTATTGTTCTTATCGGAGCAGCACATGGCTTAATATTGTTACCTGTGCTATTAAGTTTCTTTGGTCCCCGAAATAAATTATATCGTGAACCATCGGAATATAGTTTAAATAATTACAATTTAGATAAATAAGAAAAAAACAGATTATTTATAAAAAAAATATCTTAGTTATATAAGTTAATTATAGTTATAGCTTTTTTATACGAATAAATTGAATGCGAAACATAAAAATTGGTAGTTGTTGTTGTTTTCTTTATTGTAAATGAAATCGAAGACCATTAAAGCCAGGTCTCTCGGTCACCTTATCGCTTTGCAGTATCTCTCCGTAAATGGTAAGGCAACACCGTTGTTTGGGCGCGTTAATAAAATTCAATTCTTTAAGTAATTTTGTGTCCTGCAGGCTACTGGGCATCCATCCATAAACACTGTTTTCTGTTTGATGTCTTTCCGGACAGGGTCGATCTATGAAATTACGATATTCTCGTTCATTCGAGGGCTCTTTTTGTTCATGATTAGCATAGAATTTGGCTGTTATGTGATGAACTGTGAAAAAGGGAAAAGAGATGGGGGGAGAGAACATTAAGCATAAAATTACTCTTTTGACAGGTCCTTATGATAATCTTATATACAAAGAACATCGTATTGTTTATTATTATTATGGACCTCTACAAGCGTGTCTTTTAAAACAATATTTTTTCAAGGATCCCACCTTTCTAAGAGTAATTTTTTTAACAATATTTTTTCAAGGACAAGCAACGGCTCTTATTGGCTTTAACATGGCGAAGCCCAGGCTTATCCTGGTCCCTCTTTCATCTCAATTGTGGACACGGACCTCACCGCGTTGTCAGCTGGGGAAACTATTTTCATCATCCATTGAAATAGTGAGCTGATATGTGCCGCGATTACACCCATTAGAACTATAACAAATTGGTTGAAGCGTCGGGTTAGTTGCCCACTCTCGGAAAACCCAACCTACTATGAAAAATCAAAGAAAAAGAAATGATGACGACCTCGCAAACGTACAAATGACCACGATCTGCGAATCTGCACATGGAATGTGCGCATGTTGTGCAGAATAGGCGCAGTTGTTACGTATTGCTTCTGTCTGCAGGGTTGCCCTATGCGCTGCGTTTTTCACATCAGTAGAATTACGACACTGCTGATCGTACCATGGTCGTACCTAATATAGGGAAAAGAAGTGCTTTCGTCAAGCAGGTGTCTAGCTGTTCGACGTCGAGTTTCCGTGTCACATTAGACCGCACCTTTGCTGCTACATTAAGACGGAGGCCAACCATGGCTGCCACAAGGTAATGGTCCGAATCGATATTCGCTCCTCGTATCGATCGAACGTCTAAA
Organism: Musca vetustissima; assembly: GCF_032173495.1. Taxonomy (NCBI): domain Eukaryota; kingdom Metazoa; phylum Arthropoda; class Insecta; order Diptera; family Muscidae; genus Musca; species Musca vetustissima. The sequence goes on from NW_026880347.1 coordinate 139,941, forward strand.
ACACTAGACGAATGCCTACTGTCTATTTCAACATGGTCAATTTCATTTCACGTTGTTTGATCAGAAGCAATCCAGGTGGGCTTGTGTATATCGAGATGCTTAAATCTGGTTTTTCGATGCCGCGAAGTCAATCAACCTCTTGCCGTTGGCTGAATTTTCCGACGGTGGGACCAAAATATTATATTTATTTGGGTTATAGCAATTCGCTCGTCTACTGGAGTGAATCTGGATACGAGGTCTTTTATTCTCCTATTAACCATAAATCCGCAGCCAAATTCACGTCTCGTTTAATGGCAGCCATAATACAGGGCGTGATCATCCGATTTACTTACGCCAGTCCCTTTCCATCGCATTTCCTGTAAGGCAATAATATCGGCTTTGTTGTGTAATGCGATGGAGAATTATCGGGAGAAAATGAGAGAGGAGAAACTTATTTTCAGAAAAAAGAAGAAAGAACAAGGAAAACGTGAGCGTGAGCAAATCGAGATGTGCAGGAGTCAGAATGAAGTCCGAAAATTTTACCAACGAGTAAAACACCAAACCAAAGGCTTTGGTGCAGGCACATCCTCCTGTAGAGATGAAGAAGGAAACCTGGTGACAGATACAGATAGCGTGCTGAGGATCTGGAAGGAGCATTTTGGAACTTCTGGTATCAAATAGTAGCGGTGAAGAGGATACCCCAGAACCAATAATAGATGACGGTATAGAGTGTATACCACCTAGCCAAGATGAGGTCAGAAGAGCAAACAATCGGCTGAAGAATAATAAAGCAGGTGCCGATGGGTTACAAGCCGAATTATTCATGACTGGTGGTCAGATGCTGATAAGGAGCATGTACCAGCTGATTAGTACAATTTGGCTAGAGGAATGTATGCCCAATGATTTGAATATCAGCATCCTGTGTCCCGTACACAAAAAAGGAGACAAGACTATATGTGTCAACTATAGAGGAATAAGTCTCCTTTCCATCGCATATAATGTGCTATCCAGCGCGCTGTGTCAACGACTAAAGGCAATGGTCAATGACATTATTGGACCATACCAATGCGACTTCAGACCTGGGAAATCCACCATTGACCAGATTTTCACGCTGCGCCAAATCCTAAAAAAAAAAGAAAACCACATCGACACATTCCACCTATTCGTCGACAATATAGCCGCATTCGACAACCCTATCGGTTCAGATGTGTTTAAAGCCATGTCTGTGTTTGGCATTCCTGCAAAATTAATTCGGCTATGCAGGTTAAAATTAACTGGCACAAGATCAGCAGTTAAAGTCGGAAAGGACTTGTCGGAACCCTTTAATACCGAACGAGGATTCAGAAAAGGACATTATTGAGTAGACCCCATCCTATATAATTGAGTAGACCCCATCCTATATAATTACATTTTGTAAGATATCCTCTGTTTATTTATACCATAATTAATAATACTCCCTGTATCATTTATTTGAGTAGACCCAATCCTGTTTAATTATATTTATGTTTATATTTTTTCTATCTTTTAATTAATATTGTAAAATGAATTTTATTATTACAGATACTTGAGTTGATCCCATCCTTCTTGTGATAACAGTTGTATAAATTATTGTTAATTAATTTTATTGTAATGATAAGTGCCTCAATTTTTGTATTTTTTTTAATACTGTTTTAATAACCACGATAACATTATAGAGTAACTTTTTTATTATTTTTTATATATTAAGCTATTTCCGCTCGATCTTCGAGTAGAATCTTAGTTGCAGTCAAAATTTTTGTTTGGGTTTCTGTGAATAATCACTACTTTTACTAGTATTGCTTGTCAAGTTAGTGAAATGTACATGTATTATTCTTGGCCCGCAATTGTTATCGTGATTGTTAAGATTTTCTTGTTTTATTTTATAGTCGAGGATTTTCGCGTTATTGTTTATTATAAGTGTAATTATGAGATTTGTAGACTGGTAATTTCTTAAATGTGGTCTGCGGACTTTGAAATTATTGTGAATAAATAAAAATTAAAAAAAAAAAAAAAAAAAAAAAGGTGACAGTTTGTAGTGTGACCTTTTTAACATCCTGCTGAAAAGGGCATACGAAAGGCAAAGGTGAATAGAAATGGCACTCTGTACACCAAACAGCATATCTGAAGCATGGGTATTTACGCAAGCAGATGAGGCAGCTCTTGGAGTGTTTGAGAGAAAAATTCTCCGAAAGATCTATGAGCCGATCTGCGTTGACGATGAATATCGTCGTCAAATGAACCATGAGCTATACCAGCTATTCTCGGACATCGGCATTGTCAGACGCATCCAGCTGCAACGACTACGTTGGCTAGGTCATGTTGTGAAAATGGATGAAGATGCCCCAACCCAAAAGGCATATAAAAGCGAACCATCTGATGGTTCACGCAGAAGGGGAAAACCACGAATAAGACGGAAAGATCAAGTGGCAGACAATATTGTCGAATATCATCTTTTAAACTGGAAAAACTGACCAAAAGACCGACGCGCCTGGAAATCTTTTTTAAGCTCTGTTTATGGAACGAAAGTTCCGTCACAATATTTTTTCAAGGACCTTACCTTACAAGACGTGGATTTTTAAAAAAAATATTTTTTCAAGGACCTTACCTTACAAGACGTGGATTTTTTAAAAAAATATTTTTTAATGACCTTACCTTGCAAGGCGCGGATATATTAAAAATATTTTTTCAATTACCTTACAAGGTGTTGATTTATAAAAAATATTTTTTCAAGGTCCTTACCTTACATGGCGTTGATTTATTAAAAATATTTTTTCAAGGACCTTACAAGGTGTTGATTTATAAAAAATATTTTTTCAAGGACCTTACCTTACAAGGCGTTGATTTCTTAAAAATCTTTTTTAAGGACTTTACTTTACAAGGCGTGGATTTATTAAAAATATTTTTTAAGGACCTTACCTTAAAATACAAATTATAAAATACAAATTATAAACCATACTCACTCTTCCTCGATGGAACAAAATCATCCACAACGTAAATATGTTTATTGGCCCGATTTATCAGCTCCTTCTCAAATAAATATGGCATGGGACGAGGTTCCTTTATACCACACGGCACAATGATCTCCTCCTTCGCTTCATTACTTTGTTTTGTACTTGATTTTCCAGTTTTTGGACTTGAATTTGAAGACATTTTAGAGTTGTTGTTCCCACAACCGCAATTCCTACCATTTATGTGTAACGTTAATCAACAACTGGAAACCACAAAATGTTGTAATAATCAAAACCCCCGAAGTAAAACAAATAAACGGAGAACTAGTCGACAAGTTTACTACTCTGAATTTTTATGTATGTACATAGATTTGGTTATTATGTTTATCATTGATTTAATTTTATGTTCATGCCTACAATCATGATTATTATTGTCATAACTTTATATTTAACTCATACCTACCTAACTTACATCAGAACCTACCACAAAATTACTTCCATACCGCTAGGGATGTCAAACGGGGCGAAGTAATTTTAAAGGATTTTTTATATAAAAAATCCAAAAATTTATGAAAGAAATTAAAAAACAAAATATTTACTCAATTTTTTTTAATTAAAACATGAATTTAAAAATAAAACATGAATAACAAATGTTCGTAATTTCTAAATCGTCATCCCAATTTCCTCCAATATCAACATTTTAAGACTGTGGTGAAAGAGTTGTTTTTTGGGGTTCGACAAGAAAAATTCATGTAAAACACGCACTTTCAGTCCGTGACAACAAAACAACTGACATTCTTGTACATACCGGTTGAGATTTGCCAAAGGACCTACTTCCCTAAATGACAACAACAACATCAACAAATTACAAACTATTTGTTTTATGATAGTTGTTGCTTTTATTTTTGGTGGGGAAGGTAATGAACCACAACAACTTATTTTCAACACACCAAAGTTTTTTTTAAATTGCGCTTTTCTCTTATCACAAACTTTTTGGAAACTTATTTATTTACATAGGCTTCGATGGACATAAGGATGTAACGAAAGTAGTAATTCGGAATTTCATAATTTTATCACACTATTATTATTACCGTAGTGCCCGCTACTTCGTATGCGGAATGGTAATGCAAAAAAAAAATAATATTTTATATGGAAATCGTGAATATTGTAAATTATTTGGTACTATAATTCCGAATTCCAGGAATTCAGCACTTTTCGAACACATAAGTACACATTTTCAATACTACGTCCATATATTAGGTTGGGAAAAAGGATATCAATTTTTTCGGCAGATGACCTTACTGATATATTTCTTGTAAGGTTCGATATTTGGACATTTCGCAGTAAAAATTGTTGAAACAGGACTTCTATGAGAGAGCCATTATGAAGTTACCTTTAAAATGGCAACAACTCATACAACAAAACGGTGCATATTTGGCCCAAATCGGACATTCCGAAGCATGTTACTTCGTATAAAAATAATTTATTTATTTTTCCCCAACAAACCGTACTTCTAATTTCACTAAATTTAGTACCATTTGTTAGACATTATTACGAATTATAAAAATTACCTCCATTTGTCAATCCTACATTCAAACGATAATTTGAATCCCACATTCCAGAATGACAGCCCCATCAGTTTACCCAAAAACAAATTGTACAGAAACAAATTGTATCATAGTTCAAATTTATTACCTATAAGTACAAAATTAACTTAATCCTACACTCCGACTGTAATCTAAATTCCACTCTATCCCATCACCTTAATTCAAGTGGTACCTAATTTAGTACCATTAGTACACATAAGTATCCAACATTCTATAACTTCCAATCCTTCACTCCAACAGTAATCTTAATTCCAAACTTCAGGTCTCCAACTCTATCGGGGTCATCCAAATACAAAATGTACCAAATTTATTACACATAAGTACGTATTTCCAAAAATACCCACATACCTCAAATCTACATTTTCCAGATTTCAGCTCTATAGGTTCACCCAAAACAAAAAAAGAAACGAAATGAACGCAAATGTATGCTTCCAAAGATTGAAACACCGACAATGTGACTTGGCCCTTATTCATATTGGCCCACACATATCAATCTTCATGGCGTAAATATTTATCAATTGCCTGGTGGGCTGAATGAAACATGTCCAGTGTCTCTGGCCTTTGCAACAATATTGCCCCCTTGACCTTGATATTCAAAAAGTGAATTCTGGATTCCAACTCTATCGGTTCACCCAAATCTAAATTGTGACAAATTTAGTACACATAAGTACGAATATCCAAAAATACCCACATACCTCAATTCTAAAACTTCAAAATTTTAGGATTCCAACTCTATCTCTTCACTTAAATCCAAAAATGTACCAAATATAGTACCATTCTGGTACTTTTCGTGCACAAAAATACAAATTTCAAAATCTACACACATATTCCAATGCTACGACGTTAAGTTATTTTCAAATTTCAGAATTCCAGCTCCATCCGTTCCTCCATATTGAAAATGTACCGAACTTAGTACAGTTTAGCACTTTTGTGTATATGAGTACGTTTTCTTATATCCTTAATTTGCATCCCAAATTTCTAGTTTTTAGCTGCATCCGTTCATACTTTTCGGATACTTTTAGTTCGAATTATCGTACACTCCATCAGTGACACTCACACCTAATTGAAGAGTTCTACCTCTACCGGTTCGCCAAATACAAATGGTAACATATTTAGTACTTTTTAGTGTTTTTCGTTCCGTTCCTGTACGAATTTCAAAAAACCAGCCTTATCTGATACTTTTGAACTAAGAGTGACCCTCGTCCAAATTTCAAGATTCTAGCTTCGGTCGTTTCGCCTGGGCGTTGATGAATCGTTAAGTCAGTAAATCACTTTACTCTTTTATTAATATAAATATAGAGGGTATACAACTCTCCTTATATAATGGATAGGTTTATTAGGAATAAAACAATTGTATTAATATCAATTATTTATTTTTTTTACATTATTCAAATCACTCAATCACGGTATGGTCAACGTAACGTACACAACACAATATTTTTTTGGTGGAATGATGATTGTTATTTTGCGATTGTTCTTTTTCCATTACTTTTTTTGTGGTTTTAATTATTTACAATTTTTTTTTTATTTTCAATTCTCTTGGCCACTTGTTGCACACGCACACACTCGTTCATCATTTTAACAGTAGTTAGATTAACAAACAGTCTTTGATGTACATATAAAAAATAAATACATATTTCATTTTAGAAAATACAATGTCAAGCAGTCAGTGTAGTACGATTACGGATGATAGTAACGATAGGCAAATTGTTCAATAAATTTGGGACGTGAACATGTCAGTAGATTATAATTAATATCCACTGTTTGATATTGTTCCAGAGATTTGCGAGTTTTTTGTAAAAGATCCATGGCATCAAATTTGAATTTTTGCGAAGAACTTTTGCCCAAAAATGTATCAACCAAATGGGTCCATACAGAGATGGAATTATTTTCATTTTCTTTGGTGGTGGTGGGGGAATGTATAAGTTGCGCACCACTGTTATTGGTGGACGTGGAAGTTGTATTGGTTGTAGATGGACTTTTAGCGGTGTTATTAGAATTTGTGTTATTGGTGTCCGAGGACTTTGTCAATTTTTTATTGTCTCCTCCTCCTCCTTTCTGTTTATTATTTATATCGCTCATTAGCTTTTGTAATTGTTCAAAGGTGTCCGTAATACGTTTCTCAGCTTCCACAATCTTTTTGGCATACGAGAATTCCTTCAGATGTTGAGATACATCAACATTTTCACTGGATAGTTTTGTGATTTCTTCATCGCTGAGTAGAGGTTTCAAATTATTTTGTTTTTCATCGGAACCATTGACGAGGATTCGCAATAGGAAATTTTGCATTTCGGTGGTATTTGTTAGGGACTTGGAATATTCAATATAAAGTTCAGTCATTTTATTCCATATAACATTGTTGTTACCATCACTTTGATCGCCACTGAGAACGCTGAGGACCCTCTCCACCATTTTACTATCAAAATCATCGAGAATGTGCAGATTAAATGCCATCAATAGTTTCATATTCATTTGATATTTTTGTTTCAATTCATAGAGGTCCCATAGGGTTTTTGTGGTACTGCCGTACTCCTTTTGTGTGGCCGTGCCCAAATATTCACTAACAGTTTTATCAAAAATCTTTAAGCTTACAATAAATGATGGTTCCAAGGTGAAGTTTTTTAGAAATTTCACCGTATAATCGAGGATGGCTTGGGGATTTTTAAAATGTTCACGTCTCTTTGCGAAGAAATCTTGTAAATCGGAAACCGTTAATTGATTACGTGGTGAGGTTTGCGTTGTTGTTGTAGGTGGTGATGGGTTTCTGGCATTGCTAAATTGTTCATGTTTAACACGTTCAAATGATTCCACCAGAATATCCCCGGCAGGTTTATTATTTTCATCGAAAACCTCAATATCCACAGCCATACTGGGTTCTGGTGGTTGTTGTGGTTTGTTTTGTTTGTCGGATTTGCTACTTGGCCTAACTGGTGGTCTTATACGTTCTCGACTCGCCGGACGAGAACAGTGCGAATTGCTTTCCACTTTATCTTTGATATTTGTTTCATAATCAAATTTCGCCAATGTCGAGTCACTGAAATTTTGTAAATCCAAGCCATCGAACATATCCTGTTTGTGATCATAACAACAATGCAGAGCAGACATATCAATGGGATGGGCTTCGGTATTGAAAATGTATGGTCCGGTGTTAATAACACATTGCCCGCCACCATTGCGGGATCCCAAGTCGATAATATCTCCCCTGCCAGCATCGTTATGTAGAAAATTGTCCTCATCGAAAAGTAGGTACAAATATTTGGTGGTTTCCGACAGGAAGAAGGATTCCATGCGATTCTCTTTTTCGTGGGTGACAACATTGCGAATCTATAAAAAAAGACGTAGACGTTAATATATTTACAGAGGTAATGTAACAACATTAAAATTTTTCAAAAACTTCCGGGAAAGAGATTATTTTAACTGATTATTAAAGTGGGACTTAAAGTAGAAGATGGCTCTATTGAAGCTTTTAAAGTTCATGACAAAGTTATTATGTCATGTTGGAATATTCTTCCTCTGCGTATAATATAAATTCCTTCCATGTGCTGCTTATCAACGATTTATACCCTTGTTCTTCATTCTCATATCGCAAATAGCAGTGTCGAAAGCACGCCTGTTCGTTTTACACCCTTCTTCCAGATTTTGTGGTTTAATTTGTTTTACTTACCGTCGCATAACCACATCTGGTCTTGGCACTATGTTCAATAGTTTGCAGCATACTTTCACCCAACTCCAACAAGAATTCATTCTTCGTAGCTCTATATAAATACATTGCTGATTCGACTAGTTCCGGCCGTAACGGATAACTTTCTCTGTTCGCTGCCGCCTCCCCCGTTGTAATGGTATAAAATTCCGGCAAAAAACCATACTTCCTCCAAACACTTGCATAATTAGCCATTGTCTTAATAGCCGGAGATCTGTCTCCAACCATACTCAAAATGCCCGGCCAAAATGATTCCAAAGATTGAAAAACCGGCAATGTGACTTGACCCTTATTCATATTGGCCCACACATACCAATCTTCATGGCGTAAATATTTATCAATTGCCTGGCGGGCTGAATGAAACATGTCCAGTAACTCTGGCCGTTGCAATAGTATTGCCCCCTTGACCATATATTCAAAAAGTGAATCGACGCCAGCACCGATTCCTGAATCTAAAGCTGTCCAACGGCCACTTTGTACATCAATGTGATTGCCAAACAGACCAATGTTGGATCTTCGTCTCCACAGCGAATGTAACGCATTCAAGGCCACCTCTTCGTATATACTGTCTCCCGTCAAACGGGATAAGGTACCGAACTCCACCAGTAATGTACCCACTCCCGCTGTACATGTTATAGATGTTTCACCTTTAGGCACACCATATCGTAAATTCACCGTACCATAAGGCATACCGGTGGCGGTTTCAAATGCCGGCAGCAAACGTTTTGCCACATCCTCAGCCATGCGCAACAGGGGACCCTACAACAAATATAAATACAATTAACTAATGCAGTTCAATTTATTTAATTTTTAACCAACTACCTGACATGGCCAACCTTCTTCCAACTCCACCCCGGCCTTTTTGGACAGCAAATGAGCCGATAACAAACCTCCAACTATCCGTATATTGGTTTCAAAAACCGATACATTAATATCCCGATCAAAATCCATTTTCTCCTCCAATAGCTTTGCTATTCTACGAAATTCCGTAAAATTTCCCATTGTAGCCAGGGTATCCAATGAATCAATCATGGTCAACGAATAACTACCCCAGGTATCTACGCCATCACATGTCAACGGCCTGAGTTCATCATAATCAGAGGCATATTTTAAATATCCCTCATAGGCATGTTGGAACATACCACGTACTTGTTCACTGCAAACATATAAACATTAATTAGGACCACGTCAAGGGCTTCCAAGCGCCAGCATCAAAACTTACCGTAATTCTAATTTACGTTCTTTGGTATAGTGCTTCAAAGCGTATACATAATTGGAATTACTAAAAATGCTCACTACCAATAGGATAACTAGAATAAAACTTCGCCAATTGCAATTTATTAAAGAATTATTATTGTTTTTGTTGTTGTTGCTAATTAACCACTGCATATTGTCGGCATTGTTTGCATTAAAAAATAAATCGCCTCTGAGCAGCAAAAATAATAAAAATAGAATGTCATACAAAAGAACAAGTTGAAAACATTCACCAAGAAATGTTAGCGCCGGCTGTGTGGTATGTTCAGTGGGTAGTAGTGGCGGTAAGCATAACAATATTGGTATGTTCCAGTACTTTTTTACCTGTAAAGATAGTAAAAGTGAAACATTTCAAAATCGCTCTCAGAGTACAAAATAATTTGAAAAGTTCGGGAACGAAAATCTAGTAAATATGCCTAAATTAGATGGACATACTTCAAAATCATCATAACAGCCAATCAGAAGTTGGCATTCCTGTTTACCATTTTAACTCGGCCAAATTTCTCCATTTTGTTTTGTGCTCTCTTAAATTCGATTCAATGTTTTACCAGTTTTGTGGGTTCTGGAACGGGTTTCGTGTAAAAAGTTGCAAAACTTGTAAAATTAATAGATTCTTTTAGGTTCTGGTACGGAACTTATGTGTCAATCGTAAGTATATTTCTAATAATTTTAATATATATTAGAATAATCGAGGAATAACGAAATTGTGTCAAGAAATTCGGCTTAAGTTTAGTTTAAGGCCCCCTCCCGGATCGTTTTGAAATTTTTACCACATTTAGTCCTTGGGTCCCTGATTACAGCAGTATACATTTTTTCTTGTGGAAATCGGTATTTCCGGAGATATTGGCCTCCAAAATTCCGTCGGAACTCTTGTATTTTTTTCATAATTTTTTAAAATTCACTAAGGCAATGTGGGTATCATTTCAAAGCATTTGAAGCCCTGATTACGAAAATTGTATATTCATATCAAATATGTCCATACTTTCTGAGATATGGGTCTCCATATCTCCTTCCATGCATGGTACAATAATACAAGATAGGGCAGCTTGAGGCGAATAACAAAAAAGCAACTATGCACGTGTGGCTTCTTCTGCCAAAAATAAAATAAATATACGCCAGAAGTGTTTGTGTTTATTTGACATTTTTTAACACAAAACTAAAAACGCGAAAATGAATAAAAGGTTATGATTTCTTCCCAAAATCCAGTAGGGAATACCATCAAATGTTTGTAATTACTTCCAGACGAACATGTTAAAAACATAATTTTCATTTCAATTAAATTTGAATATATTTCAATTTATTTGACATAGTATTCAAAACAATACACACACATACACAAAATATGTATTTTGATTTGATGGAACAAGCCACATTGAGAAAAAATTGTAATCAGTTGGTAGCTGTGCCCTACCCTGTAATAATTATGCCATGCCTCCCCATAATTTTTTAGCAAATTTGAATACAATTTAAATATACGGCTATAAATTTAAATTCTTTAATAGAGTAATATAAATTTCTTCTAAATAAATGAAATATGTAACTATATAACATACTACATAAAAAATAGACCTCGAATTTCTGCATATTTGGACATTTTCAACCTGTTGAAAATGATGTTTTTATTGCTAAAATATGAATTAGAATTATTATCATATATTTATTTTTCAACGAAAGAGCTTTTGTTCTTGGAAATATTTATTGTTTAGCTCTAAACAAATTAGAATATCTGATTTCTAATAATAAAACACAAAATGTTTGCCGCACGCCCTTTTGAAGTTGCGATTTTCGTACCATAAAACAATTTATCTTCTAACTTTTATTGTTGATATTAATATTTTATTTTTGTTTAATTAACATTTTAATCAGTTATGAAATTCAAATGTTTATTATTAATAAAATAATAACAACAAATGCAATGTATAGCAAAAACCATATGTATCCTTTTTTATGCAACCATGTCTTACAAATGACAATTCTCTGTAATTTGTCCTACACTGAACATACCCGCTTAAGAGAAATGTCCACACACTAGCCTGCAACCGTCTCCATCTCATCTCATTCGTAAATATTTATTGAATCTATTTTGAGTTCTTCTTTATCGGTAATTTTTTCTTCTCCCTCATTCTTTAGTAAGTGGAACGTTTTTCAATTTCACTAGGTTGCAAGAAACAAATGTCGCTTTTTGTTTTAAATTTCACATTGACTTTATAGAAACAACAATTAAATAGAGAATATTTGAAAACTATCATCAATAATACAGCATTAAACAATAATATTGAGGTAAGTGTATGGAAATTTAAAATATTTTATTGGATTTGTGTGTTATACGAGTGGTTTTGGTGTTTCTGTGAAATTGCTGGCCAGTTGCAGGAAGGTTTGCTCCACGATTTGGGATTGGTGGGGACTCGGTGAAAATTATTATTGTAAAGAGTTAAAATACAATTGTACCTTAAAGCATGTTGAAATATGATAAATTTTTGGTTTATTAAACAATTTGTGAAGCAATGGGATGTGTAAAATAATGTGAAAACCTTGTGGCTACGGGCACTTTGGTTGCCCGTTGCTTGCTTGCTGCTACTGGCTATGGTTTGTGCTGGCTATTTACTATGAGATATTTTAAGAATGTGCAGTGTTATGGAAAATATTTTGAAGGGAAAATGCAAGTGCCACAGTGCCAAGTGCGTGTTGGCTATATTATTTATAATAAAAACATTTGTTTTCGTGGTTCTGTTTTTTGAAGATCCAATCAAAGCAAATGTCTCTCAATTACGTTACGTCTTTTTGACAGAAGCCAGCCTACCAACGAACGTTTATATACCAAAAAGGCAGGCACAAAAACAGCGTTGCTTTAGAAAGTACGAATAAAATGTTGATACAATTTTTAATTAATTTGCAAATTTCATTGGTATTTTGTGAAATCTGAGTTATTTTTAGATCGAATTAAGTTGTAATTATTTCCATTGTTGGTATCTGTGACCAATTTGGAGGATTTTTGTCACCATTCATATGTTTTGTGTTTTTGTTATTAACCAACTTTGACATTTGTCGTCGTCGTTTGGTTTGGTTGGTAGTGGACCGTAGTGTAGTTACGTTCCAATTTGACAATTATGACAGACGCGAGTCAATCGATATTTTTTTTATAGCTCGGTCGATATTTTCGTTTTTCTGCGAGTTAAAAGACCAACCAACCAAATATTATTAAGAGATTTGCAAAAAAATCGTGAAAATTTCAAGAAAATTCGCGTTTGTGGTTTCCAAATACAAAGAAAATGTGCAAATTATAAGAAAATCAACGAATATACTTCGCAAGAAAACCCAAAAAACAACGACGTCGTCTACGTCTTATTTTTTTCTCCTCAATGTTCATTGTGTGTGGAAGTGCACGACATTGAAGTTCCATAACTGCTGATTTGCTGCTGTCCGTTGCTGTTGCCGTCGTAGTCGTCGTCACCATCGCCACCACCACCAGCGTTGTCGTCTGCTGGTCTGTCTCCATTAGTTGAGTTCATGACTGCTGCTGCGGCTGTTGTTAATTTTTTGGAGTAGTCACTTTTGTTATGACATATATCTGCATACTACAACAACAGTGTCATTCGATTGAATAGAAATTCTAAGCAGCCCCAACCCCCCAAACACACACACATATTGTGGTCACAAGTGCAAAAAAACCAAAAAATTGAAAATCGAAAAAAGTGTCCCCCAAGACATCATAAATATTGAAATATTGTCGGCCGTTGTAAGGTGCGTTTTTCTTTGAGCCATACCACCACTAAACAAACTAAACTACTAAAAATCAACGAAAGTGCTACTGCTGTGTTACAATTGTCGAATTTCTTTTTGTTAAGAAAATAGAAGGAAAAAACTATTAACAAAAGGGGTAGCAGAAGGTGGAGAAACAAGTGTAAGTGTTGTTGTTTTTTGTTGTTGTCGTATTTGCCAGTCTGACTGGCTGGCTGGTTCTCCTCATCAGCATTGTCACCACAATTAAAACGACTAGCGAGCAAGGAAGAAGAACAAAACAATAATTAAAAACAAATTATTTTCATTTTAATTCATTTATATATATTTTTCGCGACGCGTCTCGTCTTGTCTCTTGGCCCGTGGTTGTGTTGTTCTTGTTTTTTATTACGCCACAGGTATCCCCGTCTCATACGCTCATCGTAGTCATATGCCGCTGCTTAAGTTTGTTTAATGTTTCTGTTTAGTTTTAAAATACACCCTATAGTCGCAAGGGAGGGTATTCTAAGTTTGTTCAAAACATTTTGAAAATCAATTAAATTGATTTAAAAGAAAACAAAAAAAAATCACTTCTCAAATATTTCAACCTTCTCAACCTTGAACTTCCAATGGAACACAATGAACTCTTTCTTCATTTGGCATTGTAAAACAATCTAATGTTGTTGTTCTTTTGTTGTGTAAAAATCGAGGTTATTTCAAACATTTTTTTGAGTCCAGATTATTACATGAGCCACTACAATATGTAATTTTATAACCATTTTTCTTGGGGTCCTTAGAATGGATGTCACCCCTTTTTGGATGTCTTACGTTGTTGGAGAGGTTCACAATTTTTGCTGTTGTTGTTTATGAATGGACTAAATAGGATAAATTATGTCTAAGGTCAGAATTTTTTTAATTAATTCTTTATATTCGTAAGGCATCGCCAAATTAGATACCATGTGAAAACATACGCATTTTATATGCTTTCTCAGGGTAACCAGTTCAATCACGTTGAGGATGGTGTAGTCGAATAAGTGCATTTAGTAATTTGCAAAGTAGTCCAGATCCTGCCTGAATATTGCAGTTGGAACAACAACACCTCCAGTTCATGTTAAAGAAGATTGGTGCAATAGGGCTGGGCTATCTGACCAAAATTTTCGAGTTACCGATGTCGCAGTTGGTAATTCTAACATTTGGAAAGTTGCCCGGACTAGTCCAATCCTAAAACCTGATAAATCTGCTACTAATGGCTGCGATTTCTCTTCTGCCACCAGTAGTCAAGGTTTTAGAGTCTCTATTGCCTTTGTTAAGTTCCGTTGCCAAAAATCCAAATATCGCAAGATCAAAATGGGAGTACCGCATTCGGTTCAACATGCATCTTGCGAAACTCCCCATTCCTCCACCAGATGTTTCAGTGGTGTCGTACACCGATGATTATTTCGTCCGGCGTTAAAATTGACGACATATGTGCAAGAATTTCCAACTATTTCGCCACCATCACCAACTCCTTCCGGGAGCGTAATCTAAAATTATCCACTTCAAAGTCTACTGTGTCACTTTTCACTTCCTGGACGCGAGAAGTCAATCTAGAACTGGACATTTCCCTTGGAGGTAGGCGCATCCCCACCGCCCGACTTATAAGGCTGTAGGTCGTTACGTCGGCCTCCAAGACGTCATCCGTTCGTGTTTGGGAGAGTGTACCTGGCTTTTTATTCACAACTATGTTGTCAAGGTATTATAGCTTTGTATGGCCCCCATAGTGTGTAACGCCGCGAAATATTGGTCCTAGATGAAGGGGAATGAAATGGACCAAAAATGTTAGTTTTTATCTGTGGCTGTAGAGGCTACAATTATGACCCGAACACCATGAAATTATACATGGCGAAAGAATAAACATGAATGTTTTGATGAAGTGAGGCCAATAATTAGCGGGTCAAATGGACCAAGACTTTTGTGTTAAAGATGGCAAATTTTACATTCTATGGCGTATATATTTACTCCTGAATGGCATAGAACCGAGATGTTGATAGTAAATCCAAGAGAAGGGATTAACATTTATACTGATACCATTTATGGATTGTATCCGGGCATGTAGACCTGCTACCATTTATGAAAAATCTGATGAATATATATGTATATGTGGGAGCTATACCTAAATCTGAACCGATTTTTCCGAAACTTACCACACATCATTCTAGACTTAATTCAGTATACTATGCCAAATTTCGTGCATATCGAAGGATATATAGGGACTTTTGTGCACCATTTACATAAAATCGGACGAAAATATATATGGGAGCTATATCGAAATCTGAACCGATTTTCCCCAAACTCACCACTCATCATTCTAGACTCAATTTAGTACACTATGCCAAATTTCGTACAAATTCGTAATTTAGTACACTATGCCAAATTTCGTGCATATCGAAAGATATAAAGGGACTTTGGTGCACTATTTACCTAAAATCGGACGAAAATATATATGGGAGCTATATCGAAATCTGAACCGATTTTTCCCAATTTCAATAGGGTTCGTCCTTGGGCCAAATAAATAACCTGTGCCAAATTTCATTCAATTCGAATCAATCCATTAGTCACTCTTGACAGTGAAGGCTTAAACGCAGTTTTCATCAAATTGATCTTAATGTGGCATTGCTTCTTCCTGGAGGGTATGAACTGAAAATGTTCAATGAATGCCCTTTTTCTCCTATATCCCTATCTCTTATACCGAGAGATCATGGTCAAGTTGTTGGCATGGCCTATTTGAATGTTTTATGACTTATTTTTTTATTATATTTATTTTTATTTTCCTCCTATATTTTCTACTACTTCTATTCAGACAACCACCATTATGTAGCTCATTAAATTGTCGTTTTCACCCGCCTTCAGAACGTTTCACTTGTACTCTTTTTGTGTGTGTGTTTTTTCTTATTATTGTTTGTTTTGAAAAAAAGTACCTACCCTACCTGGCATTCTTCTTATATTTACATTCACATAATTCACATACGTGAATGTCTATGTGTGCCTCTGCGTGTATTTTCATCAGCAGAATAATGCTACAAATAAATATATATTTCAGTGTTAATTAGAAATATTGGCCAAAAACATATTGTAATTAATCTAACACGATTCGTTTTCGGCTTTAAGCTTGCCAACCACTTGTTCGTTCGTTCCTATGTGGATGAACAACATGTGTAGTTTTCTTCTTTCTATGGACGATAAGAGTTTATCAACAACAACAAAAGGCAAATTGTATTTAAATTTTCCCAAAAAAAAAAAAAATTTAAATACTAGCATTATTTACAAATCTATCACATTTTGTTGATGTAAACGGCGACGCCGTATTTTGTTGTTGTATATTTTTGCTCTGCTGCTACTTCTTTGGTGGGTTCATTGACATTTTGATGATTGTTTTCTTTTGAAGAGAAGAAAATTTATTTAAAAATTTTTGTATTTGCTATTTGGTTTAATTTTAGAAAAAATTAAAATTAAATTGAGGTGTGATAACTCCTTGGGGTGTAATTTTAGATTGATATTTAATTACACAAGGTCGTTAATTGTTCCATAATTGTTATTATTTACATATATAAGTGAATAAACACAGCTGTTTATGATATTTACTAAGAACTTTTTTTGTAAATAAACTGTTTTATATCAATATCATTGAAATCCATAACATCTGAAATGTGTTAAATGATCTTCGAGATCTCTTCTGTATAGTACCCTTGTTATTGTTTTTGGAGCTTTTCTACTGTTGGGCTGTAGTTTTACAGCTATTAGCCGAGAGATACTCGATTCGGTAATATTAGTAGTTGAGGTGGCAGTACCCTGGTCGAAGAAGAATTCCTCCGAGTCGCCGTGTGATTGACTCGATGCGGTTGGGATCCAAGAACTCCTCAAGTCTTTCCTTCAGGAGGTATAATTATCTGGGGGAGATACCTAAATGCTGACCGATATATATCATTAACGTCAGGTTCAAGTTTTTTAACACGATTTCCCTAGAAAGCGGAATGATTACAACCGATGGCTAAATCGTCTTAGAATTCCATAATTTGTAGGGTAAAACTGACTATTTCGAGTAACGACTATCTCCTATACTATGAAGGGAGTTATATGGGAACCACAATACCTCAAAATACCGAAAATTGAGGAGACATTTGGTACCCCAAAAAAAACCCAATGTACCGAATTTCAGCGAAATCGGTTAAAAGGCGTGCTCAAGAACACCAAAATATCGAAAATTGGGTGGTACCCTTATATGGGTGCTATGCCTAAACGTGGACCGATAATAGCCCATATTCGAACTTGACCTGCGTACAGACAAAATACAACTCTATGCCAAATTTTGGCGATCTATCTCAATTCCTTCAGATTACAACAGACTGACGGACATGTCTAGACCGTCTTAGAATTTTACCCTGATCAAGAATATATATATATATATATACTTTATGGGGTCGGAAATGAATATTTTGAAAATTCATTTCCGACCCCAAAATTAATATACCCTTCATACTATGGAGGACGGTATAAAAAATGATTTTGGTACCTGTGGGTTAAGCCCCAAAATTTTTTATGGCATCTAAATCTTCTATGACTTTTTGCCCGGAGTTAAGGTTTCCACCTCCACCAAGATTCGAAGACTCACTTACCAACGTTGATGATTTCTTTCGAATTGTAGGAGTTACTTCCATGGCCCTGATATTAACCAAAGTGGTTTTCATGTTTTCTTTCTCGTCCGTCAAGGAAAAATCCTACTTTTGGCTAAAATGGAAACACTCACATTCCCCAATTTATTTGGTCAAGTATAAAAGGGTTTGGTATTGTGTTAGGTATAAGGAGACACTTGTACATTCGATATAGCAAAATGGATAGCATCGAACTTTACGTTATTAAATACTCCTTCAATATCGAGGCTCACATCCATTGTCTAGCCGAAATTTTGCGTATTCTTAATGTGTTCCGCCACCTCATGTAAGGTTGTATCCACAGATTTGCGTTTGATGTAGGCGTGTTGGGATTTTCTAATCAAATTAATAGAATTCCTAATGTCGGGGTCTAGTAACGTTTCTTGTGACTTGAGTAGAAAGGAAGAATTGACTAAATATTGACGTAATAAAAGAAATCCACCATCAACTCAATTTCTGCAAAATATGAACTTATTTTTGCTCTTCATGATCTTCGCTGTATGCCTAATTGATACAGTAAATGTGTTTTGTTGTCGAAAATACGAAATTCAATATACATAGTTTACAAAACATATTAAAAAGAGGTTTCGTCGTTTGTATTGACATATTCAATTAATCTCGGCCATATCAAAACCGAAACTAACACATTACGATTATTTGTTGTTATTGGTTTCTAACGAAACCAAAAAAAAAAAAAAAACAACGATCACAATGTTTAAGGTAAACAATTTTTTTCTATAAAAATTCTATGCCATTATCTAAAGCTTATCTTTGCTGAAAAATTGAAATGAAAAAAAAAACCTACAGAGCGATCATAACTGGTGTAATAAAAACAAGAACAACACTCGTCGTCGTTACCACGATGAAACATTTTGGTGTCGTTGTCGTCTTATTGTGTGTGACGTGCTTGTGAGAGAGTTAGCCTTTTTGTTGAGTATTTTATCTTATAGAATATTTTCGTTGTTTCTTTTCTTGCTGGGCTACGCTAACAATTGACGCCGTTCGTCGTTGCTGTCACGTTTTCAAATAAAACACAAATTGCCGTTAATATCCTCAATCCTCACGGCCGCTCATCACTTTGCAATGTTTTATGCTTGACATTCTTCTTCGACTATACCCCGTTACCCATTTCTGGTCATCATCATCACCATAATCGAAATATGCAGATTAAGCCCTTAAAAGGCAATTGAAACATGGTTAGCACCAATCTAGTGGTGCCCGTTGTGCTGTGGGGGCCATCGGCCCCCACTCATTGTGTCTCCAGTGTATATTTGTCTGAAGATCAAACCACATTGGCAACTGGCTGTTATGACGGGCAAATATGTTTGTGGCACGTCGAACCGGGTACATTGAAAATGTCACCCCGCTGCCTTTTGGTGGGCCACACAGCACCCGTCCTGTGCTTGGTACGAGCATCCATTATGCCAGACAGTAATTTCCTGGTCAGCTCGTCGGAAAATGGTGAAATGTGTACATGGGATATGACCGATGGGAAATGCATGGAATCGGTGAAGTTACCTCAGGTTCATACACAAATCCAAAGCTATCACACAGCGAACAGTGCTGATCTACATCTCTTCTGTATTGGCTATTATCCCGAAATTATGGTAATGGATCCTATCAGCCTTGAGGTGATCTATACGCTCAGTTCGAAAGTTAAGCCCGATTGGATATCGGCATTGCATGTATTGAGACCAATGCGTCGTAAAGATGATGTGGTGCTGGCCATTACAACGACAGGAACCGTCAAGGTATGGACGCTGGTTGGCAATGAAAATAAACACGCCGAGCCGATCTATGAAAATGAATCGAAGGAGATACGCTGTCTGAATGCCATCACGATGAATTGTTGTTCCCAAAATCAGAGAACGGTGCTGATCGTGTGCACCAAATATTGGCAGATCTATGATGCCGGTGATTTTACAGTACTTTGCTCGGTCATTGCACCTACACGTGAACGGTGGCAGGGTGGTGATTTCATAAGTTCGGATCGTGTAATGCTTTGGACCGACGAGGGCAAAGGTTATCTGTATAAATTACCCGCAAATTGTATACCTGACAATAAGGAGTTCCATTCGAAGAGTGTGGTGCGTGATGCTCCCTATCTGTATTATGTGTTGCAGCATCCGGGCGACAAAGTGTTATCCTGTCCACCGGCCATGAAACTGATACGCAGCGAACCCGAGGGCAAACCCACATCTCACTGTCTGCTGCGTGGTGATTCGGAGGGATTTATTTCGGTGTGGACTGTGCCTGATGTTCCTCTTGATAATATAAGTATTTTGCAAGCAAAACAAATGCCTCCGCGTACATTGAAGCCGTCGGTTTGTACGTCTCTAATAGAGGCCTGGTCCCTGATGGATCCTCCTCCCGTGGGCATTCTCGATCAATTGGCCCGTATCACCGATCATCCGGTGAAATTAACATCCAGCATTTATTTGCCCCAACAAAGTCGTCTGGTTATTGGGCGGGAAGATGGCTCCATTGTCATTGTGCCCGCCACCCAAACTGTCATGATGCAGCTGTTGGTGGGCATTAAACAGAATTTCAGCGAATGGCCTTCCCATCAGATTTTGTACGGCCATCGAGGCCGCGTTAATTGCTTACTATGCCCCTCCCTGGTCCATCCCCGCTACGAGAAGTCTCTGCTGCTGTCGGGAGGTGTGGACTTTGCCGTCTGTCTTTGGGATCTGTACAGTGGCAGCCTATTGCATCGCTTTTGTGTACATGCGGGAGAAATCACACAGCTATTGGTGCCCCCTGAAACGTGCAGTCCTCGTATTTTGAAATGCATTTGCTCGGTGGCCTCCGATCACTCGGTCACCTTGCTCAGCTTGCAGGAACGCAAATGCATTACACTAGCCAGTCGCCATTTGTTTCCAGTGGTAACCATCAAATGGCGACCATTGGACGATTTCCTCATAGTTGGCTGCTCGGATGGTTCGGTATATGTTTGGCAAATGGAAACTGGCCACTTGGATCGCGTTTTGCACGGCATGCTAGCCGAGGAGGTATTGGCGGTGTGTGACGAGCAGAATGCCGACGAGTCTGGCTGCGGTTCACATACCTCCAATACAGAGGGTTTGGCCAATCCGGCTGTACACTTTTTCCGAGGTCTCAAGTCACGCAATATGAACGCCATTCGGCATGCAACTCAGCGCGGCATTACTCAATGGCAGCAACTCCACGGTCACAATCAGGGTAATTTTGATTTCCTCATGAAACATCGCAGCAATCCGCTAATAATCCAGGGTCTGCGTACCAATCCCAAGGATGCAGAAAGTCACATTTTGTTCTTCGATATCGAGGGTTTGATTTTTGAGCTGCACAGTGAAGAATACGCCAAAATGACCCCAACCGAGTTGGAAGCTTTGGGTGTAATTATAAACAACCCTAAAGACAAGGCCCTGCATGTGGAGGCCTCAAAGAAGATCAGCGATTTCTTTGGAAAGGTAAAGAATAAAGCTGGCGATATGGAGAAGATGTTGAAGGACAAAGACAAACACGGGCTGGTACAGAAATTCAAAGAGAAAACCGAAATTGTGGAAAAGAAAGTCCAGGCGAAGGTCCAGGAAAGCATACAAAAGGTACTCGAACCACAAGACACCCCCGATGATGGCTCCACTGATTTGAAATCGAAAATGGCCTCAAAAATGGAAGTTACCCATGTCATGGAAGTGGCCCAACTGCTGTTGTCGCTGCTGCACTCTTGGGGATTGGATCCCCATTTGGATAAGGTGTGTGAGTCACAACTGGGCTTACTCCGGCCCATGGTCCCTGTCTCCTTTGGCATTCTGTCCAAGGGTGGCTATATGTCGCTATTGCTGCCCACCTGGCAGAACAACTACGAATTGGGCGAGGGAATTGTGGTTGCAAGCAGCTCTAAGAAACGTGACATTCCAGCCGAATTGCTGCGTCAAGAACAGCTTACAGCCGTATTCACCTCCCGTCTGCACTGGGAATTGAGCACCACCCTTACCTCTAATCACATTTTGGCCTTGGTGGCCATGTCCAATACGTTGTTATCAATGAATTCTGCCTCATTTCTGCCCGACAGCGAGCGCAGTAAAAAGCTGTTGCGTCTAGCTCAACGTTCCGAGTCTCAAATGGCCACCGAAGAGGAGCGTGAGGAACTGCTGGCCCATCATATATCACAAATCAAACAGGGCTGGAGTCTGTTGTCGACACACCACTGCTTTTTGTTGCCGGACAAGATTGAAGCATTAGAACCAAAGAAATTTAAACGACCTCAGGTTGAAATGATGGCGAAACGTTGGCAGCATCACTGTATTGAAATTCGGGAGGCAGCTCAGCAGATATTACTGGGAGAGTTGAGACGCATGGGCAAACGTGGGCGTAAGCAGCTGGTAGAGAGCTGGGCTCAATATCTGCCAATGTATACGCACACCGAACCCATAGCTCAACAGGTGCACCACGCCAATGGAGCCAACGGTCATTCCAATTCATCGTTGGGCGGCAGTATTGGCGGTATTGGTGGCATGGGTCACAATGGAGATGGGCTAGATGGCGGCGAAGATTACGAAGAGGAAGAGGAGGAGATAATACGCAAGCCATCCAGTTTGTCGGAGCTGAAGCGTAAACAGACCACTGCTGTGATATTGTTGGGTGTGATTGGAGCTGAGTTTGGTCAAGATATAAATCAGGATTCACCTGTACGTGGCACCAGTATTAACACCACCGCGACTGCAGAGCGCAGAAAATCATCGGTGGTTGAAGGTTTTGGCATTGCCAATAATTTGGCACGCCTCACATCAATGGCATTGGCCCATCTCCTATATGCCCCGCCCACACCCAAATTGCCTCAATACACTCCCCTCAGGAGGGCGGCTATAGATTTGCTGGGACGTGGTTTTACAGTTTGGGAACCGTACTTGGATGTAAGCAAAGTATTATTGGGTCTGTTGGAATTGTCGTGTGATGGCAAATCGGTACCAAATCTAAATTATAAACTTCCTCTAACACCCCAGGCCGATGCCTGTCGAACAGCCCGGCATGCTTTGAGGCTGATTGCCACAGCGCGACCGGCCGCTTTTATAACAACCATGGCCCGCGAAGTGGCCCGTTACAATAGCATGCAACAGAATCCGCAATCGATAAGTGTGCCATTGACCCAGTCGGTGCTGTACAAGGCCAAGGGAGAAATACTGCAGTGCGTCGAGATGTTGATAGATAAAATGCAAGCCGAAATTGCCAGCCTCCTGGTCGAGGTAATGGACATTACACTACACTGTTTAGATAATGCAGAACTAAAGACACGGGGACTGCCGGATGTGTGCCCCGCCATATGCCGTTTCAATCAGGTATCACATTGTACGCAGACACGACGAATTGCTGTGGGTGCCATCAATGGCCACCTGGCCATTTACGAGCTGCGACAAAACAAATGTCAAATGATACCAGCCCATACGCATCCGATAACCTCGTTGGCGTTTTCACCCGATGGCAAGTATTTGGTCTCATATTCATGCAATGAAAATCGTTTATCTTTCTGGCAAACGAGTACGGGTATGTTTGGCCTGGGCCAATCACAGACACGTTGCACCAAAGGCTATTCGACGGCGCCAATACCCGATGTGTCACGTCTCAATCCGATGCGCCTGGCGAAATTGGTGTGGATCAATAATCGTACGGTGACGTTAATGTTGGCCGATGGTTCGGAGACACGTTTTAATGTCTAAGCAGAAGCACACAAACGAATGCAGGAGCAGGAGGGATGCGAAACAGAACCAGAAACTAGGAAAAAAGAGATGAATGTTCGTTTTGGTGGAAGCCGAAGACATTTACCCAACGGTATTATATGGACATCTTAACGCCACACCCCCAACCTACCTCCCTTCATAAGAGAGTATGATGGATGGAGTGTAGGGGGCGGGGGTGGTTGGTGTGTAGATGTTATAATTTAACTAAATAACAAATAAAACAAAAAGAGTAGCCGCATAGCAGCAAATGTGTCTATTTAAAAAATAATTAAAAAATAAGAATTCATGTTTTTTGATGTTAAACTATTTTTAAAATTAATTTTCCTTTGTAATATTTTTAGAGAAAAACAAAATCTGTAGGCGATCATCATTACACGAAGATGATGCCCATTTTATTCAAAACAAAATAAATTCCCTTTCTTTAATTAGTTTTAAAAAAAGGAAAAACCAAAATAAATAATAAATTTAAAATTTAGTGAAAAAAAATCGATAAAAAATATATGCCATTGAGTAAACCAAACACCAAATCCTTAATCATATTGTTAACATTAAAACAACAACAAGGCCAACAAACCAAGTCCCCAAGTCAAAATCAATAATTTATTTTTTTGTTGGATTCATTTTGAATCTTGAAATAAAAGACAAGAAAAATATGAAAACTTAAATCAATTATTAGAAGCCGCCGAAATTATATATTTTGATGCATATGAAAAAACAAAAACAAAACTAAACAAAAAGAAAAAAATATAAAGAAAATACATTAAAGGTATTATTACATACAATATAAACAAATATATACATATAAACAAACTTACATACATATATGGCAATCATAACAGTTAAAAGACAATGATGAACGCGAATGTAACGCAAGATAGAGAACGTGAGAATAAGAAGATGTGAGAAAATTTGTTTCCGATTTTTATAAAAAATAATGTAACAGTTGTTGACCATTAAAATTTCTGTAAATATTTAATATTCGTGAGAAAATTGTTTGAGATTTCTATTTAAAAAAAATGTTGAGACCTTTCGTAAAAAAATGCAACAGCTTGATTTGATCCTTCCGATGTAATTCCGATTTTTGTTTATATACTATCTTAATTTTTATTGTTCGGGCTATTAAATTATTTCTTAATTTATTTATTCGTTACAAACAAAAAAAAACATCTCAGCTTTCAGAACTTTTGTTAATTTTTTCAATAACCTGGCTGGCTCAGCCTGTTTGGATTTTTATACCCTTCACCAATCTGTGGTACAGGGTATTATGCCTTTGTGCATTTGTTTTGTAATAGGCAGAAGAAATCGAGATAGACCAATGGTTCCTTTTGAGTATTTACGCATGTCCGTCCGTCTGTTGATGTTAAATTGTAAACAAAGTACAGGTCGCATTTATGAACCAATTTGGATAAAATATGGCACAGTTCACTTATTCGGCCCTAGGACGAACCCTACTGAAATTGGTGAAAATCGGATCAGATTTAGATATAGCTCCCGTGTATGGTTTATTCCGATTTAAGATAAATGGGGCACAAAAGTCTCTATATATCTTTCGATTGGCATGGAATTTGGCACAGAATTCTGAATTAGGTCCATAATGAAGTGTGCTAAGTTTCGTGAAAGTCGGTTCATACTTAGATATAGCTTCCGTATATATTTTCGTCGATTTAATGTAAATTGTGCACTAAAGAACCAAAGTTTGGCCGACCGGCACACAATTGTTGTTGTTCTGCATGTTCATGGGGATTTTCGTGCCTTTGGGAGGTAAAAACCTATCCCTACCATAGCTCGTGTGTTAAGTGTCGAGAAAATCTGTTTAGATTTAGATTTAAGTTCGTTCAATTTCATGTCAATGTTTTTTCGAAAAGGCGACGCTGTTAGGACACATATATATAATATACCCAAAGTGGTGAAGGGTATCATATAGTCGGCACAGTCCGACTTTACTACTTTCCTTACTGGTTTTAATATATAATTTTGAAATTTTCTTGTGGTTTTATAAAAAATTGTTTCGATTTAAATATTAATTTTTACACTCTTCCAAAGTAAAAATACAAACTCCAGATCAACTACTTTTTGAAGAGTGTAATAAAGTTGTTTGAAAGAATTTCCCTACTTGTTTCTCACAGCTTACAAATTCTCCAATTGACAATAAACTTGTCTCTTTGTGTTCCATACCAAACTAATCGAGATTAGTCGATACTTCAAAATTTTCTCACATGACAGGTTATATTGGATTTTGTTTATCTTGGTGATTCAATATTTATATAGCATATACTCATGATTGTTATGATGTTGTTGCCGCCATCATTGTCATAGGTGTAGCTAAAGGAATCCCCCCAAAACCCCCCAAATAAGACATGATTAATAAAATAATAAAAAAAAACATAGACGATATACTATGAAAACAAAAGGCAAACAAACAAATAACGAACACAAACAAAATAATATATATAAGAAAAGTAAAAAAGATGTTAGAAAATTAATTAAAACACATATTTAAATAAATGAAAAAAATATATAAATATATACATACATAATTAACTGTTATACGAAACGATAATGATATTTGTTATATTCAATTATAAAACTGTTATAAAATTGTTTTTATTATTAAAATTAATTATTATTATTATTCCTACACTTAAAGAAAAAACAAACAAACTACTACACAAACAGCAACAATTTTAGCAGATTTAGAAACAATTATTAAAAAAAAACAAAACAAAAAAACTACTACTTTTATTCAGCTGCTGTTGTTTCGTTTGATTAAATCATAACTAAACACAAAAAAACATATACATATATCTATTTAAAATTTTATTTGCATTGTATAGTAGTAAGTGTAACTATTGCAAAACAAAAACAACAACAATAATAATATTATATATATAAATAAAAAAAATTAAACAAATGTATTGTGTTTTATGTATATGCAAATAAAGAATAAAAAACAACAGAAATATATATTTATGAAATAATAACAACAATAATACCGCT
This sequence comes from Musca vetustissima, assembly GCF_032173495.1. Taxonomy (NCBI): domain Eukaryota; kingdom Metazoa; phylum Arthropoda; class Insecta; order Diptera; family Muscidae; genus Musca; species Musca vetustissima. The sequence goes on from NW_026880347.1 coordinate 166,569, forward strand.
ATATATAGAGAGAAAATACACAAATGTTTTTCCCAAAAAATATCCCTTTATATTTCCCCTTTCAAAAAGGTATTGACAGCCTGTAGATAAACACAATGTTATAAATAAAAAAGAGGAACTTTGTCCCTTAGTATAATACCAAAATACCTTTTAATTAATTCCCTTTTTATTAATCATTAATCTTTGTGTATTCGTGTTTGTTCGTTCATTCGTGTAGTTAAATAGTTAGTAGTTAAATTTTCAAATATTTATCATTAATGTCCTCTTTTATTAGCTTAAGATTGAATAACCCGATGTGTTGAAGCTGTTTTTTTAATTGCTTCTCCTCCCCTCACCATTAATCAGATATGTGCAATGCTTGTCAATACCACTTTTTTCTCCGCTTTACCTTACCTCCTACCTTACTCCTTCTACAAAATATAAATTATATATAGTATTTTCCATACATACATAAATACATACATTTAATTGTATTATTTAGTTTTATTTCTTTTTTTCCTTAAACAAAAAACGAAAATTATATTAAATAAATTGACTCAGTCATTAATTATTAAAAAAAAAATATATAGTTCACAATTATTTTGTAATAATTTAGCAATTTTTATTAGCAATTGTTCATTTGAGAAGTATGAGATCTCGACAAAAATTTAAACGTCTACGTGTCGTGAGAATGTTATTCATTTGAATTTCACTTGTATTTAGATGTCCGAGATTATATCCTTCACCACACTGTGGTACAGGGCATTATGTCTTTGTGCATATGTAACAGGCAAAAGGAAACGAGATCGGCACATGGTTCCTTTTGAGAATATGCATTGAATCACTTTCTGAATCGATTTATGCATGTCCGTCCGTCTGTAGATGTTAAATTGTAAACAAAGTACAGATCGCATTTATGATCCGATTTGGATGAAATTTGCCACAAGTCACTTATTTGGCCCAAGGACGAACCCTATTGAAATTGAAAAGAATCAGATCAGATTTAGATATAGCTTCCGTATACATTTTCATCTGATTTACTGTAAATGGTACAGCAAAGGTCCTATATATCTTTCGATTTGCACGAAATTTGGCATAGGGTACTGAATTGAGTCTACAATGACGTATGTTAAGTTTCGTGAAAATCGGTTCAGATTTAGATATAGCTCCCATATATATTTTCGTCCGATTTACGGTAAATGATACACCAAAAGTCCTATATATCTTTCAATTTGCACGAAATTTGGCATAGAGCACTGAATTAAGTCCAGAATGACGTGTGCTAAGTTTCATGAAAATCGGTTCAGATTTAGATATAGGTCCCATATATATTTTCGTCCGATTTAATATAAATTGTGCACTAAAGTCCCAAAGACCCTTCCGAAAAGCGACGTATGCTGTTACTACCCGTGCTCTTGTATCGATCTGAAGCATGGATACTTGAGCATTCAGATGAGGCAGCTCTTGGAGTGTTTGAGAGAAAAATTCTCCGAAAGGTCTATGGACCGTTCTGTGTCGACGTTGAATATCGCCGTCGAATGAACCATGAGTTGTACCATCAATTCTCGAACATCAACATTGTCTGACGTTTCGAGCTGCAGCGACTACGTTGACAAGGCCACGAATTCAATGAAAAGATCAAGTAGAAGACAACATTTCGGAACATGGTCTTTCAAGTTGGAAGAGCCGTAAACCGCGCCAAAAGCCAGCTAAGTAAGTAAGAGGTGTCCGTTTTAAAATCGTTCAGCATGAGATACGTCTCTGAGAATTTTTCGACCAAATCTTATTTATTACGAGGGTCGATCAATATCAGACCTAGGATCAGTACAAGTATCGGTTGATTTTAAGTCACATCTATATGCGAAGAGATGTTAAGATACGATCATACCATACAACGACACAACAATTTTTTCCGATGCCTTACCTTTCACCCAGAATCGTCAAGAGATTTCTTAATGATTTACAGAGAGGAAGATTCACGTCCAAAGGAAAAAGCGTGAGCCTCAATGGAAACAGAAACGTCAGAAAAGGATTATTTCATTCGCTAAAGTAAACTCTCTATATTATTTTAAAGGCATCCGACAATCTCACTATGTTTGGTTAATAATTCTGTAATTCGAGAAGGAAAACTGTATGTGATGGAGCCTTCCTCCGTACCAAAAGTCCAGTGTTACTCCTATGAAGACTACCATTTTCTATCCTATGTCAATGTCTCGGTTATTAGCATAGTTCGAAGAAATAGTGATTTCGTTTCCTAGTATGCAATATCGATATCGGCAAAAAATCTCTGTAATTTGACATTCGGTTTCCCAGAGGACAAATTTCTATAAATAACTGACACTTTCCCATTTTTGGATTCTTAGGTCATAGTCGCATTTTTCAAACGAAGTTTTCTAGTTTTCGGTTCTCAAGAGGTAACAGGGCTTTAACTCATCTAGTGTGAATTTTTTAATTATTTTTTAATTCAGGTATTATTTTTATTTGATTTTCATAATATTTCCATAATACACAATTATATACAAATAATAAAATTATATTATAACATATACAAAAAAATTACAAATTAAAAATAAAAAAAGAAAAATAACAAAATAGTTGGCAAAAAATCTCAAACAAAAATTGTTGCAATTAAAAACAAAACGAATATCTATTGTAAATGTGGCTTATGTTTAATATACCTGCTATATTTTTCTTCTACCCCTCTCTATTTTTCCCAAAAAAAAACCTAACAACCAACTCTCTTATTATTCAATCATGAAAATAAAAAACAATTAAACATAGACAAATATAAACAAACCCATATTAATTATAAAATTAAAAATTGTGTAAATGTTTATTTCACAATCAACCAACCCATACACCACAGATCACAACTACTCCACCCCCTCCAACTTCAGAAATTGTATTTTGATGATGATGGAGATAAATCGAAGGTTTGGAAAAAAACAAACAGAACAAGAAATAATATTCCAATTTCTGGACAATAATAAATGTATTAATTTTTAATTTAGAAAAAGTAATCATAAAAAATAAGTAATTTGTATAAAGGGTGGGAGAGTTGAGAATTTTTCTAGTAACGAATTTGTTATTTTGGGAAGGTAAGAATAGAAAGTGTTTTTTTTTTCTTTGAAGAAACGGGATCGTATTAATTGGAAAAATATATCAAAAATAAAATACATTCTCAAACTCTATCATTTCGCATGCCACATCAGATCAAGTCCTATATTTTCATAATTTTAGCTAAGGATGCAATTAAAGCAACCAAAAAAAATCCACTTAAGATCAACAAACAAATCCAAAACCGTTTTACAATTTTTATAAAAAAACTAAAAAAAAATGTATTAAACTTCGAAATTATTTTACAGCTCATCTTAATATAGAAACCAAGAACGACAATGCACGAAGAGGAGGACAGTAATATGGCTGAAGAAGAATCTTCATCTTCAGCATCGCAGAAAACAGCCAAAAAAGACTCCGAACAACAATCACCACCTATGTCCGATGACGAAGCCGAGGAGCCACCACCAGCTTTTAGTTTAGCTACCTTGGGCCTGCAACGTGTTGGCACCGCCCCACCACCCAAACCACAACCTCAACAGCCCATACAAATGCTCAATGCCCGTGGTATGCCGGCAAGAATTCGAAAACGGAATCGCCTCTTTTTCGACGATGACATTATCAACGATGACAAACCGCTACGCATGAGCCTATCGCCGCGTAAAAATGCAATGAAACTCAATTCACCACACAAGACACCAACAAAAATTCTTAAAAAACGTAAAGGTGTTGCATCGCGCTACATGCGTTCCGACGAGAAACGACAACATTCACCATCCACGTCGACGAGAGGTGGCAGTTCCCTAATAACAACACCCAAATCTGGTACGAGCCGTAATAGCAATCTCACCACTCCGGGTGGCAGTTCGATTGGTTCCATTATACCAGCCGATAAGAAAATCGGCCAAAGGATTGGCATGCGTCTTCGCAATCTCTTGAAGCTGCCCAAGGCCCATAAATGGGTGATATACGAATGGTTCTACTCGTTCATCGATAAACCTTTGTTTGAGGGTGAAAATGATTTCCAAGTCTGTCTGGCCGAATCTTTTCCCAATTTACGTACACGCGAGCTGACCAGGGCGGAATGGCAAAAAGTACGTTCCCTGATGGGTAAACCACGTCGTTGTTCACAGGCTTTCTTTGATGAGGAGCGGCGGGAATTGGAAAAGAAACGGCAAAAAATGCGTTTTATGCAAAGTCGCAGATCAGGAGAGGTCAAGGACATGAATTTCCTAAGAGATTTGCCTGATAAAATACCACTACCCCTGCCGGTGGGTACCAAGGTTACGGCAAGATTACGTGTACCCCAGGATGGCATATTTAGTGGTACCGTGGATGCCTTCGAATCCATGACCTCGTCGTATCGTGTAACATTTGATCGTCCCGGTTTGGGTACCCATTCCATACCGGATTATGAAATTGTTTCGGAGAATTTCAATGAAATGCTGCCACTGCAGTGTATCACCAAAGATTTTCGTCCAAGTTTGATGAGTGTCTACAATGGAGCCACACGCAACACCGTATCACCAATGCGTGGTGGCGCCGCTGGTGGTGGATTACGCCAAGTACGCTCATCATACAACAATATGAATTTGAATAAAAGTGATCCCCTGTTGGGAGAGGTCATTGATAGTCCTTTCAAGAATCCCGTTATACGTGAAGAGAATATAAATGGTTATCCACCAAAATTGCTGGAGACTTTGGTACGCCTCAAACGGGCTTTGAAAATAAAACAATCCAAATTATCTCGACTCAATGATATGAACAATGAAGCCGAGTTGAAGGTGTCACAACAATTGGTGGCAGCCCACAATAACTCCGGGTCCTCATCATCGGATGAAAGTCAAAATATAAATGCGGCAGATGGCAATGGTCCCCAACTGAGTGAAGAATTCCAAAGGCGTTATGCTTCAATCATTATTTCCATGGAGAAAATGAATCGTGACATACAGGATTATCTGAATGAAGTGCAATCCTTTGCCTCGGACATAACAAGAGATCCACAAGTTCAGGCCATGTTAACACCATCATATTTGAGGGAGAAATGCCGAGAAGCTGCTGAGGAAGCAGTGCAACGTAATAGCCAGGGAATTTTGAAAAATAAGAGCATACTCAGCCTCATTAAGAAATTGGCAACTGTTCTCTTGGTAGCCTCCCATTTGAGTAGTGAAAACTCGGCACAAGTCAACAAAGTTTTGGAGGGTTGCATAGAAGAGGTGCGTTCCAGTTTGTATGGCGGCAATGTGGAAACATTTCAAAAGCATGTACAAATACATTTACACCACATACGTTTGGGTATTGGCCAGAGCATGATGAATACAAGTGTCAACATGATGAATAGCAGTGGTGGTGGTGGTGGCCCTGGAAACGTAGAGCGTTAAATATGGTGTTGGAAGATATTTCTTTTTTGTTTTAATTTTTTTTTTTGCATTAGTGGACACAGACACACGCGCATACACCTATTTTGTTTGATGGTGAATCTTTATCTTTTTCTTCTTATTTTTTACTTTAATTGTTTCAGTTGCATTACGTATGTATTTTGTATAAAATAAATATATGGTGACATTATAAAAAAAAAGCAACAAAAAGTGAATTTTTTTCTTGAAGTAAAAACAAAATTCTTTTAATTTTATTTAATCACTTTCTTCGTCATCATCATCTTCTTCACTTGATTGCTGCAGCCATTCAATCAGTTTTTGTAAAGATTTACGCAGATTTCCGTGTTGTTCCAAATCCAATTCTTCGTGCCAGGCCAATATGGCTTCTTCACTGACGAAATCTTTGTCGTACAGGAAGTGAACAATTTGAGAGATTTTTTCACGCACCTTGGGATTTTCCTCATAAATGTCCTGAAAAAGAAAAAAACCAAAAAAAAAAAAGAAAATAACAATTTTATGATTTTTTCTTTTGTTTTTTATTTTTTGACCTACCTCTAATGCCTTTAAACAATCCAACATGGCATCCTCGCTTTTAATATAATTCGACATAACAGGACCCAATTGTTTAAATACAGCATTGATATCCACCAGTACATTACCCATACATTCCTTAATGCTCGGCAAACTAAAGATGGCCTTGACAACATTAAAGTTAACCTCCTTAAGGGACATGTTGTAGGCATAACGTGAGGAATTAATTTCCAATATAAGAAAATCAGGATTTGATTTTTCTTGAAAGCCACGGGATAGGGAGTCAATAACCTCGGAAAGGAAAACTAATAAAAATATTATTAGAGATTTGTAATAATATTAAATTGTATTTTTTTCTTACTATTGGTGTCGTCGGGCATGGGTGAACATGGCCTCGATTCATCTTCATCACTGCTGGAATAATAATCACTCTCTTCATAGGTTACTGGCAGCTTCATCATTTTGGGTGCTGCAGTTCTTTCGGGTAAATCGTCATCACCATCATCATCTTCGTCGTCATTTTCATCATCAGAAGTTGCCTTATTAGGATCTGCAGCCGTGATAATGAAGGCTTTATCACCCAATTTTTTGATATCACCAAGTTCTGAATGGAAAGAAGTATAAGATAATTGGGGGTTTCAGTCAAATATATAAATTTTAAAATTATCGTGGATCTCTCCAATTTCTCTGTCAGCACTGTTCCCCATCTGGTGTCCTTTAAGCCCGTCATAAGTCCTCTGGCCGACATTTGCGATCACATCTTCTTAATTCTTAACTAATTACGAACCTATGGATATTTAAATATTTAACTTACCCTGATCATCTTCTGTAACCTTGGCCGTAACTATGGCCCCAGATAAATTCGTATTGGCAGGCAAAACACAATCACTGCCCACCACACAACCATCCTTCAGTTCAGATTTAAAGCCCACCTTCGCCTTGGCACCAACAATACAAAATTCCAAAACACAATTATCTTCGACCACGGCATCATCTAATATGAAAGCATTCAGCAAACGACAATTTTGTCCAATTTTAACATTTCTCCCCAAGACACTGCTGCTCAGATATGAACCACTTCCAACCGAACTGCCAGCACCGGTCAAAACATTTTCTCGCAATATGACTTTAGCCATATTCGATTCAGGACTGCGATAAATGTTATTTTTCAAAAAGATATATTGTTGTTTCAAACCCACAACACCCATATCGGGTACCAGAGGATAGGCCCAACGACTAATAATATCATTGCTGACAATTTGATATGTCAGCCAATTGTTGACTTTGCGGGCATATTGTTCTCTGGGCAGTAAGGATACATATATACGGCTATCTAGAATTTCTTCATTAATCAAAATGCCTTTGACAAAATCGTCGCGGGTTTCGAAATCGAAATTGTCGGAGAACAGGGAAAGCATGGAGGGTGAACCAATTGCCATTTGGGGATCAATGATGTTGTGGTACAAAGCCACCTGGGAATTGTTCATAAATACCTCTAGGGGTATTTCGAAATTTGTTTCCTTGCCATTCAGACGCAACCTTTGATGATGGTGCAGACGGTTGTTTTGCACATCAACGGCAATCATGATTTCATTGCCGGTACGTAAATGATTTTCGGCTTCCTTGAAAATGAGTGTGGCTGCAGCACCCTTATCATATTTGGTTATTTTTCTAAAAAGAGAGAGACGAAATATTAATCTTAATTTAGTAACAAAAAAGGTAACAGTCGTCCACTCACTTATGTTGTTCAAATATGGGTCTAAAATCGGCATTGGTTACGGTATCGGCTCCCAATATAACAAAATTGCCACGGATCAAAGCTTTGCTATCCAATTCTCTCATGGCATCGCCAAAACAACGACATCCCTCACCACCAATGACATTGACTTTCATATTCACCGACCACGAATTGAGTGATGCAATTCCCTTCCTGTTCCAATGAAATAACAAACAAAATTGGTAAACAAATGAAACCATCCTCAACAACAACAACACAGTCAAATTCCATCCTACTTGATATGGTCACGAACACTTTGCAAGTGTTGACTGGCAAAGACAAATACCTCCTCGATACCACTGCGATTTAAAGCCTCCAGGGCATAATCCAACATGGCTACATTAACCAAAGGAATGAGAGCCTGAAAATTAAAGACATCCAACTAGATTCGGTAATTTTTGAACAATTAATTTTGTCTTGGTCTCACCGTAGAATCATTGTCGGACAATGGCTTAAAGTTCTCCACATTATTGTCGGCTATCAGGATAGCTTGTATAACATCTTTCTTGTCAAAATGATCCATTCCGAATTTGTTTTTATTTTTGCAAACCGTCCGCAAAGATGTGTTAAGTGAAATTCGTCCGCATGCAACGTCAACGAGGGCGACCCAATCTACCTAATCAAAAAACGTCGCCCGCTACGAACAGAGGGAGACAGCAGGGAATGACTAATAAAAGTGAAAAGCGAAACAAAATGGATGTTAGCCTCTTCATGTTTACGAATGAGTGTGAAGCATAAAGCGGTGGTACCTGTTTAGAATGAGACATGGAGGAATGTAAATCATTCCGGTTTCCGGAATGGAACCATAAATGATAAGAACGAGTTCCGAAAAATTTATCGATATTTTATAAAATATAAGTTTTTAAAAGACAATTTAAAAAAATTGCGATTAGTAGTAGTTGTAATGGGTTAACTCTAGTTTAGTAAAAACGGTCTGATTTCTTTGAATTTCTTCTAGAAGTAGGTATTTTTACCCTAATTATAGGAATATCTTTTTCTTGGGGGACGTTCCCGGTTATTTGACCCGAAAGTTATGGACAGAAACTGCTACTAAATCTTACCCTGACTGATGATGAGCTGGACACCACGGAGATTCCTGCCAAGTCTTCACAGGAAAATTGCTGTGACATCAACGAAGGAAGTGTAGACTCTGATGACCGACCGAAGACAAGTCTGACTCCAACAGGTTCTGTGTCGGCAAATGCCGCCAAAAAGCTTGAAAGACAGACCGAGACTGAAGCGAAGCAACGGACAAGGATTCAAAGGTCGTAACTGCCAGAGAAGCTTCCGTGTCATACCTCCGCAAATTCTTAGGGCGAGATGCGAATTTTCTTTCGGAAAGAGAGGCTCATCTCATCAAGGGCAATATGAAATTTGGAAGGATGTTCGAAAGGACTTACCCGCACGCTTTCAATCGTGCGCACCAGATGAACAGGATCTCCCTTCCGAAACAGGCAGCTCGGTCGAAAATCTCCAAGGAGGCCTCGGAATCGAGCGAAGTAGTAAAGTCGACGAAGCCTACTGTCCCTGGCAAATGTGTGAAGCTGACTTCTGTACCGAAGCCCAAACGAAGTCAAAGAGCAATGGAAAAGGCTGTCGAGCATACATCGACACAAACTGTCATCCATGCGAGTGATCGATATGTGGAGAGCTCTGGCTCAAACCCCGTTTCTACGCCAATTGACAAAGGTGAAGCGGTTAGTGATAAGGCTTTGAGTAGCCCCACCGTTGGTAGGGATAGGAATAAGGGCAAGTCTAGCAAGAAACCATCACCTTCTGGACGAACGTATACTGCCCCGCTGAACAAATCTGTGAAGCGCATTCGCTCATCAGAAGGTCCATAACCTTCATCCAAGTAGAGGATGACTTCGCGTCGGGCTGACACATCGACGTCGTATACGGCTGTCGTTGAGCAGCAAACTGCGGAGAAGAATCCTAGGTGGGGGAACTTTGGTTTAGAATGGGCTCGGTTTCGACTGGTCACACCCCACGAAGCTCAATAAGAGTAGGGAAGCGGCAAAGGCTGCACATCCTGGAGATTAACCTGCATCGCTGCAAAGCCTCCGCCGTCGAACTACTCTCATCTTTCACGAACTCTGAAGTGAACATCGCCCTGGTTCAGGAGCCATACATTTATAAAAATATGGTTTCTGTATTAAGAAATGCCAACTTCGACATTGTTAATGCCAGAAGAAATAGCCGTACAGTCATCGGAGTACGACACAACCGAAACATCTGGTGTAGGACTCCTCTTCCATTTCCCTTTTTCGATCGCTGCCAAAGTTCTCAATACAACGAGTGTAATTACGTAAAATGTATTGCACTACTGCCACATTACTTGACTTTGCAATGAAAAGGTATTGAGATTCCTCCCATCCAGCTATATATGTTTCGATTGACAACGGATTATGTGTTGGGCGCCAATCATGTGAGGGATTCAGAATTTGATGGATGATTTCCTTAAACATATATATTGCTGATATTGTGGGCGGATGATTGTGCGATAATGGCGTAAGGTCGATAGTGAGATATATTTAAGAAATTATCACAAGGACGACAGAAATGAAGGTCTAGTTAAATTCCGACTACCAAATTAACATTTCTTATTAGAAAACCATTTAGTTGTGTATGTCGTCAATACACTAACACCACCTATACACCATTTACGTCAATTAAACAAAACCTCTGTTGTAACTGTTATTATGAATAACAGTCACTGTGAACAGTTTCCACCAATGAAGTAAACAAAACATGAGAAGAGAAAGTGAGAGATGTACAACTTCCTCTCTCTCTCTCATTGTACATTTGTGGAATTTTATGATAAACCAAAAGCGGTTGCATGTTGAACGAACATTGTTGGATTAAACTTTGAACGAAGAAGACGTTAGGCGCGGATAAACGTCGACGATATAAAAGCTGATCTAGGCGGGAAAACAAGAAGTAAAAAAAAAACAATTGCAATTGACAAAGAACAAGTGCGATGATTTATGAGAAGAATGTTTGGTTTGGTGTTCAGTGTTAGTGAGTGTGCGATGGAAAACAAACGAGATTGTAAATGAAGTTTTGTAATCAGAACAAGAATAATAAAACATAAAAAAATAAATAAATAATAAAAAAACAAACAACAAATATTACTATGTAATACCAGCGAAGCAAACAAAATAAACACAAAAGGAATACTAAACAAAACAACAACATTTAATGCAAAACTATTTCTGCATTGCAATTTAATGTAACTGTGGTGGATCATGTTTGCACAAAAGCATTTCTTTTGTTTTGGAGTGGCCGTTAATAAAAAAGTGAAGTGAGAACCACAACAAAAATAAAATATTAAAAGAAATCAACATAACATTATAAGAATTCTATAAGTATTGGCGAATTTGCAAAAAAATAAGTAAAAATCTCCATTGCACACCTGGATATTAAAGTGCATTTTTTGGCAAGTGTGTATGTATGAGTGTGTGTGTTTGGTTATGCTTGTCAGTGTCTGCCTTTCTGGCTGTGTATGTGTAACAAGTGTGGTAAAGAAAACTCGTAAAGTGCTTGTTTCTTAAGTTTTTCATTTCATTTTAAGAAGCAGAAATAAAAACAACAACAACAACTACAAGCCACAACTGAAAAAAACAGTGAATTGAGCAAAAGCCAATAAAAAAAGGCAAACAAACCGAACCAAACGACCTACCCAACAAAGCCATTTGGATGCTACCAAAACAACTTCCATACCAAGGCACCACAGCTCAGCTCAGCACAGCTCAACACAACTAACTATTCCAAGTGACTTTACCTGCCGCTGGCTTGCAAGTGTAATCGCTTGGGCCATTTTATAAACGACGACTACGACTTTTTTTGCCTAGATGTGGTAAGTTAACCAGCCAGGTAGTCATTCAGCCTGGTATGGCATTTGAACTTTTATTATGAACTTTTTTTATGACCGTAGGAAGTTTATTGTTGTCGTTGCTGTTGTTTTTGTTACATTACATTTGTTTTTGTTTTTTCTGCTGGTCAAATGCTTCGTACATGTGTACGAAACGATACCATCATGATGTGGACTGGACAATGATGATGATGATAAAATTAAATAATACCGGAAGATGAAAGAGATTAGGGTTTTCTCTAGAAGTAAAAGAAGAAAATTAAAGAAGAAAGGAAATAGGTAATCATTCTTTTTCTTAAGAAGAAAATTGATGATGAGCTTTCTTTCTGTTAAGAATTTCTAGTTTGTTTAAAAAATGTTATTTGGTATTTTTTATTGTAGAGACAATTTTATTGGCTAATAGTGATTTCTAAAAGCGAAAGTCGGTTATTAAATTTAATGCTAGAAATAAATAGGAAAATACCTAGTAAAAAATACACTATTTTTTGTCACCATCTAAAATTAATAAAATGTGAATAAAGTGAAATCTTGGTGTACAAAATAAATTAACTTCAAAACTTTAAAAAATTCAAATACCCTGTATATCTAACAGAGAAAAGAATCGTTGAGAAGAATCAATTAAAAGGATGGCACGGATTATTTGTGCTATAACACACAGTGAAAAATAAATTTATTGGCACCTTATGGCGTAGTGACACCATAACATTATGTAAAATATGGTGTGCATATAAAATCGAATATGCCGAACCATTGGACAAAAATTAAATTTCTTAACAGATAATCTCAAATCAAATAATTGAAACAAGGTTGAACAGAGCAATATTGGCTCGGTCATTCCATTCAATGTAATGGATACAATCCTGACCATGCAAATCGTATGTGATGTATCCATATATGAAAAGTTGACCAGTATTAACATTTTTTAGTGGGAGGATTTGAAGCTACATGAGAACGAAAAATATCAAATTACAGTTAAAAAATTACGATTAAAAAACATGTCCAAAGGCCTAAAAATACAAAATAATGGGGATACCCCTAAATGGGGGCTACCCGGAACCAAGATCCAATATTGGTTATATTTGGTATAACGATTTTTACCCAATGAGAATCTGTTTTATCAAATTGGAGACAATTTGGTTGAAAACGTGCCCAAAAGCCCATAAAATATCGAAATTTAGCGGATACCTCTTTATGGGGGCTACTCCGAAACATCGACCAATATTGCTCATTTTCAGTAGGGAGATTTTATACCCAATGTACATTCAAAGTACCAATTAACAGTCATTTCGGCTAAAAATTGTCACACCAAATTCGTTATCTTGAAAAAAAAAATCATAAATAAATTCCACGCCCCCGAAAATCATAAAAAAAAGTTACGTCTTAAAAAAAAATCAAAATAAATTTCACGCCTTGGAAAAAAATTCTTAAATAAATGCCATGCCTGTCAAGAAGCTGTAAATAAATTTGATGTCTGGTAAATTGCATAAACATTTTTTACGCCTTGGAAAAATGTCCTAAAAAAATTTCCCACTTGGTAAGAAAGCAAAAAATTCCATCAATAAATTTCATGCCTTGAAAAAAATCATAAATAACGTCCTCGCCCTGAAAAAAAGTCCTAAATAAAATCCTCGCCCTGAAAAAAAGTCCTAAATAAAATCCATGAAAAATATCCTAACAATTTCACGCTTTTGGAAAAATATCCTAACAATTTCACGCTTTGTGAAAATATCCTAACAATTTCACGCTTTGGGAAAAATATCCTAACAATTTCACGCTTTGGGAAAATATCCTAACAATTTCACGCTGGAAAAATATCCTAACAATTTCACGCTGGAAAAATAACCTAACAATTTCACGCTTTGGGAAAAATATCCTAAATAAATTCCACGCTTTGGGAAAAATATCCTAAATAAATTCCACGCCTAAGAAAATACTCCTAAATAAATTCCACGCTTTGGGAAAAATATCCTAAATAAATTCCACGCCTAAGAAAATACTCCTAAATAAATTCCACGCCAATGAAAATTGTCCTAAATAAATGCCAAGCCTAAGAAAATGTTCCTAAAAAAATTCCACGCCTATTATTGTCTTAAATAAATGTCACGCCTAAGAAAATTGTTCTAAACAAATTCCACGACTATTAAAATTGTCAAAAAAAAAAAAAAAAATGCCACGCCTAAGAAAATTGTTCTAAACCAATTCCACGCCTATTAAAATTTTTCTAAACAAATTCCACGCCTATTAAAATTTTTCTAAACAAATTCCACGCCTATGAAAATTGTCCTAAATAAATTCCACGCCTATGAAAATTGTCCTAAATAAATTCCACGCCTATGAAAATTGTCCTAAATAAATTCCACGCCTATGAAAATTGTCCTAAATAAATTCCACGCCTATGAAAATTGTCCAAAATAAATTCCACGCCTATGAAAATTGTCCTAAATAAATTCTACGCCTATGAAAATTGTCCTAAATAAATTCCACGCCTACGAAAATTGTCCTAAATAAATTCCACGCCTATGAAAATTGTCCTAAATAAATTCCACGCCTATGAAAATTGTCCTAAATAAATTTCACGCCTATGAAAATTGTCCTAAATAAATTCCACGCCTATGAAAATGGTCGTAAATAGATCTCACGCCTATGAAAATTGTCCAAAATAAATTCCACGCTTATGAAAATTGTCGTAAATAGATTCCACGCCTATGAAAATTACCCTAAATAAATCCTACACCTATGAAAATTGTCCTAAATAAATTCTAAATAAGTTCGACGCCTTGGAAGAGATTCCTTAATAAATTCCAAACCTTGGAAAAAATTCCTGAATAATTATATTCATTTATATTCTGCGACATCGTGTTATTTAAGCTCTGGTCAACCCAAATCCAGTGTCCAAGTCATCAGTGAATTGGTAACGCAGCATTTAATCATCCCCCCCTCTTACAATTGTATTTACAATTATACACTTTGCAAAAAGAAGTTTTCCCGTTCTACTGGGTGTGTACTTATTACAAATCTCTTCAGCACCGCCTAAATGATTTTCCAAACATACCACCACTAAATACAGACTAAAGACGAGAAATATTCCGACAAAATGACCGGACATTATGGTGGGAATACAAGCAGCACCGGCAATCGTCAACCAGACAAGTCATCCTAACTGTATAGAAAATTATAAGAAGCCAAAGAAGCTTCTTCTTCTTCTTTATAATTTTCTACTACATTTTTTTCTTTGCTGATAGACAATTAATTGCATGAGAGAATTAAAAATCCAAGTCATCTTAAGTTAATTATGCAGCAGTGCGGTCTCATCATCATCACCATCGCCATAACCTGTATGAAATTATTTGTTGTTGTTGGTGTTCTTCTTTGGCTTTTGTGGAATCTTCTCTGCTGAGGTTTTTCATTTAATAAAACAAAACAACTACTGCCAAGATTGGTGGATCTTCATTTGTTTATGAGTACCAAACCCAACAACAATGACCTGCTAGATATAGTTTTTTTTAAGTTAAAGATCTCCCGTCCGACCGAGGGGGGTCTCTCCCCTTTACCATTATTTCACTTGATCTTCAAGGTAATAATTACAATGAATAATGATTGCTCTGCTATTAAATTTGTACTCGTATTGTAATTGTTGTGCCATTACTTGATTAATACAAGAGGTACTCTGCAGGTTGGTTCGGAATATCTCAAGTTAGTTGTATTCATTGAATGTTGTAAATATTAAAAAATTGTGTTCCATACAAACATATTTACAGTTGGCGGTAAAATACGGCGTTTCTTTTTCTTACATCGCAAATGAAACCGTTCGCCTTGTACCTTTTCTTAGATCGGCTACGCAAATCTTGGGAATTAAAATGTAATAACGGAGCTTTATGTAAATTGTAGATGGAGAGACAATTGAACTGATGGAACGACCGCCAAAGAAGTAGCAGCAGCAGCACAAACTCAGGAATGTTTAATGGGAAAGATTTCCTTTTTTTGTTTTATCGGTGGAAAGTATAATTTCTCGAGTCTTGAATACAATAAAAGAAAATTGAAGTTGGTTTGAAAGGAAAGTTGTAATTCATCATGAACTTGAGTACCGATATTCCCTAAAAACCACGCCTTAGAAACAATTCCTAAATAAATTCCACGCCTTGGAAGAAATCCTAAATAAATTCCACGCCTTGGAATAAATTCTAAATAAATTCCACGCCTTGGAAAAAAATCCTAAATAAATTCCACGCCTTGAAAAAAATTCCTAAATAAATTCCACGCATTGAAAAAATTCTTAAATACATTTCACGCCTTGGAAAAAATTCCTAAATAAATTCCACGCCTCGGAAAAATTCCTAAATAAATTCCACGCCTTGAAAACAATTCCTAAATAAATGCCACGTCTTGAAAACAATTCCTAAATAAATGCCACGCCTGCAAACCAATCCAAAATAAATTTCACGCCTTGAAAACAATTCCCAAATAAATTCCACGCCTCAAAAACGTAAAAAAATTCCTGAAAAAATTAATTTCCACGCCTTGAAAAAATTCTTAAAATAATTTCCACGCCTTGAAAAAATTCTTAAAATAATTTCCACGCCTTGAAAAAATTCTTAAAATAATTTCCACGCCTTGAAAAAATTCTTAAATAAATTCCACGCCTTGAAAAATCCTAAATAACTTTCACGCATTGGAAAAAATAAATAAAGGTGTTGTTAAAAATATTCTGTAAAAAATCCACGCCTCCAGAGGCCAAGGAAGGTGTTGTTAAAAATATCCTTTAAAAAATCCACGCCTCCAGAGGCCAAGAAAGGTGTTGTTAAAAATATTCTGTAAAAAATCCACGCCTCCAAAGGCCAAGGAAGGCGTTGTTAAAAATATTCTGTAAAAAATCCACGCCTCCAGAGGCCAAGGAAGGTGTTGTTAAAAATATTCTTTAAAAAATCCACGCCTCCAGAGGCCAAGGAAGGTGTTGTTAAAAATATTCTTTAAAAAATCCACGCCTCCAGAGGCCAAGGAAGGTATTGTTAAAAATATTCTTTAAAAAATCCACGCCTCCAGAGGCCAAGAAAGGTGTTGTTAAAAATATTCTTTAAAAAATCCACGCCTCCAGAGGCCAAGAATGGTGTTGTTAAAAATATTCTTTAAAAAATCCACGCCTCCAGAGGCCAAGGAAGGTGTTGTTAAAAATATTCTTTAAAAAATCCACGCCTCCAGAGGCCAAGAAAGGTGTTGTTAAAAATATTCTTTAAAAAATCCACGCCTCCAGAGGCCAAGAAAGGTGTTGTTAAAAATATTCTTTAAAAAATCCACGCCTCCAGAGGCCAAGGAAGGTGTTGTTAAAAATCTTTTTTAAAAAATCCACGCCTCCAGAGGCCAAGGGAGGTGTTGTTCAAAAAATATTTTTTAAAAAATCCACGTCTCCAAAGGCCAAGGTGTTGTTAAAAATCTTTTTTAAAAAATCCACGCCTCCAGAGACCAAGGAAGGTGTTGTTAAAAATATTATTTAAAAAATCCACGCCTCCAGAGGCCAAGGTGTTGTTAAAAATATTCTTTAAAAAATCCACGCCTCCAGAGACCAAGGAAGGTGTTGTTAAAAATATTCTTTAAAAAATCCACGCCTCCAGAGACCAAGGAAGGTGTTGTTAAAAATATTCTTTAAAAAATCCACGCCTCCAGAGACCAAGGAAGGTGTTGTTAAAAAAATATATTCTTTAAAAAATCCACGCCTCCAGAGGCCAAGGAAGGTGTTGTTAAAAATATTCTTTAAAAAATCCACGCCTTCAGAGGCCAAGGTGTTGTTAAAAATATTCTTTAAAAAATCCACGCCTCCAGAGACCAAGGAAGGTGTTGTTAAATATATTCTTTAAAAAATCCACGCCTCCAGAGGCCAAGGAAGGTGTTGTTAAAAATATTCTTTAAAAAATCCACGCCTCCAGAGGCCAAGAAAAGTGTTGTTAAATATATTCTTTAAAAAATCCACGCCTCCAGAGACCAAGGAAGGTGTTGTTAAAAATATTCTTTAAAAAATCCGCGCCTCCAGAGGCCAAGAAAGGTGTTGTTAAATATATTCTTTAAAAAATCCACGCCTCCAGAGGCCAAGGAAGGTGTTGTTAAAAATATTCTTTAAAAAATCCGCGCCTCCAGAGGCCAAGAAAGGTGTTGTTAAATATATTCTTTAAAAAATCCACGCCTCCAGAGGCCAAGGAAGGTGTTGTTAAAAATATTCTTTAAAAAATCCACGCCTCCAGAGGCCAAGGAAGGTGTTGTTAAAAATATTCTTTAAAAAATCCACGCCTCCAGAGGCCAAGGAAGGTGTTGTTAAAAATATTCTTTAAAAAATCCGCGCCTCCAGAGGCCAAGAAAGGTGTTGTTAAAAATATTCTTTAAAAAATCCGCGCCTCCAGAGGCCAAGGAAGGTGTTGTTAAAAATATTCTTTAAAAAATCCACGCCTTCAGAGGCCAAGGAAGGTGCTGTTAAAAATATTCTTTAAAAAATCCACGCCTTAGAAGCCAAGGAAGGTGCTGTTAAAATATTCTTTAAAAAATCCACGCCTTAGAGGCCAAGGAAGGTGCTGTTAAAAATATTCTTTAAAAAATCCACGCCTTAGAAGCCAAGGAAGGTGCTGTTAAAATATTCTTTAAAAAATCCACGCCTTAGAGGCCAAGGAAGGTGCTGTTAAAAATATTCTTTAAAAAATCCACGCCTCCAAAGGCCAAGGTGTTGTTAAAAATCTTTTTTAAAAAATCCACGCCTCCAAAGGCCAAGGTGTTGTTAAAAATATTATTTAAAAAATCCACGCCTTTAGAGGCCAGGGTATTGTTAAAAATATTCTTTTTAAATCCACGCCTCCAGAGGCCAAGGTGTCGCTAAAAAAATTTTTTCTATAGGACGGAATATTTTTTTTTTAAATCCACTCCTTTTGAAGTTGAGCTAATGTTTGAATAAATATATATTTTTTTCAAATTCCATTTAAGAAAATTATGGAATTTTATTGTGATTTAATATTTATGTCAAATTTCAACAACATGATTTACGACAGGTTTACAACAATGCGGTATTAAACTCCCGCTCAAAGATCTCTTCTCGTTCGCCACAGAAAACACAGATTTTTCCGCGAACAACATTTTAACTTTCATTCGCTTACTCAGCGACGATATAATTAGAGTGGTATTTCCAAAGCAATTGAACTGAAATGAACTGAATTATTATCATTTTTATTTGCTGTCATGGGATTATTGTCCCCAGTTGTGAAAGAAACCATGGAGTCGGTGCATAGATGGGACGCCAATGAATAAATGCATTATTATTTGCGCTGTTGCTGTTGTTGTTGGCGGCGGCGGCATTTCTAATAATCCCAAACTGCTGTCAGCTGTTAATTTCAGTGCAATACTGCTAATCATACTGACTGGCTGGCCAATGGTGGTTATTAGGGAACATTTGTAATTTGCGGGAATAAAATGTTGAACTAGAAGGCCGTCATCACATTGGCCACATAACCAATTGCAGTGATGTCTGGTTAACAATTGAACACTAATTTCATTTGAAAATGGAAATATGATGAGTGGCACCGTGTTGATTGTGGTGGAGTTCTCCACCGCAGGTCAATTAAATTAGTTGATCGGTATCTTTCTCGCTCTGGTGGCCATAAATCGTTGAAGGTTCGAATAGGTTTAGAACTTCGTTTGCTACGTTTTCGTAGGCTATAATTTTATTGTAGCATATCTTTAGTCCATTTCCTTTGTTTTTCTTTGACTTTGTCGTATTTTTTCTTTAATTACATGTGGGCATAGAACAACATCAGAAAAAAATCATCTCTTTCGCATCAACATCTTCGCAAGGGACAAAAAAATCCAGTATTTGTCTGGAATTGAAAAATGAAGAAAGAAAACTCGATCCAAACACTTCCATGCATGAAAAGTAGTGCACAGTGGTTTGAAAAAAATCCTACACCTTGAGACTTATACTGAAGTTTTAAAGAAATATTTTAACCAACATTTTCCTATATTTTGTAACAACATCCTGGCATCTGGAGAATATTAACAATACCCTGGCCCCAGAAAGAATATTTTTAAACAACATCCTATCTAGAGGCGTGGATTTTTAAAGAATATTTTTAACAATATTTTTTCCTGGCCTCTAGAGGCGTGGATTTTTAAAGAATATTTTTAACAAACCCTGGCCTCTAGAGGCGTATTTTTAATTTTTAAAGAATATTTTTAATACCCTGGAAGGCGTGGATTTTTAAAGAATATTTTTAACAATACCCTGGCCTCTAGAGGCGTGGATTTTTAAAGAATATTTTTAACAATACCCTGGCCTCTAGAGGCGTGGATTTTTAAAGAATATTTTTAACAATACCCTGGCCTCTAGAGGCGTGGATTTTTAAAGAATATTTTTAACAATACCCTGGCCTCTAGAGGCGTGGATTTTTAAAGAATATTTTTAACAATACCCTGGCCTCTAGAGGCGTGGATTTTTAAAGAATATTTTTAACAAAACCCTGGCCTCTAGAGGCGTGGATTTTTAAAGAATATTTTTAACAATACCCTGGCCTCTAGAGGCGTGGATTTTTAAAGAATATTTTTAACAATACCCTGTCCTCTAGAGGCGTGGATTTTTTAAGAATATTTTTAACAATACCCTGGCCTCTAGAGGCGTGGATTTTTAAAGAATATTTTTAACAATACTCTGGCCTCTAGAGGCGTGGATTTTTAAAGAATATTTTTAACAACTCCCTGGCATCTGGAAGCGTGGATTTTTAAAGAATATTTTTAAAAACATCCTGGCCTCTAGAGGCGTGGATTTTTAAAGAATATTTTTAACAACTCCCTGGCATCTGGAAGCGTGGATTTTTAAAGAATCTTTCAACCTTTACCCCCTTACACCATCGAACATAATTATTTCAGCACTGTACAAGTCTGTTGTAGCTATTAGACGGCAGCGATTCCGCCTCAGCAATTACTTATTTTTGATTGATAGAAGTAAATGTGTTTCATAACCAAATTTTGGATTTTGTATTTTAAGCGCCTAATAATCACAGTGCACCGTGGATCGCCGTTCGATAAGCGTTTGTATTTAGTTAATATCTCCAATTCTACGCTCTAAAATACTTAGCGACATACTAACCAGAAATACATACATTCACGTTCAGTCGATCAGCCATTCAGTCGGCTTGCCACACTACCAACCAATGCGCCAACCAACCAGCCAGCCATCGATCCATTCACAATGGTGTTTTAGGACCATAACCATAAAATAGCCAAGCATCCACAGATGCGAAATGACGACAAGCCGCCAAATGAATATATTTCGCATGAAATAGAAATTCATAATGGAATGGAAAAATCTGGTTTTTCCCCGCAATCACCACTCTCTGGTGGTGTTGTGTGTGTGGTAGCTTGGCGGCACATGCAGCCACATGCAAGCGTTGGGGCGAACACACAGGGATTATCTTATGTTTTACCGGTATCCATTTGGAGTTTGGAACATTTGTGGCTAGATTTGCTTCGCTCCGCTAAAAATTGTCTGTCCTTTGTGCTAGACACAGTGTCTGTCTCCGTGTCTGTGTGGCTGTACTTTTGTGATCGCCCGGCCAGCCAGCCAGCCAGCCAGCCTGAGAGCACTCAGCTGCAATACAAATGTTGTCTTGGGTTTTCCTAGCCATGAGAGTTCAGAGATAGCAAATTGCAGCTGCAGTTTAGGTCTTTCCACTGCCACAATCCAATATTCACAAATTATTCAAAGTATATTTTCGATTTATTAAAATAAAATTCAAATTTCAAACATTTGGCTGGCCTAACGAAATGTGTTAAGATTGTAAGTTGTGGTGACGTCGAAGCAAGATCTCAATTTCGAGTAGATATCGCCTTATGGCCTGGCACTAATTTAAGTACGAATTTGGTCAGTAAGATATCTCTCTACGGTGGACATTTAAATGAAATCAATATGGGGAAAAATTATACAAAACTGAAAGGAGTATATAAATAAAGTTTATGGGGTTAGTAGTGAGTGATAAAATGGACTAAGTCACAGAAGTATTTTTTTTAACAGAAACATAAAAAGAAGCGCGGATTTTTAAAGCAGAGTTTACCCAAAACCTTTCGAAATAGAGCCGTAGATTTTTAAAGAATATTTCAACCCAAATCTCAACCTCTAGAGGCGTGAATTTTTAAAGAATATTTCAACCAACACCTTGGCCTCTGAAGGCGTGGATTTTTAAAGTATATTTCTAACAACTTCCTGGCCTCTAGAGGCGTGGATTTTTAAAGTATATTTCTAACAACTCCCTGGCCTCTAGAGGCGTGAATTTTTAAAGAATATTTCTAACAACTTCCTGGCCTCTAGAGGCGTGAATTTTTAAAGAATATTTCTAACATCTTCCTGGCCTCTAGAGGCGTGAATTTTTAAAGAATATTTCTAACATCT
Organism: Musca vetustissima; assembly: GCF_032173495.1. Classification (NCBI taxonomy): domain Eukaryota; kingdom Metazoa; phylum Arthropoda; class Insecta; order Diptera; family Muscidae; genus Musca; species Musca vetustissima. The sequence goes on from NW_026880347.1 coordinate 188,573, forward strand.
TCCTGGCCTCTAGAGGCGTGAATTTTTAAAGAATATTTTATTTATTTGACTTAATTCACTTTGACTCTCACCGCTTAGTAACTATTTCATTTGGGTATATTTTCTTTAGCAAATATAGATTAAAATGTGGGTTAATTTGACAGCTGACTGGACAAATGTATGTCTGTAAGTTTGTGGTTACAAATTTCGTATTTAAATGAGTTGGTAATTATGTCACAAATGTTGCAACATTTCATTGTTGCGACATTTCGATATCTGGCGACAAATATGTTTGTGTGAAAAAAAAAATAATTTATTGATTTTAATTTTGAAATAATTGTTAATATGAAATTGAAATACATTCTGGGAAAATCTGAACTGATGTTATAAGATTTACTTGTGTCTGTATTAGTTGGCTATGTGTTTGCTTCCTAGTCTCTCCACCGTGGAGAGGCGTTTGTTTAACCTACTGCACCACAACTTCGCACAATAGCTAATTTTTCCACTTATCTGAAGATCTTAATATTCCAAAGATGTAGTAACAAAAAGAAATATCATATTTTCCATTTTAAAAGAAACAAAAAACATTGCCTCAGATGACAAATGATGAGGCTGACGCTGATGCCTTCGATGATATTTATGGCCCCACATCTATGTATATTTCACATTGTAATTAAGGAACAACACACATGAATGCCAAGAGGAACGATTATACGGCGAATCGCCGTATCGTAACCAAAATTTCAGCAAACATTTTGCGTTTACGCAACCATGGCGAATTCAGTTGTTGGAAGAGATGTCTAGGCCTATCAAATAAAATATTCTTCATAGTTGATCGATGACATACCGAAATATGAATTGAATTGGATTTTGTGTTGGATGCTGGTGGTTGTTGTTGTTGTTGTCGTACTAATGGATTTGTTGCTATTAATAAATGACTGGCTGACTAACTGACTGACTGCCTTTATGGCCAACAAATGGTTTGGTTTGTAGGTGATATCCAATAAACTTTCAATTTGTTAACACAGCTGAACATTTGGTTTCCCGAAACCAAATCTTGAAAACCAATCGATCTTTACTTAAAAAAGTGTTTTACAAACAATTTTCCTAAGACACTTGGACACTGATGCTTATCTTTTAACAGCAACGTCATTTAGCTGTTGGCTGTTTGTAAGTAAGTGGTTCGTTGTATGTGGGGGTTGCAAAAGGAGAAGTTTTTTTAAGTGAGGAAATTTTGTAATTCTACCTACACACATGTCTGCCTGACAGTATGACAGGGAAACTTTCAATATAGATAGGCTGAATAGGATTTTTTAAAGAGGGGAAACATTTATTAAGGTTTGAAGGCGATGTCAAATTTGTTTTTCAAATATTGCTAAAAAGTGCGAATTTTGTCCAGATATTCCTTTAAAATCAACTCCTTAAAGCGCCAGGGTGAAGTAAAAAAAATTCGTTAAAGGTCGGGGTGTTGAAAAAAATATTCCTTGAAAATCCACGCCCTCAAAGGCCAAGGTGTTTTAAAAAAATTCTTTAAAAATTCACGCTTCTTTGGGCCAGGGTGTTGGTGGAAATCCCAGCCAGGAAGTTCTTAGAAATATTCTTTAAAAATCCACGCCTCTAGAGGCCAGGGAGTTGCTCGAAATATTCTTTAAAAATCCACGCCTCTAGAGGCCATGGAGTTGTTAGAAATATTCTTCAAAAAATCCACGCTTCTAGAGGCCAGGGAGTTGTTAGAAATATTCTTTAAAAATCCACGGATCAAGAGGACAGGGAGTTGTCAGAAATATTCTTTAAAAATCCACCCCTCAAGAGGTCAGGGTGATGTAAAAAATATTCTTTTAAAATCCACGCCTCAAGAGGCCAAGGAACTGTTCAAAATATTCTTTTAAAATCCACGCCTCGGAGTGGTTAGAAATATTATTTAAAAATCCACGTCTCAAGGAACTGTTCAAAATATTTTTTAAAAAAATATTCTTTAAAAATCCACGCTTCTAGAGGCCAGGGAGTTGTTAGAAATATTCTTTAAAAATCCACTCCTCTAGAGGCCAGGGAGTTGTTAGACATATTCTTTAAAAATCCACGCCTATAGATCGGACGGCCTTGGGAAAAATTATTTAAAAAACCACATTCGGAAAATTAAAAAGCCTCAGCTTATTCGTATTCTTCATACTTGGCAGATTTTCATGGCTATTTTTTTGTTGTCGTAACTTCTAGCCAATGTCGATTTCATTATTTTTTTCTAAATATGTAATGACGTCGTCTCATGATGTGTTTGGTGTTTTTTTTAACTGCAAACACCTTTTACAAAAACAACAACTAATATTTTTATTTTTTATGACTTTAAAGTTCATTTCAATCGATTGTTAGATTGTTTATTTGCAGTGTTTATTTTATTGTTATTATTATTGGTGTTGTTGTGGTGTTTTGCTTATGGTAGCACTTTGGCAGAGGCATACGTCAGATCGATTGTTAGTTGGGTCGCCTTCCGCTCTGGTCCCCCCGTATGTCGCCATAAATGCTATTGCATGTCTTTATGTTATTGAACTTTATATTTTTAACAACTTCCTGGCCTTTGGAGGCGTGGATTTTTAAAGAATATTTTTAACAACATCCTGGCCTCTAGACTCGTGGATTCTTAAAGAATATTTTTAACAACTTCCTGGCCTTTGGAGGCGTGGATTTTTAAAGAATATTTTTAACAACTTCCTGGCCTTTGGAGGCGTGGATTTTTAAAGAATATTTTTAACAACTTCCTGGCCTTTGGAGGCGTGGATTTTTAAAGAATATTTTTAACAACTTCCTGGCCTTTGGAGGCGTGGATTTTTAAAGAATATTTTTAACAACTTCCTGGCCTTTGGAGGCGTCCACTTCAGCTACAAGTTTTTGGTTTCATTTCTACCATTTCTTAGCGACGAAAAACGCATTGGGTTGTAAAGTTTACATCTGCCCAGGCCAGGCGAGGCCGCGATGAGAACCTTTTTTCTAGCTGCCCATCCAAGTAACGAGAGCTGCTTCCCAATACTGATTTATTTGTGCGATAAAAACAAGTTGTGGCCAGTTTTTTTCTTTCATGTGGAGGCAAGAGAAATGTTTAATACACTCGAGGAAAATTACAATATAATAAGCTTTTCTATACTAAAACTTCAATTTAGCCGGTCTGAAATGAAGTTTTTCTATAAAAAACCTATTTCAGTCGTGCTTAATTTGAAGTTTTCTTATAGAAACCCTAATTCAGCCAGGCTGAATTGAAGTTTTCCTGAAGAAAACCTAATTCAGTAAGGCTGAATTGAAGTTTTCCTGTAGAAAACCTAATTCAGTAAGGCTGAATTGAAGTTTTCCTGTAGAAAACCTAATTCAGCCAGGCTGAATTGAAGTTTTTCTGTAGAAAACCTAATTCAGCCAGTCTGAATTGAAGTTTTCCTGTAGAAAACCTAATTCAGTCAGACTGAATTGAAGTTTTTCTGTAGAAAATCTAATTCAGCTAGGCTGAATTGAAGTTTTCCTATAGAAAACCTAATTCAGCCAGGCTGAATTGAAGTTTTGCTATAGAAAACCTAATTCAGCCAGGCTGAATTGAAGTTTTCCTATAGAAGTTTTGCTATAGAAACCCTAATTCAGCCAGGCTGAATTGAAGTCTTCCTATAGGAAAACCTAATTCAGCCGGGCTGATTTGAAGTTTTCTTATAGAAAATCTAATTCAGCCGGGCTGATTTGAAGTTTTCCTATAGAAATAGTTTTCCAGGCTGAATATAAGTTATCCTATAGAAAACCCAATTCCGCTGGGCTGAATTGAAGTTTTTCTATAGAAAACCCAATTCAGCTGGGCTGAATTGAAGTTTTCTTAAAGAAAACTTTATTCAGCCGGCATGAATTGAAGTTTTCCTATAGCAAATTCCATTTGTATTATTGGAATCCACTATTCAGCTATGCTGAATCCACAAATTGTTTAATGTTTTTAACCAAATCATGTTAATTTTTGAAAACATTTTTTTGTTGTACAACAACATCTGCTACTCATGTGACTTATTTTTTATTTGTATTTGACCAATGTTTCAGCAGCAATGCATGTTTCAACATGCCATGACTTGTTGACTTTATCATCAAATTATCGTTGATGTATCATCAGCAGAAGCAGTCGATCGGACGGATGTCTGGTCGGTATCGTTTGGACCATGAGAAATATTTTTGATGCTTCTGCAGAGCTGTTCACACACACACACACAAAAAACGAGAATAGATTTAATTTTTTTTTCGTAGCTGGACTGACCTAAGGCTATGCTATCGATCGATTCAATAACTCTTACCATTGTTAGAAAAGAATGGTCGTAAATCAGCGGCCAGTTTGATTTACGATATTGTTTGAAAATAATAGTAATGACGATGAGGATGATGACGAGAATTTTGATTGAGAGCGAATGTTCGATGACGTTGTAATAAAAGTGTTGAAAGCAAAAGTGGTGTGTGTGTTTTTGTCGGTTGGGAGAGACGTATTTTGTTCTTGTAATTAAAAATAAATAGTTTTATAATTGATGTTACAAAATAATCGTAATAAGAATTAAGCGAATGCAAATGATATTGAATTGTGGAGGGGAATATTCGTTTTTGAAAGCTGTTGAGAAATATTACCAATGGCTGGAAAATAGGTATTCAGGATGTTAGAGCTCTGCTCACTGGTTAGGATTATGCCAACGGTTGGTATCAAATCGAATACTCCAGTGGAAGCCTTTGAAAGTAGACCAAGAAGCTTCATTTTTGAAAATTACACCTTCGCACCGACATACAGTCAGACAGAAAACCGGAGATTTATAAATCGAATGTAATTTTACGGAATAGATTTGGTGAAATTATTTTGGAATACAAATTAATATTCTCCAATTAGCCTTAAGAATAGGGGAAAAGCTACCATCTCAACCGGGACGAATGTAACTAAGATTCCTAAATCGTTGCTAAAATTTAGCCACCATGGTTAGATTTATGAGGGCTATTCTGGAACGTAGACCGATACATCTAATTTTCTAATTGTAACAACATCGTTTGAACTTACATGCAACCGCAATAAGGAACTGTGTCGATCATTCATCGTATCTCATATTGTCTGTTAAAGCAGCTTCCAAAACTACGATGAAAACATACAAATATCGATTTCATGTATTTCCGGACCCTATCTAAAATCTTATGAGCGACATTTTTGTGAAATATTGGAATGCCAAAAATCTCGTGTTGTGGTCTTAAGACGCACAAGGACTGGATATAGAAGGATAGCCCACAAACAATGTTATGACGTATTTTCTTCATGAATTGTAAGATCGAACGAAAAAAATCCTCTTACCATAACCCAAAAACTTAACCTATGCCGAAATTGTCCTCCAGGGTTTGTAATATACTCGTCAAGGGCTATCATTTCCATAAGGAATGTCCCAGCCCCCCAGAATCTTGTTGCCCATTGCATTGATATTGGCTGAAAAACTTTTTCGCGGTGTTATATATAAGATATCCGTTTCCACTCTCAACCTTTATGCTTTTTCTTTAATCAAATATAATACCTAATCGGATATTGCATTTGAGTATTTGCAAGGCAATTACCAGTTACTTCTGTGCATTGACCTCCAATACGTATATTTGCCCATTACTTAATGGTGCTTAACTGGAAATTAATGGCTTTGCAACCCCGATCTATATTGAACGGTATTTTTACGACAAATTCATATTCTAGTCCACGGAGCGGATTTATTTCCACTCGTTCCTTTTTTTTAAAGGAACTACTTCGTTTTCTCCATTTAGTTCCCATTCCTAGAAAGTTCATTTGAATCTCTCGTTCATCGTTTTATTTTTCGTTCACATATTTCCGTGTTCCGGAATGACGTAACTCTAAATGTAACAGCATCTGAAAAGAATGAACGAGTACGAATGAAGAATATGAGAACAAAGGAACGAGATAACACAAAGGGACGATATCAGTAAAATGAACTATAGAAGCTAATGAAATGGACCTAGTATAATTCCTTTATCAGAATTTATCCAATGAACTAGTTCGTTCCGGAAGGATGCCACTTGAAATGTAGCAGTATCTGAAAAACTAACGAGAACGAATGAATAATATGGCAATAACGGAACGACATTAGAAAAACGAACAATAGGAACTAAAGGACTGGACCTAGTTCCTTTCATTCCTTTATCGGAATAGTTCAAATGAACTAGTTCTTTCCGGAAGGACGCAACTCTAAATGTAGTAGCATCTGTAAAATGAACGAGAACGAATGAAGAATATCGGAATAAAGAAATGAGATCAATGAAAGGAACGGGATAAAGAACTATAGGAACTAAATAACTGAACCTAGTTCCTATCATTCCTTTATCGGAATAGTTCCAATGGAATGATTCTAGATTGGCAGTGCTACCATACCAGCATTAGTTGATGATGAAGGTATGGCAGTAGATATTTTCTATTGGCGGTGATAATTTTTTTGCTGGCGACCCTATTATACTTGAAGAGATCGCTTCATATTCATAAAATTTTAGGTGCGGTCCCCAAAGACGAGAAATCGATATTTTGACGTTTTATTGGTCTATTCTCAATTTTAGGTCTTTCATCCCAAATCGGAATTTTCCATCTCCCATAATCTTGACGCACATTATCAAAATGAAAATTATGCGGGTTCCTAGGTATCAACAAAATATTATCAACAGTGGATAAGATGGCTTTAACAACTCAGCTTAGAGAGGTTACTTTTAAAGCGAAGATGGCATTTATGATCCGAATTGGATGAAATTTGGCACAGCTCATTTATTTGGCCCAAGGACGAACTCTATTGAAAGTGGGAAAAATCGGTTCAGATTTAGATATAGCTTCCATATATAGTTTCTTCCGATTTTATGTAAATGGTGCACCAAGGTTCCTGCATATCTTTCGATTTGCACGAAATCGGGCAAAGCGTACTGAATTAAGTCTAGAGTGATATGTGTTAAGATTCGTGAAAATCGGTTCAGATTTAGATATAACTTCCATATATATGTTCGTCCGATTTAATGTAAATGGTGCACCAATATCCTTGTATATCTTTCGATTTGCACGAAATTTTGCATACTGAATTAAGTGTAGAATAACAAGAGTTAAGTATTGTGAAAATCGGTTCAGATTTAGATATAGCTCCCATATATTCTCGTCCGATTTAATGTAAATGGTGCACCAAGGTCCCTATAGTTCTTTTGATTCGTACGAAATTTGGCATAGCGTACTGAATTAAGTGTGCTAAGATTCGTGAAAATCGGTTCAGATTTAGATATAGCTCCCATAAATATTTTCGTCCGATTTTATGTAAGTAGTGTACCACATCCCCTATATTTCTTTCGATTTGCACGAAATTTGGCATAGCGTACTGAATTGAGTCTTGAATAATGTATGCTAAGATTCGTGAAAATCGATTCAGATTTAGATGTAGCTACCATATATTAGGTTGGGGAAAAGAAGTCCATTATTTTTATATGAACTATTTGTATTTAACATATTTTAGGTGCTTCACCGCTTTTTGACCACGATCGTTTTCGCTCAGGGTTATCGTATGTAAACCATTTCTCATCTCCAGTCACCATCCGTTTAAAAAAATGGTATACTTCATTCCGTTTGGCCAAGGTTTCGATCCTTCCTATTTTTTCCGTTAGTTAGTGTGGCACCCAAACATCGAGCTTCTTTTTTAATCCAGCTTTGTGTAAATGGTTTAAAACAGTTTTATGGTCGATTTTTAGCTCCAGGGCGATGTTACGACTGCTAACATGTCGGTCAACTTCGATCATTTCTCTGATTTTATCGACATAATCGATGACCGGCCTAATGGATTTCTTTTTCCCCAACCTAATAGTTTCTTCCGATTTTATGTAAATTGTACACTACAGACCCAATGTTTTTCCGATTGGCACACAATTTTGTACAATGTACTGAAGTTAATATAAATTAACCTCTGACAAGGCCCGTTGAAATCGGTGCAGATTTAGATATATACGACGTCTGTTATGATACATATGTTGAATATACCCAGACCGACTTTACTACTTTGCTTACTGTTTTTACATATGGGACTTGTATTATTTGTCTTTGGTGTCACACACCGTTCCAAATGTTATTATATTATTTTTTTCAGAATCGTGATTATGTGCTTATTTCTAACCGAACATTGATTTCTCAAACATTAAAATAAATAAAAACTTTGCTAATCCATGTTCCATCATAACTTTCTCTATTAATTCCCATCCAACTCTAATGCGTGTTCATGCCTGTAATTGTTTGTCAAAGTGTCTGAAAATATGCCTGTGAAGAATTAGCTTCAGATGAATAACATTTGTGTTTTAATTACAAATTAGTTCCACAAAAAAAAATTAATTCCATCACGACAATTGTTTACATTTTAACGCCTTTCAAAATTAATTCAATATTCGTGCAAAATTCAATTTGTCAATAGAAGTGCGACATTAAATGCGATCAACTAAAAATAAAAGGAAAAACAACAATAACAAATTAAGAAATAAAAACGGAACAAAAAATAATTTTAAAATCCACAGCGAAAATGTAATTACCGAATCTGTGATTATTCAGCTGTGTGGGATCACTTTTATTTTACACAAATTTTCAACAATTTCACCATATTCGAATCTCAATATCATTTAAAAAATTGTTTAAATGAAATTTATTTACAAATTGGTTTGATTTTTTTCATATTCTTTGGATGTCACTATGAAAGTTATCTTTTAATTTTTTTAATACTCAAAAACGTCGGCCCCCCAAAAACAGCTCAACGACATTTAATAATGGTCCACACAAATTTTGGTCACATCCCAAATACTAAGCCATTGCGTGTGTGTGTTTGCACATTTGCCATTTTTTTAACTTTTCAGCCTCTATGAAATATGAATCCGCATTTAAATGCCATAAAACCGTGAAAATTGTTTTGTTTGCAATTAAAACATATTTTTATTGTCGTCACCGGTTGAGCGAGACTTTCAGACCTGATTTGATTTGACATTCCTTTAAAGCATTAAAATCGTATTTACATAATTACTTTATATGGTCAAAATAGGATTTGTTGTTACTGTTGGGACTATGATGGTTTAGCATAGTAGTGCTTATCATGGATGGCTAAGTCAAAGTACGGTTATAAATGGGACAGTGGGTTCAGAACCTGCAAGAGTGATTTGATTTTTAAACAAGAATACTGTACCAAGGAACATCAGTCCAATATGCGTGGATTTTTAAAGAATATTTTTTCAAGCATGGTTCCCACAATAAGCGTGGATTTTTAAAGAATATTTTTAACAGCATCCTGACCCCTAGAGGCGTGAATTTTTAAAGTATATTTTTAACCACATCCTGACTCATAGAGGAGTGGAGTTTTTAAGAATATTTTTAACAACACCCTGGCCCATAGATGCGTGGATTTTTTAAGAATATTCTTAACGACCTTTTTTAAGAATATTTTTAACAACATCCTGGCCTCTAGAGGCGTGGATTTTTAAAGAATATTTTTAACAACCCCCTGACCCCTAACAGGCGTAATTTTTTAAGTAATATTTTTAACAACATCCTGGCCCATAGAGGCGTGGATTTTTAAAGAATATTTTTAACAACATCCTGGCCCATAGAGGCGTGGATTTTTTAAGAATATTTTTAACAACATCCTGGCCTCTAGAGGCGTGGATTTTTAAAGAATATTTTTAACAACTCCCTGGCCTTTGGAGGCGTGGATTTTTATATTTTGTGTATAATTTGAAGTGTGGTATATATTTGAACCCACTGTGCTAAATAATGTCAGTCCCATTAATTGTGTATTGTGAATTAATTAGAAAAAACGTCGAATGATGTACTGTTTCTGAGTTAACATTTATCGTTTTTGTTGTTTTTTCAAAATAGTTTCTGTTTTGTGTCTCCAGAAACAATTTCAGTTTTTTTGCAGCATTATAAAAATTTCCCTCGACCGAAAACCTGTTTACATATTTTTCAATAAAAATTAAATAGCTACGTGAGGAAAAAAGGCTGCACACACTCACTCACCCAACGCTTGCATTGACAAAGGTATGAGCGGGGTGAAACAGCAACAACAACAACATTTTAATGCATTCATGATTTGTCTGTTTGCCGCGCTTTCATCATCATGATCATGGCAACACATTGCATGGCTTGCTAGTTGTTGTTGTAATCCCAACAACCAACAACAAGAACAAAAAAATAAAAACATTTTTTTACGAAAGTCTGGCAGCCTGTTACCAAGTAATTTTAATGTAATGCCTGCTGCTATTGTTGTTGTTGTTGTTTCTGGTGGTTGGCCTGTAAGCCAACCGGCTAACAGGAACAACCAACCAACATCTGCACACAAAGCCCCATGTACTAGACAGCCATACAGACGATCCGACCTGCTGCTCATGGCATTAAGTTTAGATCTAAGTGCTGTATGTTGTTTTAGCATTATTTGGGTTGTTGTTGTTGGTTTTATTTGGTAAGTGAAAAAAGAGCACATTACGCTGGCGATAAATTCCAATGACTACCCGTTCTTACCTAATTCTATTCTGAGTTTAATGACCCACTACCAGAAATGTGCAAAAAAAAAAAAAAAACTAGATGTGTGCTTTGCAAATGACAATACAGTGTCACGGCACGATAATTGTGGAGGGTAATATATTCAGAATTTAGATTTTCTAAAGGTTTAATTAAAATATTCCTTAAAAATCCACACCTCCAAAGGCCAGGGATTTGTAAAAAATATTATTAAAATCCACGCCTCTAGAGGCCAGGGTATTGTTAAAAATATTCTTTAAAAAAAATTTAAAAATCTACGCCTCTAGGGGTCTGGGTGTTGTTAAAAATATTTTTTAAACATCTCCGCCTCTAGAGGTCAGAGTGTTGTTAAAAATATTCTTTAAAAAGCCACGCCTCTAGGGGCCAAGGTGTTGTTAAAAATATTCTTTAAAAAGCCACGCAAGTAGGGGTCAAGGTGTTGTTAAAAATATTCTTTAAAAATCCACGCCTCTAGGGGCCAGGGTGTTGTTAAAAATATTCTTTAAAAATCCACGCCTCTAGGGGCCAGGGTGTTGATTAAAAATATTCTTTAAAAATCCACGCCTCTAGGGGCCAGGGTGTTGTTAAAAATATTCTTTAAAAATCCACGCCTCTTAGGGGTAAGGGTGTTGTTAAAAATCCACGCCTCTTAGGGGTCATTGTGTTGTTAAAAATATTCTTTAAAAATCCACGCCTCTTGGGGTAAGTGTGTTGTTAATAATATTCCTTAAAAATCCATGCCTCCAGAGGCCCCTGCTGGTGTTTGAGTACTGTAATTTCTTTTGAGAAAATGTTTAACCTGTGATAGCAATTATTTATCTCTAAAAAAATTTTGCCAAAAACAGTAACGTATTCAGATGAAATATTACATCAGTTGCGATGAATGTTATACACTATTTAATTTATTAAATTACCTATGAATGGGACAAAAACAACAACAAAAAACGATTTTCATCATCATCGCTGGCAGTTGTACTTTTAAGTAGACAAATTACAAATTTGCCACAAAAAGAGGAAAATAAACAACAGCAACAAAAAACACACACATTACAATTTTTAAACAATTAATGTTGTTGATTTAAGCATAACAATGCTGGGCAACAAAAAAAGGGAATAAGTAAATAAAATAAAAAATAAACAACAATACTCATTCGAATGAAATTAAACCACCGGTAAAATAATAATGCCAACAATAACAACAAATCTCAGTAACAATAAAAAGCTGTAACAATTGATATATATATATATATAAACAAGAGTATATACATACATATGCAGAACAATTATTGCATACATACATATATCTGCTGGTTCTCCAAAAAAAAAAAAAAAAATTCTTTAAAAAATCCACGCTTCTTGGTCTTTCTTTAAAAAATCCACGCCTCTTTGTCTGCTGGTCCTTCAAAAAATAATCTTTAAAAAATTCACGCTTATTGGTCTGATAGTTCTTCAAAAAATATTCTTTAAAAAATCCACGCTTCTTGGTCTACTGGTTCTTGAAAAAATATTTTTAAAAAAATCCACGCTTCTTGGTCTGCTGGTCTTTGAAAAAATATTCTTTAAAAAATCCATGCTCTTGGTTGGATGGACCATGAAAAAAATATTTTTTAAAAAACCCACGCTCTTGGTCGGATGGTCCTTGAAAAAATATTCTTTAAAAAACCCATGCTTCTTGGTCTGCTGGTCCTTGAAGAAATATTCTTTAAGAAATCCACGCTTCTTTGTCAGCTGGTTCTTCAAAAAAGTTTTTGAAAAACATTTTTAAAAAACTTTGTAGTAATAACTTCCGATTTTGTCTATTACTGCTCTTGTGGTTTTAATAATTCCCATTAAGCTACCGTTTCCTCTATTAGACCCTCCCACATAATTAACTGCACATTCCATCAAACTATTTTTCTCACATTAAACATAGCCACATAATTGCCTCAAAATAATGGCTCTCCTATACATCATAGTCCGGGCATTAAAGCCAATGATGATTATATCCGATATGCCGCAAAAAAAGTCCAAACCGTGAACAAACCCGAAGACAAACATTTAACATTACAAAATGCCAGGAAGAAACGGAAAACCAACCAACAATGTAAACAGACAACAACAGAAAATCATGGCCAGCCCATTACAGACGCTATCGATTTCATCATAGCGGCTGCAACAACAACCCACATACAGAGCTTCCACCCAAACACCAGCACTGCACACGACGAGTGTTATTCAATTACCCAAGCAGTTGGAGGAGGAGAAGGCCTCCAACACCATTAAAGCGCCAGTGTCTGTCTGTCTCCCCTGTTGTAAAAGATTATCGCTGGTGGTTCGTTACCCTAATCCTTGGTTACTTTGCATTTGAACTGAGGCTTTTCTTCCTGGCTGGATAACTGCCATATAGCCAGCAAGTCAGATTGTATGGCAGTTATCCTATCCACCTACCCGCTTGCACTGCAATAACATTTGGCTGGCTCTTCTTATCGCTGGGGCGTCTTAGCTTGATGACAAATCGTGACCTTTCCATTAAAACAACAACAGCAACAAAATACCCAATGCATTTCACGATGATACAACAGCCTGCAAATGACTTTATCCGAACAAAGCGAACAGCGAACATTTTTGGTGTCATCCATGGAGGCCAAGTAAAAGTGAAAATAACACAGCAACGGTTATAGCGGGGCACAACACCAGTAAACTTTCTCCTTTAACCAACCAGGCAGGCAGCTAGGCAGTAAGACATCCAGTCAGTCAGTCAGTGGCTACCTACTGCAGCAACAGGAACATCTTCAGATTCCTATTTGACAAAGCTGCAATGGTGGCAGCAGCAACAGCCGTAAATTCGACAAGCCTATGCTCTGGCCACACATTAGCGAAATGGATGAATGAATGACTGTTTGGTAAATAATATTGGCTAAATGATTATCAACAAAATACGAGGGGAGATTGGACATGATAAGAGATATTTCATGGGGAAAACATTAAAAAAATGGTGATGTTCCTGAAACAAATTTTTTTGAAACTAAAGTAAAAACGTCGGGCCGAAATTGTTATACCCTCTAGTATGAGGTGGTCTTTCAAAATGAACAATATCTTCATCTAGGGTTCTGAGGGTCTCTCAAAAATATTCTGTTAGAAATCTACGCCTTGGGCTCTGATGGTCCTTTACAAATATTCTTTATAAAATCTGCTTCTACGACTCTGATGGAGTATTTAAAAAATCTTCGACTAGGGCACCTGCGTTTCTTGGTCGGATGGTTCTTGAAAAAATTTTCTTTACAAATCCACGCTTCTTGGTCGGATGGTTCTTGAAAAATTTTTCTTTAAAAATCAACGCTTCTTGGTCGGATGGTTCTTGAACAAATTTTCTTTAAAAAATCCACGCTTCTTGGTCGGATGGTTCTTGAACAAATTTTCTTTAAAAAATCCACGCTTCTTGGTCGGATGGTCCTTGAAAAAATATTTGTTAAAAATCCACGCTTCTTGGTCGGATTGTTCATGAACAAATTTTCTTTAAAAATCCACGCTTCTTGGTCGGATGGTTCTTGAAAAAAATTTTCTGTAAAAGTTCACGCTGTTGGTCTGCTGGTCCTTGAAAAAATATTCCTTAAAAATCCATGCTTATTGGACGGATGGTCCTTGAAAAAATATTTTTTAAAAATCCACGCTTATTGGACGGATGGTCCTTGAAAAAATACTCGTTTAAAAATTAACGCTTCTTGGTCAGATGGTTCTTAAAAATATTGTTTATAAAAATCAACACTTCTTGGTCGTATGGTCCTTAAAAAATTTGTCTTTAAACATTTACGCCTAGGACTCTGATGGTCCTTAAAAAATTTTCTTTAAAAAATCTATGCCTAGGACTCTGATGGTCCTACAAAAATATTTTTTAAAAATCTACTCTTAAGGCTCTGATGGTCCTACAAAAATATTTTTTAAAAATCTATTCTTAAGGCTCTGATGGTCCTACAAAAATATTTTTTAAAAATCTATTCTTAAGGTTCTGATGATCCTACAAAAATATTTTAATTAAAAAATCTATGCCTAGTGCTGCTCTGATGGTCCTTGAAAACAATTTCTTTAAAAAATCTACGCCTAGTGCTCTGATGGTCCTTGAAAACAAATTTCTTAAAAAAATCTACGCCTAGTGCTCTGATGGTCCTTGAAAACAAATTTCTTTAAAAAATCTACGCCTAGTGCTCTGATGGTCCTTGAAAACAATTTCATTAAAAAATCTACGCCTAGTGCTCTGATGGTCCTTGAAAACAATTTCTTTAAAAAATCTACGCCTAGTGCTCTGATGGTCCTTGAAAACAATTTCTTTAAAAAATCTACGCCTAGTGCTCTGATGGTCCTTGAAAAAATTTTCTTTAAAAAATCTACGTCTAGTGCTCTTTGAAAATTTTTTTATGGTCCTTGAAATTTTGTTTTAAATCTACGCCTAGTGCTCTGATGGTCCTTGATTTTTTTTAAATCTACGCCTAGTGCTCTGATGGTCCTTGAATTTTTGTTTTAAATCTACGCCTAGTGCTCTGATGGTCCTTGAACTTTTTTTTAAATCTACGCCTAGTGCTCTGATGGTCCTTGACATTTTTTTTTTAAATCTACGCCTAGTGCTCTGATGTTCCTTGAATTTTTTTTAAATCTACGCCTAGTCCTCTGATGTTCCTTGCAAAAATGTTCTTTAAAAAATCTACGCCTCGTGTTGTGATGGTCCTTAAAAAATATTTTCTTTAAAAAACCTTCGTCTAGTGCTCTTATGACCTTGAAAACATTTTCTTTAAAAATCTACGCCTAGGGGTCTGATGGTTATTCAAAAATATTCTTTAACAAATTTACGCCTAAGGCTCTGAAAGTCCTTCAAAAATATTTAAAAAATTCACACCTTTAAAAAATACAAAACCAGCGTTTATGATTCTGAGGATGTTTGAAATAGTAAAAACTTCGGGTGGTCCTTGAAAATATATTTAAAAAAAATCCACACTTATTAAATAAGTATTCTTCAAAAAATCTACGCCGGATGGCCCTTGAAAATCTAGTCCTATGTCTCCGAGGATCGCTTATTGGTCCTTCAGAAAATATTCTTTAAACAATCCATGCTGTTGTTATTTTGGTCCCTCAGAAAATATTCATCCACACTTTACATACCTACAACATAATTTTCATTCACACTTCTCGCCACATGTGCTAATGTCTCAGATGTCTGTCTCCGTCGTATTTGTTTTTTATTTTGCCATAATTGCGGTTTACCACTGGCACCCGGTCGAATGAGCATAAAATGTTACCAAAATCGAACAAGTGTTGAAATTGGCATCTTTTGAAACAAACATACAGGCATATAAGCCAGACAGGGAGACAGCCATACAGACAGACATACATATGTATGTGGATGGCTTTGCAATAAAGGAAAACATTTGTTATATTAACAGAAAGTTGAGAGCAACAATAAAAACAACATCATTGGCTAAAAAGAAAATTGCAAATAAGAAAATGTGGCGGCACAACCGACACACACACAAACAAAAGATGTGCACATTTCTGTCAAAACAAATTTATCAAATTGGAAATTGCAACAGAAAAAAAAAATAGCAAGGCATCAACAAAATCTGAATCCATGACTCCCCAGTGGAAGTGAAAAAGAAGACGAAGAAAAGACAACAATGATAGTCACGTAACCTATGTCAAATGACATTGAAATGGAAAATGATCATCTTTCATTTTCATTTTTTTCAGTTGTTAGTTTTTGAATTTTTCTATACAATCAAAAGAAACACAACATTTCATTGTTGTAATGATGATACTTGACGTTGTTGTTGTTGTCGTTGCTGTACTCCTGTGGCGGAACGACACTTGCCAAGTGACATCTCTTATTTCAGCTGCACAAGGCAACATATGTTGACGACGTTGAGGATGATGACAAAGTCTGAAAAGAAAAATATCTGTTTGGGAGAAATTTATTTATTACAACCGACCGTCGGATCAACCGCACACCTTAATAATACCCACACCTGACGATGATGATGAACCCTGTTGTAATGTGTGATTACAGTTATAGGAAATCATGTGCATCCATCCAATGCGACGAGGATCACCATGCTGATGTTCCCATGATATTTGATTTCGCGTTTTTCTCGTTGTTGTTGTTTATTTTTTTCGTTTTCAATATTTGTGGAAAAAGGGAAATTTTCCAAATGGAAAAATAATGGGATTTCGTTATAACACCTGGCAGAGAGCATAGATCGAATATGGCTAATTTATTCGGATTAGTGAATTGCAAGAAAAATACCAGGGTTCAGATACAAGAGGGCTATCAGAGCCATAGGCGTGTTATGTTTACAACATACCAGTAAGGACCATCGAAGAGTGGATTTTTAAAAGAACCAGCAGACCAAGAAGTGCACGAAAAAGCGTGGATTTTTTAAAGAATATTTTTTGAAGTACCAGCAGACGAAAAAGCGTGGATTTTTTAAAGAAAAATTTTCAAGTAGCGTGGATTTTTTTAAGAAACATTTTTGGAAGGGCCAGCAGACCAAGAAACGTGGATTTTTTATAGAATATTTTTTTTTGAAGGGCCAGCAGACCAAGAAGCGTGGATTTTTTAAAGAATATTTTTTTGAAGGGTCAGCAGACCAAGAAGAGTGGATTTTTTAAAGAATAGTTTTTTAAGTACCAGCAGACCAAGAAGCGTGGATTTTTTAAAGAATATTTTTTCAAGTACCAGCAGACCAAGAAGCGTGGATTTTTAAGGAATATTTTTTGAAGGACCTGCAGACCAAAAAGCGTGGATTTTTTAAAGAATATTTTTTCAAGTACCAGCAGACCAGGAAACGTGGATTTTTTAAAGAATATTTTTTCAAGTACCAGCAGATCAAGAATCGTGAATTTTTTAAGGAATATTTTTTCAAGTACCAGTAGACCAAGAAGCGTGGATTTTTTAAAGAATATTTTTTCAAATACCCTTTCACCTTTAGATTCTCTTCAGTGATTTTTAGTGATTTTAACCTCTCCATTTTCTTTCTTTTCTCATTTTTAGTTTCCTTAATTCTTGTGACCAGTGAAAGAAAAACCAGTTTCTAATTATGGCCACGTCGATACTCACCGATTGTAGCAGCTTTCAAGGCTCTACAACCAGTTCTTCCAGTGACATGATGACTGGCACCACGGCAGCTTCATCTTGGTGTGCCATACCCACATCAACAAGGATACGCTTAATACGGCTCTTTCGTCCACATACACGTCGTATGCTGGTGACGCCCAGTGCCACACCTTCCTATGGTTTTTCGGTAAGAGGTGGCAAGGAATATAATACAGGATTTTTTGTCTCCAATGTGGATCGGAATAGTGAAGCGGAACAGAAGGGATTGAGGGTAAGTACAAATAAAATTATGAAGCTCAAAAACACAGCATTTCAGGCCGGCTAACTAAAGTTGAATAAGGTTTTCTATAGGAAATTTTCAATTCAGCATGGCTGAATAAGATTTTTTGTAGGAGAAAACTTCAATTCAATCTTTCTGAATAACGTTTTCTACAGGAAATCTTCAATTCAGCCTGGCTGAATAAGGTTTTCTATAGGAAATCTTCAATTCAGCCTGGTTGAATAAGGTTTTCTATAGGAAATCTTCAATTCAGCCTGACTGAATAAGATTTTCTATAGGAAATCTTCAATTCAGCCTGGCAGAATAAGGTTTCCTATAGGAAATCTTCAATTCAGCCTGGCTGAATAAGGTTTTCTAAAGGAAATCTTCAATTCAGCCTGGCTGAATAAGTTTTTCTATACGAAATCTTCAATTCAGCCCGGCTGAATAAGGTTTTCTATAAGAAAACTTCAATTCAGCCTGGCTGAATAATGTTATCTATAAGAAATCGTCAATTCAGCTAAGTTGAATTTGTACTTTCTTTTCTAACTAATTTAAATAAAGTCATATTTTTGAGTATTAGTTTACTAAGTTCCCATCTATTTAATGATATCGAAATTATTGAAGCCTCCCACATTTATTACATTAAATCGAACAGTGAAAGTACTTGCGCACTTTAGTGTTCTATTTACGTGTTGACTGAATTCGATTCAATTCCACACCAACAATATTTTCCCTCTTGAACCCACATAAAAATTGAATTTGTAATGAAGTGGCATGCTTCGAAGCTGGTTGTGTCACCAGTACTCAAAATTTGAATTTTCACTTCAGTCAGCCAGTCAGCATAACCCATAACCTGATAGATTGTTGTGCTTCTTCAACAGAATCATCATTATCACCTTCTATGGGCAAGTCATTCACGTATGGCAGAGAGTGTCTGCACCGCCCGCCGGTACTACACATTCTTTGAATGTTATTGTGACGCTTTAACGCTGGCTGCTTCATACTTGTGTGGCTCCACATGAATTTTAATTAGCGGACAACATTGTTAGCTGCGTCGGATACCTTTCGAATTGTATTCTGTATGCATGTTGTTTTGTTTTCAATTTTCTTTTGAAGTTTTCGAATGTGGGTCAGTTTTTTTATAATTTGTAATTCATTGATATTTTATTCTGGAGTTTTTGTGTCACCTATTTATTTATGTTTTTCTCAACAATTAGATTTGGTTTAATAATAATTTACTTTCTATATTTCAGATTGGCGATCAAATATTGCGTATCAATGGATTCAGAATCGATGATGCCATCCACAAGGAGTTCTGTCAACTTGTTACTAGTCAAGATCGTTTGGTGCTTAAAGTGCGCAGTGTGGGCATGTTGCCATCAAAAGAGTATGTATTTTGAGAATTTTGCCAAAAACCTCAATTCAGTCTAGCTGTATTGAAAATTTTCGAGAGAAGCTTATATTCAGCCAGGCTGAATTGAAGATTTTCTGTAGAAACTCATATTCAGCCACGCTGACTTGAAGATTTTCTATGGAAACTCTAATTTAGCCAAACTGAATTGAAGATTTTCTATAGAAACTCAAATTCAGCCAAGCTGAATTTAAGATTTTCTATAGAAAACACTATTCAGCCGGGCTGAATTGCTGTTTTCCGATAGAAAACACTGTTCAGGCGAGCTGAATTGCAGTTTTCCTATAGAAAACACTAATCAGCCAGACTGAATTGAAGTTTTTCTATAGGAAACACTATTCAGCCAAGCTGAATAGCAGTTTTCCTATAGAAAACACTATTCAGCACTATTCAGGAAACCTTATTCAGCCCGGTTACATGGAAAAATTTACATCGGAATATATATTCAGCCATGCTGAATATAAGTTTTTCTTCTAAATGTATGTCCCAGTGTTACCCTCTTTCATCATTTCATTTTATCTTACAGCACGGATTTCGATAATCTTTCCTGGAATGTGGTGAAAATTCCCAGTATTAGCAGTACCCCATCGGAGTGCTCCTTTCAATCGAGTAGCAGCACAGCGGATCATCCAACTCTACGCAATCGCAATGAACGGGTGGTAAATATCGTACTCAATGTGGCACCCCGAACCAAATTGGGCCTGGGCATATGTAAGGGGCCCGAATGGAAACCGGGTATTTTTGTTCAGTTTACCAAGGAGAAAAGTGTGGCCCGTGAGGCTGGACTACGGCCAGGAGATCAAATTTTGACTGTCAATAGCATCGATTTCTCGGATGTGTTGTTCAGCGAGGCAGTGGCCGTTATGAAAAGCTCCAATAAATTGGATATGACCGTACACAAGGGTGCTGGTTGTGATCTATTTCCTGGTGAGTCGAGTGGTTATAACAGTTCGGCTAGTTCCGTGACCGGTGATCAAAGTCCATGTTGGGGTGATGTGAA
Source organism: Musca vetustissima (assembly GCF_032173495.1). Classification (NCBI taxonomy): domain Eukaryota; kingdom Metazoa; phylum Arthropoda; class Insecta; order Diptera; family Muscidae; genus Musca; species Musca vetustissima. The sequence continues at coordinate 208,843 of NW_026880347.1, forward strand.
ATCGAAGCGTCTGACATCAGTGAGGGAAGAGACAAGTGTCACACCTCCCTCACCACCACATGGCCCGACAATTACAAAACACAATATTTGGAATCAGCAGGGGTTATATGAAAATGAACCCAGATCGAGATCGAAGTCGAATGCAGAACGTTGCATGAAATCCATGGTAAATGATAACACCATACGTCCCGATGATACCATGAAGAATATGACAAAATCCCATAAAGAGATAAATAAAACCATTATAAAATTATCCGAGAGTGGAACTTCTATAAATAACACCTATGTGGCCACCACACAACCTTTAACGCAGAGTAATAGTAATTCAGATACCACACTACGTCATGGCTCCTTGACAAGTGGTTATAGTGAAAGTGTGTCCAGCAGTGACAATGATTACAATGTTGCCACCCTGACAAAGAACAATCAACAATCAGCTGGTGATATGAAGAGTAGTAACATCCCACCGGTACCACCACCAATTGCCATACAAAATACAAGTGCGCCTAAAAGTATGCATCACACAACGAATAATAATCATCACCAGAATGCTTCTCAACTTCCTGCCTTCAAAGATGCGAATATTAAATTGGGTGGATTGGCTTCCACAATGCAAAGATATGCCACATTGGCCAATTATGTGGCCATAAACGATTTACCCACGTCACCGACAAAACCCAGTGCGGAGAATGAATTATCGACAACATCTGGAGCGAATGCCCAGACTGATAGTTGCAGTTTATCAAATGCCATAACGGAGGAATTGAAGAAACGTAGAGCGGTAAGAATTGTTTTTATTGTATTTAAAAAATATATTTTAATTTTTCTTGTTGTTGTTTCAGAAACGTCAACCGAATTGTCAGCCATCACAGCGCAGTGATAGCTTGAACAACAATTCGAATTCACCTGGAGAGCCGAAATCTTCCACCAAGAGCCATAACACTCACATTGCCACTGATGACCAACACAGTGCTCTCATGAACGAGTTTAAACAGGCCCATAAACGTATGTTCCGAAATGGTTTCAAGGATTCAGAATCTTCGGAAAATCAAGTGAGTATGTCATTTTCGATCGTCAGAGAAGAATTGGAACTCTATCTACACAATTATTTTGAGAGGGGGTGTTAGGGTTTGTGTACTTACTTAGCTGGCATGTGACAAAACGTTTGTTCCATAAGCCGAGCTTAAAAAAATATTTCCAGGCACGTCGGTATTTCATCCAATTTGAAAGACCATGTTCCGAGATGTTGTCTTCCACTTAGTCTTTCCATCGAATTCGTGGCCCTTCCCCTTCTGCGTGAAGCATCACTTGACTCGCTTTTATATGCCTTCTGAGCTGGGACATCCTCATCCATTCTCACAATATGAGCTAGCCAACGTAGTCGCTGCAGCTTCGTTTTTCTCTTAAATACTCCAAGAGCTGCAAGTAGCCATGCTTCAGATTCATACAACAGCGCGTGTAGTATGAACGTCTTGTAGACTGTGAGTTTGGTCTGGCGGGAGGTTGTTTTTGAGTTGCTCAGTAGCATCTGTTGGCCAACACTATTCTTCCCCGGATTTCAAAGCTGAGGTTATTAGTTTTGCTTATGCCGGTACCGAGGTTTATAGGTATAGGCATATATTAGGCGAAGGTGTAGTTTTCAAGTTCCACAGCTGGTCCGAATCTATTGGATGTCTTGCGCGTTGGCAGCATCAGCTTGGTCTTTTCGCCATTCACTGCCAGTACCACTTTGGCAGACTCCTTCTCAATCCATTCAATGTTGGCTGTTACCGCTCGCAATGTTCGACCTATTACATCGATGTCATCGGAGTAGGCGAGTAACATATGTTGTTTGGTGTACAGAGTGCCATTTCTGTTCAAATTTGCATCTCGTATGACCTTTTCCAGCAGTATGTTAAGGAGGTCATACGACAAACTGTCACCTTATCTGAATCCTCGTTCGATATTGCAGGTCTCCGAGAGGTCCTTTCCGACTTTAACTGCTGACCTTGTATCAGTTAAATTTATCCTGCATAGCCGTTTTATTTTCGCTGGAATGCCGAACTTAGACATGAATTTAAACACTTCTGTCGAATGCGACTTTGTAGTCGACGAATAGGTGAAATGTGTGAAAATCTGATCTATGGTGGATTTGTCAGGTATGAAGCCGCATTAGTATGGTCTAATAATATCATTGACCATTGGTTTTAGTCGTTCACACAGCACACTGGATAACACTTTATATACGATGGGAAGGAGACTAATTCCTCAATAGTTGCCACATATAGTCTTGTCTACTATTTGTGCACGGACCACAGGATGTTGAGGTTCCAATCATTGGACATGCATTCCTCTAACCAAATTGTACTAATGAGCTGGTGCATGACCAGTATCTAACCATCGGTCTTGAATAGTTCGCACATCGGCAGCTGCTGCTTTATTATTCATCAGCCGATTGATTGGTGGTATACACTCTATACCGTCATCTCTTATTGGTTCTGGGGTATCTTTTTCAACTGGAATCCCGAAATTTGGAGTTAGGATCGCTGTTGGGGTGTAGGACTGGGATATGTAGGAAGTTTTGGAAATTCGAACTAATTTGTACCAAATGGTACTAAATTTGGATTTCGGTGAATCGATAAGGCTGAAATAGGCAGTTTTGGAAATTCGTACCAATGTACTAAATTGTATGTTGTGTGAACTAGAATTATGAAATTTGTTGTTGGGAGGTAGGAAGCTTTGGAAATCCGTACTAAATGGTACTATATATTATTCAATTTGGATTTAGGTGATCCCATAGAGCTGGAATCTTGAAGTTTGGAATTCAGATGGAGTGTTGGATTGGGGTATGTAGGAAGTTTTTGAAATTCGTAGTTATCTGCACTAAATGGTACTAAATTTGGTACAATTTGGATTTGAGTGAACCTATCGGGTTGGAATCCTGAAATTTGGAAATATGATTTCTATTCGATTATGTAGGTGGGTACATATAGAAATTTATATTCATGTGTGGTACTAAATATGGTAAAATTTGGATTTGGGTGAACCTATAGAGCTCGAATCAAGAAATTTTATACTAAGTGGTAATCACATTTTAATTATGGTCGATTTTGGTCTTTAGGTTGAATAGTTCTTCTGACATATGAAGTTTTCAGTGAAAACATCATAAAATGTTAAGACATGTTTAAATATTTTTCCACATTCGCTAACGAAGTAACGGGCATATGCCAGTACACTGATAAAATGGGTTCGATAATAAGGTTAGAAATACTTTGATATAATTAAAAAATTACCTCGTAGAAATATAGGTTTTAGATCTCAAGTGTCATTGGACCGTTTGTCTTTCAAACCGATATTTCAGATATTTTGAGTCGATTTAGAAATGTTTGTCCGTCTGAGAATAATTATTGGAGCAAACAATGATTGTGCCAAATTTTGGGAATTGTAATATTTCTTCCAAACTTAAATGAATTTCGAAAGTAAGAAATAACATATTATATAAGGAGTAACATTTTCAAAATGTGGAGCTGAAATGTAGCTGTTTTTGCAGAATAGTCAGGCGTAGTTCCAGTTTGTTGTTTTTATAAATACAACTATTTATTGTGAGGAAAGTATGGAATTGTCCACCAAGGGGCAAGTTGGGGAAGACTATGGTTTTGGATCTCGACACTGATCTTCATCAGTTCACTTAGAAGTAATAACTTCTTTCCTTTTATACTCAAATGTCTCTTGTAACAAGTTCAAGCACCCTACCTTTATTTTACAAATTCTGAACCTAAGGCGTTATATCTTTCAATACTTTTTTCAACAATTCTCGTATAACAATCGATGGAAGAATTTATAGATTTCTCTAACTTATTTTACTGATAAGTTTTTATCTAGTTCATATCTAATGACTGACATCATTTTTGAAGTACTTTTGATATTATGTAACACTCGTACAGTTCGAACTGAGTTCAATTCAGAAATGCATCCATAACTAATTTTCGAATAAACAAACATTTTTTTCCATCATACAATATCATTAATATTTCCTTTTTTGATATCCACATTCAAGGTCATCGAACATATTTAGTTCCGCTTTTTATTATAAATGCATTCCCTTATCTATTTCAAGTTCAAATTATGATTTTCCACCTTTTACATTCACTTTGTTGAGCGGGGGGCAATTAAAAACAAAAAAATAAATACTTTAAATAAAATTTGAACTAAATTACCATTACTAAAAGGTGTACGATATTTGGGGCAATGTGCGATCTAATAAATACGTGTGTCTGTGTGTGTGTATTTGTCTACAGACCTAACCTTTCCTAAGTAAACAAAAATTGACGCGTGTGGCTTAAGCTTTTTTTCATTGTTGCATGAAAGCAATAATGCTCAGCATGTTGTCAGCGAAGCAATTTATTTGGAAGGTGGAATAGGGATGACGATGTGAAAAATGTAATCGGAACTAGTATATTTATAGTATATATGCTGGTCCTTGAAAAAATATTCTTTAAAAAAATCCACGCTTCTTGGTCTGCTGGTTCTTGAAAATATATTCTTTAGAAATCCACGCTTCTTGGTCTGCTGGTTCTTGAAAAAAAATATTCTTTAGAAATCCACGCTTCTCGGTCTGCTGGTCCTTGAAAAAATATTCTTTAAAAAATCCAAGCTTCTTGGTCTGCTGGTCCTTGAAAAAATATTCTTTAAAAAAATCCACGCTTCTTGGTCTGCTGGTCCTTGAAAAAATATTCTTTAAAAAAATCCACGCTTCTTGGTCTACTGGTCCTTGAAAAAATATTCTTTAAAAAATCCACGCTTCTTGGTCTGCTGGCCCTTGAAAAAATATTCTTTAAAAAAATCCACGCTTCTTGGTCTGCTGGTTCTTGAAAAAATATTATTTAGAAATCCACGCGTCTTGGTCTGCTGGTTCTTAAAAAAATATTCTTTAAAAATCCACGCTTCTTGGTCTGCTGGTCCTTGAAAAAATATTCTTTAAAAAATCCACGCTTCTTGGTCTGCTGGTCCTTGAAAAAATATTCTTTAAAAAATCCACGCTTCTTGGTCTGCTGGTCCCTAAAAAAATATTCTTTAAAAAATCCACGTTTCTTCGTCTGCTGGTCCTTGAAAAAATATTCTTTAAAAAAAATCACGCTTATAGGCCTTGAAAAATATTCTCTAAAAAATTCAAGCTCTTTGATGGTATGGTCTTTAAAAATCAACGCTTATTATATATAAAATATGTAATTTCGTGAACAAATGCAATTGGCGCCCAACATGAGTCCTTCATATTCAATTTAAAAATTAATAGTTTTTCGTACCTAACGTTAATATGTCCCTGAGGTGTATTGCGTGGCCCTTAGGGATATATAAAATATGAATGGCGACCAACGGAAATATTCATATCCCTTGCCAAATAAACTGAAAGCAAATAGTTTTCCAGATCGAATGAGAAAAACATAATCTGACAACAGTTTCATTCAAAAATAACGTTATCATAATGGCGCCCAACGTTGCCATAACAAAAACAAATTGCATTGAATTCTTGGTTTTAGTCGATTCCAAGTCATTGCTAATAGGAACAAACTTACAGTTTTCCATAATGGCGCCCAACATATTAATTAAAAAATAACGTTATCTCACAATGGCGCCCAACGTTGCCATAACAAAAACAAATTAAATTGAATTCTGAGTTTTAGTCGATCCCAGTGCAGTGCTAATAGGAACAAAATTGATATTTTTAATAATGGCGCCCAACGTAAAAACAATTCCGAAATATATGCCATTTAATCAAATTTTATTATAACCCGAATGGGGAATTGACAATCTCCAATTATTTAAATGATCCATGTTTTTAAATCCCCAATTTTGGGTATTTCGAAAACACCACCTTCATCGCCAACCCTATCTCGCTGAGGGACAAATATGTGGTTTGTAGCAAGTGCCACTAAAAGCTGTAGAGTTGGCAATAACCAACAATTAATTGACAGTTTGGTATTAGGAAAGCTTTTGTGTTGTTGTTGCGTGGTGTCGCTGCCGTTCCGAACGCGTTTTTTTGTTATTTGAATTAAATAACAGATGTTGAATTGCGTTATCACACATTTTTTTTTGAAACGCTTCGTGCTATTAATAAACGAAAAATTTGTGATGTCAGATAATATAATAATAACAGGATATTTTATTACCACCAGGGACCCCAACAAGATTCTATCCCGAACCATCAGACATTGACTCATTCTTTTTTTGTGGTATAACCTTATCTTATCTCTCCTGTTTTAACAACTTGTGTCCGGAGTATGGGTACCCTGTGGTATAAACAAAACCTATTACCAACACCTCTGCACCATCAGCAGCAATCTGGTCGTACCTCTCTCACTCTCGTCATTTTGATAAAAAACAAAAACATATTTTTTCCGAGGTGTAGAGCAAATTAACAACTTCGAACAAAACACAAAAACAATAGATATAATTAACAATTATTTATTTCTGTTCGAAACGTTGAAGTGTAAGGAGTTGTGTCCGCAAAGTTAGTTAGTTACCAATACCTCGCAGGTGATAGTGACTGACGTTTGGTTGGTTTGTCATTCACCCAAACCAATTCAATTAAATTTAAATTTGAAAAAAGAAAAGCTATACCAACGAAAGATCGTAACAAAACAAAATACCAACAAAAACAAGTGTAACGACACCATCAGTAGAGAAAAAAAAAAACGTTAAATTAAGATACCAGTGATAGTGGAAGAAGCAGAGGTAACAACAAAATGCAAAACTCCATTGATAATGAAGCTACAACAACATCCACTCCAACAACGACATCAACAGCAGCGACAGCAACATCGCCAGCTGCCGTCAGCACCACCACCACAACTCTGGTGCATGCTACAATGAAACCCGCACGCAGTGGAAAATGCTTGGTTACGTTCAGTACCTATGAGGTATGTGTCTGAAGGGGTTTAGCAATACCCCTTTGTTTACCGGCAAAACTGTAAAAATAGCAATAACACAACGACATGAAGAACAACAGTCGGTTGCAAAAGTCAGCTTGTTGTTGATAACTTTTGTTGCTAATTACTTTTTTTGTTATGATTCAACATTGTTTGTTTATGTTTTGTTGTTGTTGTTTGTATTTAATATTTATCTTATCAACAAGAAGCAATCACACACAAAAACAATCACTGGTCTAGACAAACAACAAAACGAAGAAAGTTAATATAAATTAAATATAAAAAATATATTGTCAATATTAAAAAAATGTCGAAATGGTCTGATTTGGGAGACTTAAGCGTTGTGGTCTTATAATGTATTACCGTATAGTTCGTTTAACTTCAGGCCTAATGACCTAATGTCAAAATATTGCTATCATATTTATTCGAAGATATTTTCGTCCGATTTCATTAAAACTGTGCACAAAATTTCCTGCCAATCGCGTAGACTTATGATAAATGGTGTACTATTTGTATGAAATAGAATAAACCCAGTAAGGAAAGTAGTAAAGTCGGACTGGGCCCTCCACCACTTTGGGTATATTCTACATATTCTAAAAGACATCGCCTTTTCGAAGGAACATTACAGGCCATTCTGCAACCTATGCTAAATTTTCTAAATCGATTTAAAGCAAGCTTGACAGACGCTATTCGATATGCTGCGCTTTTTAAAATTTTATCTCAATCAGACACACAAGGATTATTTGGTGTATAATTAATATGAATAGGTCGAATTTATATATCGAAGCTATGCTATATCTTAATCTGAACCGATTTCAAGGAAACTTTCAAAAATTCAGTACGTATGCCAAAATTCGTGCAAATCGAAAGATATGTAGTGACTTAGGTACATTAAATCGAACGAAAATATATATCGGTGTTATATATAAGTCTGAACCGATTTTCGCGATACTTAGCAGACATCATTATAGACTTCAATCAGTACGCTATGCCAATTTTCATGCAAATCGAATAATTTTCAGGGACTTTGGGGCACCATTTACATTAAATCGGACGAAAATATATATGGGAGCTATATCTAAATCTGAACCGAAATTTAGCACACATCTTTTTAGACATAATTCAGTACGCTATGCCAAATTTCGTGCAAATCGAACGATATATAGAGTTTTTGAGCTCCATTTACCTTAAATCGGATGAAAATATATATGGGAGTATATCTAAATCTGAACCGATTTTCACAAAATTTAACACACAGCTTTCTAGGCATAATTCAGTACGCTATGCCAAATTTCGTACAAATCGAAAGATATATAGGGACTTTTGAGCTCCATTTACCTTAAATCGGACGAAAATATATATCGGAGTATCTCCAAATCTGAACCGATTTTCACGAAACGTCATTCTAGATTCAATTTAGTATCCTATGCCAAATTTCGTGCAAATCGAAAGATACATAGGGACTTTGATGCCCCATTTACCCTAAATCGGACAGAACTATATATGGAGCTATATCCAAATCTGAACCTGAATCTGGACCGATTTTCACGAAACTTAGCACACATCATTCTGGACCTAATTTAGTATCCTATGCTAAATTTCGTGCAAATCGAAAGATATATAGGGAATTTTGAGCTCCATTTACCTTAAATCGGACGAAAATATAGATGGGAGTATATCTAAATCTGAACCGATTTTCACGAAACTTGGCACACGTCATTCTAGACTCAATTTAGAATCTTATGCCAAATTTCGTGCAAATCGAAAGATACATAGGGACTTTGATGCCCCATTTACCTTTTATCGGACGAAGCTTTATGCGGGAGCTATATCTAAATCTGAACCGATTTTCTTCAATTTCAATAGGGTTCGTCGTTGAGCCAAATAAGTGACTTGTGCCACATTTCATCCAAATCGGATCATAAATGCGACCTGTACTTTGTTTACAATTTAACATCTACAGACGGACAGGCGGACGGGGGGACGGACATGCATAAATCGACTCAGAAAGTTATTCTATGCATATTCTCAAAAAGAACCATGTGTCTATCTCGTTTCCTTTTGCCTGGTACAAACATATGTACAAAGACATAATGAAGGGTATAAAAACGAATAATGGAGATTACCATTATATGGGGGCTATCACAACCAATTAGGTAGAAACATGTGTCCAAAACCATAAAATTACGGCATATTTTTTTGGGATACCTTTATATGGGGGCTACCCCGAAACTTTAGTCAATACTCATAATTTTTCGTAGGCAGATCTGATGACCAATATATCAAATTACTGCTGATTCTGTTGAAAAAAGTATCCAAAAGTTCAATATTGATAATTTTCGGTTTGAATATTTGATTCCCGATGAGAACCAAACGCAAATTACAAACAATTCGGTTGAAACATGTGTCAAAAATTCAACATATCGATGTATTCCATGCGGAATGACAAATTTTATTTACACTCCACCTTATGATGGAGAGTATAAAATGTGAAATCTTCGGCATGTCCATTACCGCCGATCTAGTAGACCCAGAACTAAAACAAAAACAAGTGTCAGTTGGTGTTGCCGGCAGCCTCCGTCATAGGCTCTCCAAAAGGAGAGCTTGTTTCAAATTTGTCACTCCATTATTTTGATATTGAATTTAGAACATTTCAGAATTTAGTCCCTTTACTTGAGAGGCACAGCTACTATACTCATGTTTGGATATGAATTATTTTTCTATAATATATTACGATGTTGAAAGTTCGATATAAATCGGACACTCCATTTGTTCCAAATTTGAAGCCAATTATTCCCATATTCAAACATTATAATGGCTTGATTAAAATATTACGTTGTGCTTGGTTAAATTTCGATACTCTGTTCGCATGATATTATAAAATTAATTTTTAACAAAATTGTGTTCATTTTATGTGGGAGGAAACGAATCTGGTCTAAATAAATATGGGTTCTAAAACCGATATTTCGATGCGGCACATTTTTATCGTAGCAAAGTGTATATAGCCTAATAAGACAAAATTAGGCTCCGCAACCTCTAGATAATTATTTCGTTTGATAGGTTCGGAGATTTTGGGGAAATTTGTAGGAAAACATATATAAAGGATTCACGATTTTTGGAATTTTAATGTCAAGTATTTGATTTGCAGAATCCATTGCAAAAATGGGCTTTGAATTGCTTCTATAATACATTGTCTTCGTTAATTTTTCTTCAGTTTTTCTAACATTTCAATAATGCAATGAAATAGTCACTGGCGATGGTTCTGAACAGTGATATTCTCTGAGAATCTCAATTTATCTGTTAGATCAAATTATGGAATAATTCATCCTGCAGCAATATGTATACTTCCCAGAAGTATGGAACCATGTTCATTTATTACTCTGTTGGCATTTCGTCTCAGAATGCCCGGCAGAGATTTAATGTGTTTATTTTGGTTTTTTGTTTCTTCTTTTTTGTCATGTCTTGTCTCGAATAATTTATTGTTTATATCGAAATAATTTGGAAAATGAAAGAGAGGAAAATTTGCGCAAATAGTGCTAAAGTAGGAAAATAGTTCTGATATTAATGAAATGTTTACATTTTGGTTAAAATAGTGTCTTTCTCAGGAGTATAAGAATGTTTACTTGTACTCTGTGACCATAAGTTGCTAGTTGGAATTTTCGGAGAATAGAAAAATTTTTAAAAGAAAACGGTTTTCGTATGCCCATTTTTAATAGCATTCCCTTCACATACATGGTCGGAACATGCTCTTTTGAAGGTCTATGTTTTCACATATACACAACCGGCTCATATTAGGTTTTTTCTAAGCAACATATTTAACCCAGTTGGCTGTAATTTGGCTTTTAGAGTTATCAGAGAGTAAAAACACTCATTCCGAAAACTATCAATCGATTTTAAATATAGTCACATGATTTGGAATTGCACCAAAATAAAAATTCCGCCTCATTTTTTATATTTTTAACGCCGATTTCTACAACCAAAATACATTATATCAAAGTTTTATCAGAAAATTAAAAAAAAAATAAAATTTTAATATTCCTACTTTTCGAATTAAAAATATTTTATTTTCTTTCGCATTTTAATATTCAAATTTGTATGTATTAAATTTTATAATCCGATTTGAATATTTATTTATTAATAGGACCGCCAAGAAGCTCTAAAACGTACAACGATGATGGATGACCCAACGACGTATCGTGCAAAGGGCACCAAACCGCCAAGTAAAATTGAGACAGTGGAAAATACAAAAGAAAAGACACAACAACATGAAAGTAACAGCAACAACAACAATAATAATAACAACAACATCAGTCATATACCAAAACCACCGGTAAATAATTAATTTTAAACAATTAATCATCCACTTATCTACCTTGTGTTTTGTTTGCCTTTTCTTTCCATTTAGCCCATGCAGTTGATGTCACCACCATCGAATAACAACAGCAACAATCTAAAAACCCAACAGTTTTCACAAAAATCCCAGGCCTTTAATTCATCCAAACCATCGTCGTCGTCTTTGTATTCTAATGAATCGCCTTCCAGTGTTACGCTAAGATCATCAACAGCATCATCAAATGGTGTGGCCAGTGAATCTTCCCTTTATCGTAATTCTAATCGGAATACCACCTCTGTCCCATGTCCCCCTACCAGTCAAAATCGTCAAACTCTACGATTGGGTACCGTTACCATTGGGGAATATCATCAGCCGGGTGCTCGTAAAGAACCGGAAAAGTTTGATTTTATTAGTTCAACAATAAAACGTAATGATGGCGATTCCGCACCGGCAACAGCAAATGGAGCATATCACCATGAAACGCTACAAAGTGAATTGCACAGCACCCTGTCAAGGTCGAAATTGAAAAAGACAAATGGTTCGGTGTTGGAACATCAGCGTAATTGTCCACTACATCAAAGTCAACAACAAATGCAACAGCAGAATCAGAATCAGCACCAGAATCACCATCAGCAACAACATAATCATCATCAACATCACCATAATCAACATCAACATTCGTCCCAACCTCACCATCCATCGCAATATGAATATCAAAATGTCAATTTCAATAATACCTACAGTGTATCCGAGATGGCAAATAAATTGCAAAAGACATCCATCAATGGTGCTGGTGGTGGCGGTGGTTCTAATAACACCTCATCTGGCACTGGCACCACCCCTAGTGTCGGTGGTATTTTAAAGAATGGCAATCGCAATAGTTCGTCCAACGGCAGCAGTAATAAATCCACTGAAAAATCCATTAAATTTGGTTAAGTGGTTGGAGGTGTCCGGTGGTGCTCCATGCAAACTGTCACAAAATCCGAATGCGAATTTATTTGCAATATATTTTCATAGTTTTTATGTTGTTGTGTATATTATAGCATACAGAGTTATTAATATTATTATTATTATTATTTATATGTAGAGGTGCAATGCTAGGGGAGGAGGGGCGTTATGCTTGGCTTAGGTTTAGTATCATTGTTATCTAAAACATATGGCAAAATAGTGAGGGTCCTAAAATATGTTTAAACAGAAAGGAACTTTTCAAACTGTCGGACCCATTTGTTCGCTCTTTTTTTTTCTTTGATTTGTTTAGTATACCCAATGATGACAATGATCCTAAATCCGTCGAAGCATTACTCTCTTAATTAGACTTGCACCCTAATAAGTTGATGTAATTTTTACAATTGCATGTATTTTATTTAGCTATAAGCAATACAAAAATGTGCTTCTATATTATATGCGATATATATCTACTATATTTTGTATATACATATTTATGTTAATGTGCAATAAAATGTATAATCTAAAAAAAAAATTAAGTGAGTTTTCTCGATATTGTAAAAGAAAATTTACTAACATCTACAGTTTTGAAATTTTCGATATTTCCATATCGTTGAGTCTGAATAAGACATAAGACAAATATTCTGTACTCTAATGCACCTTTGAATATTGAAGGTTGAAATTTTGTATGTATGTTTTTTAAAATATTCAATTAATCGAAATTTGGTATGTTGCCGTACTACAAGGATCTACTACTTCTATTCTTTCGATAGTAGCCAAGGTTTAAGAGTCCCTATCGCTTCGTCTCTGAAACAGCATTTTGTTCTTGCTGCCCAACATCGGCTTTGCATTTATATCGGAATAATTTGGAAAATGCTTATGCGAATTTTGTAACACCAATGTGGAGGTCGGTAAGAGTGTTTAAAATCAATAAACAATGGAATACTTAACTAGTCGCAATCGAGTGAGTGGAAAGTCGGTGGTTGTTAGCAGCAGAAACATTTGTCAAGAAAATTTTTGATATACCCATTTTTATACCCATCACCACCATCGAGATAGACCCATGGTTCCTTTTGAGAATATGCATAGAATCTGATTTGGATAAAATTTGGCACAGTTCACTTATTTGGCCCAAGGACGTACCCTATTGAAATTGGAGAAAATCGGTTCAGATTTAGATATAGCTTCCATATAGTGTCGTCCGATTTTTGGTGAATGATGCACCAAACTCCCAATATATATACGATTGGGACAAATTTTTGCACAGAGTACTGGATTAGGTCCAGATTGATGTCCGCGAAGTTTTGTACAAATCGGTTCAGATTTAGATTTAACTCCTATATATAGTATCGTCCGATTTTATGTGAATGATGCACCAAACTCCCAATATTTGTCCGAATGAGACAAAATTTTGCACAGAGTATTAAATTAGGTCCATACTGATGTCTACGAAGTTTTGTTAAAATCGGTTCATATTTAGATATAGCTCCCATATATTTGTTCCGTCCGATTTTTTGTGAATGATACATCAAACTCCCAATATTTGTCCGATTGGGACAAAATTTTGCACAGCGCGCTGAAATTTGACAGAGGGTATTAAATTGAATATAGAGTGACAACAAAAAACAAATGGTGTATGCAACGGTTGCTCAATTAGGTCCATGTGTTTATATATAGCTCCCATACATAATTTTACTCGATTTCATACAAATGGTACACCAAAGAATCCAAGTCTGTCCGTTTGACATGTAATTTTTTTTGTTGATTTCTGAATGGTATGTGTATGGAGATTTTCAATTGGTTCAAATATCTATCTTGATAGCACATTTAATTTCGTCCGATTAATCGTCCTCTAAAGATTATATGTCTGTTCTATCTACAGGATTTTGTAGATATTAACAAAGTGGTGATGGGTATCATATAGTCGGCCCCGCCCGACTTTTGAACTTTCTTGACTGGTTTTAATATCATCCCCTTCGTATACAAGGTTGGAATTTTCCCTTTTGAAGGTGTATGATTTTACATATTCAGGACCGACTCCATCTAAGACTTTTTAAACAATATTATTCAACAAAGTTGGCTGGAATTTGGCTTCTAGAGTTATCAGATAGTAAAAAACACTCATTTCAATATAGGCTCATGATTTGAAATTGCACTAAAATAAAAACCAGTGAGCGGAGCAGTATAGTCGGACGGGCCGACCATACGATACCCTACACAACTACCACGGAACTCAAATTTTCTGCGGATGTTTATTCCGAGACTGGGCAATATTTCGTGATATTTGCCCCTTCTTCCTCACATTGACATATTTTCCGAATATTACGAGTATTCAGTACAGCTATTGTCCAGATGCCCTTCACCGTGAGTTGTGTTGTGATGTTCGGCTTTCATTTGAGGTCTATAGATCGACTCGAAAATAACACAAAAAATTAAGTTTTCGGTCCACTTCATTCCAAAATTATTATCTGATCAGCACCGAAAATTATAGGCGTTGTCCTTGACCATAACTGGAACCTCATGGAACATTTCAAAGCGATCAGCGCTATAGTTCCGCTCTCCAGAGTGATAATGGGTTACTAAATAATATACGAATATGGAGATACCTGTAAATATTTAGGTGTAACTCCCACATCCGAGCACATACAACAATATAATTGGTCTTAATTTAAAGGTCAACCACTCCTCTTGGATATAATATCAACTTCTCGGGTATATGTCCTTCAGGGGTAAATATATACGCCATAGAATACAAATTTTGTAATTTTTCACACAAAAGTCAGGGTCCATTTGACCCGATCTTTCTCCAAACAGGCATGCTTTTTCTTTGGCCCGTTCCGCTTCTCCATGCAAAATTTCACGATGTTCGGACCATTGTTGCGCCCTCTGGAGCGACCAGAAAAACCGATAAAAATTAAGTATTTGGTCCATTTCATCCCCTAAATATTAACCGATCTTTCCCAAAAACAATAGGGGTCTTCATTGGCCAGAACCCATTCTACATGCAAAATTTCGTGAAGATTGGTCCATAACTGTGGCCTGTATCGTGTTTAAAAATTGTAATGGACAGACGGACGGACGGACACACATGTCTATCTCGACTCAGCTAGTCGAGATATGACGATCGGTATACTTAAAGGTGGGTCTAGGACCAATATTTCGCGGCGTTACAAACTTTTGGGGCTGCACAAAGCTATAATACCCTAACAACATAGTTGTGTAGGGTATAAAGAGTCCCTATTACTTCCGTCCCTGAAACATCATTTTGTTCCTGCTACCCAATAACGGCTTTGCAAGAAATTACTTCCAAGACTGTGAATGGGTACAATTAGCGACGACCACCTGAACGGACCATTGTGGCAGCCTTAGATCTGTCCAAGGTGTTCAATACGGTCGATCATTCCGAACTGATTTCCGACATCACAAACTCCACCCTTCCCCGTGACATCATGCGTTGGCCAACTACCCTAATGGTTGGCAAGCCTTCGTTGAGTTCCGTAGTCAAAAATCCAAATACCGCAAGATTAAAATGGGAGTAATGCAAGGCGGTGTATCTCTCCAGTTCAGAAATTCAGCTACACCCACTGGCTGCAACCACACATCTTCTGTAGTAAGTCGGGAAGATTTGGCAGGGCAATTGAATAAGTACAGTGTGGTATGAGTGCCCGTTCCACATGCTGGACAGACATTCTGCTCTGGTAATCAATCCATGCCCAATACGAATTGAGACGACTGCATCATTCTGATCGTATTTGGGCCAAAGCTACTCTGGTTGGTCTTAGCAGCAGACGTTCTTCAGGTGCGATGGGTGAGGGGTGAGCTCCGAGGACGGCATTCATTCTGTATTTGTTCAGCGCTGCGGCAACTGCAAAAGTATGAATGCTATTCTTTTTTATATCGTTGGATCTCTCTGTCTAGAACATGCAGATCATTCCTGACATGCATGGGTGCGGTGTCATCCTAAATATTATCAACCTAACCATATGATAGTTAGGATGATATTGCCTGAAGCACCCGAGCAGGTATTGCAACGAAAGCATATTGCTATGCTGACGTAATGGAAGGATCTTCGTCTCGTCATGAGGATGGTCCGCTGTTGTCACGAGGACAGGTATTCGTAGACCACACTGGTGTCGCATAGGTAGCCACAGCCGACATATCGTTTTATATGAGGTCAACAAGGTTTCCTTATCTGCGTCCTAAGTGCTGCCGGCAAGCGAACTTCCTCCTACTTTTCAGTGTATCGCAGATAGATGTGGTTTGCGTGGATGATTTAAACATGCTGTCGAATGTGACCTCGAGTATTTTGGGGTGGTTGGTGGACACAATCGGATTGGTTCTTTAGCTTTCAATATTTCGGATAATTGAATAAATATATTTTGTCTGGAATAAATCAATACATACCTTCTTAATTGTTACTTAAACAGTATACCTTGCATTTCTAATCATTATATTTTTATTAATTTATTTCGTGTTCGACTTTTTGTTACAAAAATTTTTATATTTTTAATAATTAATTTTCCCTTTGAGGTCTTATTAAAAAAATAAATAAAAAATCTCAAAATATGGCCAGCAATAATATACAGAAAATTGTACAAAACAATTTTCATTTGAATGTGAGTATGGACCAGCTAAAATTTAAGAAAAAAAATCAGATTTGAATTTTGCAATTCCTGTAGCCCTGGGTACTATCGAAAAATACCAATGAGATTGTCAATACCTACATACAAAAGATCTATAAACAAATGCCGTTTACGTTTAGGAAGGGTAAGATGAGCCTAGGTTGAGAGAATATATTGTTATTAATGAGGTTCTAGTTACAGATCATAAGCCCCCCAAAATAGCTGCCGAACGTCCCGAAAACAAAGCTCCCATACGAACCTTTAAATCACAACAAATGACGGAACAACAGGACACAAAAATAATACCACAAACAACGAACGTACCCGTGAAGAAATCTGCCCGCTCCAAGCCCCCAAAACTTAATCATGAACGTCTGATGCAAATATTGGGTGCAAGTAATCAAAATAATCAACAAATTCGTAAGAAAAGTACGGCTACCATAAACACGATTCTCAATCAAAAGAAACCCATAAAATCTCCCAATTTAAAAATATATGGTTCAAGACGTTATGGTTCCAGTGCTAGTAGTTCTCGTTCAAGTCTCTTTCGCAGGCATGAGGATAAGCGTCGTAAACATCAGTCCTCCTTTCAAACCCAATTGAATATTATGGCTCGTTCGTATCATAGTGGTGGTCACTTCCATGATTCCATTGCAAAATGTTTAATGCCGCTGCGAAATCAATATGTCAAGGGTAATTTGGGTTCGCTACCCGAAGCAATGAGAGTCAGCTCGTCGATACAAAATGATCTAATGATAATTGATGATGTTTTGCGTAATCGTATCTCAGTGAATGGTGGGAGGAAGCTAAATGATATATCACACATGAAAATCACATTGGATCCGACTGATCGCCTTAAGGCCTGGAAACATCCACCACCATTGGAGAAGTTTCCAATTCATAACATAAATGAATTGTTGGCCAAGTCGAGTAACAAACAGATGAAGGTTCCAGCCGAGAAGCCTAGCATTAGTAGAAGTCGTTTGAATCTTTTCAAATATTCTTCACCAAATGATTCGGAATTTAGGAATCTAGAATTGAAAGAATGGCATAGACGTAATCGCATGAAGAAATTGGGACTTATTAAAGATCCCATAAAACCTACCGGGAATAACAATCCAACAAATGTGGAAGGAGCTAAATTAAGGTCGACTCAAAATAAAAATCTGTGTGATGCAAATGTTTCTGAGTTGAACAATTGCTGTAACGTTGGGCGCCATTTTACTTATCATGACACAAGTACAAAAATGATGGTGAAACCCCAAGAACGCAAAATTGCCTCTTCAAAATATGGAAATATAAAATCATCAAGTGCTGTAAAAAGTCGTCCTTCCCCTACCGATGTTATAGTTAGTCCCTCATCGTCGGAATCCTCAACATTCCCAGTTCGTTTAAATGTACCATTGACAGCAGTGAATTTAAATGCCATGCTGGCAAACAAAGCCCCTATGGGCTGTATAGAGACCATTGGTCTTTATAAAGCCCCTATGGGCTGTATAGAGACCATTGGTCTTTATAAAGCCCCTATGGGCTGTATAGAGACCATTGGTCTTTATGAAGCCCCTATTGGGCTGTATAGAGACCATTGGTCTTTATGAAGCCCCTATTGGGCTGTATAGAGACCATTGGTCTTTATAAAGCCCATTTGGGCTGTATAGAGACCATTGGTCTTTATAAAGCCCCTGTGGGCTGTATAGAGACCATTGGTCTTTATAAAGCCCCTATTGGGCTGTATAGAGACCATTGGTCTTTATAAAGCCCCTATTGGGCTGTATAGAGACCATTGGTCTTTATAAAGCCCCTATTGGGCTGTATAGAGACCATTGGTCTTTATAAAGCCCCTATTGGGCCCCTGTGGGCTGTATAGAGACCATTGGTCTTTATAAAGCCCCTATTGGGCTGTATAGAGACCATTGGTCTTTATAAAGCCCCTATTGGGCTGTATAGAGACCATTGGTCTTTATAAAGCCCCTATTGGGCTGTATAGAGACCATTGGTCTTTATAAAGCCCCTATTGGGCTGTATAGAGACCGTTGGTCTTTATAAAGCCCCTATTGGGCTGTATAGAGACCATTGGTCTTTATAAAGCCCCTATGCGCTGTATAGAGACCACTGGTCTTTATAAAGCCCCTATGCGCTGTATAGAGACCATTGGTCTTTATAAAGCCCATTTGGGCTGTATAGAGACCATTGGTCTTTATAAAGCCCCTGTGGGCTGTATAGAGACCATTGGTCTTTATAAAGCCCCTGTGGGCTGTATAGAGACCATTGGTCTTTATAAAGCCCCTGTGGGCTGTATAGAGACCATTGGTCTTTATAAAGCCCCTGTGGGCTGTATAGAGACCATTGGTCTTTATAAAGCCCCTGTGGGCTGTATAGAGACCATTGGTCTTTGTATAGAGACCATTGGTCTTTATAAAGCCCCTGTGGGCTGTATAGAGACCATTGGTCTTTATAAAGCCCCTGTGGGCTGTATAGAGACCATTGGTCTTTATAAAGCCCCTGTGGGCTGTATAGAGACCATTGGTCTTTATAAAGCCCCTGTGGGCTGTATAGAGACCATTGGTCTTTATAAAGCCCCTGTGGGCTGTATAGAGACCATTGGTCTTTATAAAGCCCCTGTGGGCTGTATAGAGACCATTGGTCTTTATAAAGCCCCATTTGGGGTGTATAGAGATCAAGGGTCTTTATAAAGCTCCATTTGGACTGTATAGAGACCATTGGTCTTTATAATGCCCCTGTGGGCTGTAAAGAGACCATTGGTCTTTATAAAGCCCCTGTGGCTGTATAGAGTCCATTGGTCTTTATAAAGCCCCTGTGGGCTATATAGAGACCATTGGGTTGTATATAGCTCATTTGGGCTGTATAGAGACCATTGGTCTTTATAAAGCCCATTTTTGCTGTGTATAGACCATCGGTCTTTATAAAGCCCATTTGGGCAATTTGGGCTGTATAGAGACCATCCAATAAAAGCCACATTTCGGAAAGAATTCTATTGAAAAATGCATAAGTATATTTATACATTTCTTTAAATATGGGTTCCTTTTGAAGCTAAAAACTACTTGGACATAAACTCATTGAACCATCTCCACCCAGAGAATACATCGAACGCGTATGAACCAAGGCATGACATAGTTCCTCTTCTGCAAGAACATCAGTGCTAGAAAACGGTGATGAACCATTTATATGCATTAAATTGGGATGTGACAAACGTATTGTAGATATTCGCTCACGCCATGTATTCCAAAACAACTGGAATTTAGAAACAAAATGAAAATATTCAGATTCCAATTGCTTCTTTACACACAACATACACACCCACATTTTTATATAAATGTCCACCAAATTCAAAGAACATTGGCTGCGCTTCCTCTTCATCACAGATGATAATTCGCATGAGCTCTCGTTTTTGTTTGCGAAAGAAATTCAATTTGACGAATTGTAATGGCAGCATACTGACCAATTCAAATGTTTCAATTTCCGGATCTTTAGTGGTGCCATGGACATTTTGCAAATCGCTTTTATCAAAATCATCACAACCGAAGAGCAGTTTGGAACGTGTCAAACCTGAGGAGTGGTATTATTTATTTCTATGTATGTATGTTTATATGTGCATTTATATTCCTTTGACTTATGACTTACCAATATGAAATTGCCTCAAACCGATGCCATCTTCTGTCACCTGGGTAAAAGGATTCTCCACAATAACAGGTTCGTAGATCTCTTCGTATTCTTCCATCATTAGTTTTTGTATACGAAACATGTAGGGATTATTTTTTAAATATTGTAATTGTCATAATGAACTTTCATTTTTATAATAGAATGTCCTGAACATTTGGGCTGTTTTTCCCACACAGTTTTTTCAAAATGTTGCTGTAAATTAATTTTGTAATATCATGCGTACGGGCTATTCGATTTTAAGCCTGTATATTGTTGAAAGATAGGACTCATCGGTTCATTGCCCCCACAAAGGGTCAACATTTTCAATTTTTATAAATCCAATATTAAGTGCGTAGAATGTCCAATTTGAACCAAACTCTCCCATCAAGTCCGAAGATGGGACCCATAGGCCCACACCTTGGTATACCTCTCCCGCAAAGGGTCAACATTTTACAAACACGAAAATTTAATTTGAAGCGAATTGAATAGCCGATTAAATTCATTGCTTGCACATCGTAATATTTTACCAAACCGGCTTCAAATTCGAAGATGGAATATATAGGGCAAGTTCTTCAGGTACCTCTCCACAGATAGCCAACCCTTTGACCAAACCAACACTTAAACAAACTCTTAACCACGTTACATCGTCTAAACCTGCTACAACAATGTAATAATAACCGCTGAAATGTTAATGAGCTTTCATGTAAAAGCTTTCGCTAACATATTCCGTTACATAGCTCTGTATAAGCTTTTATAATGTGCGCGAACAGTTGTTAAATCCAAAATTGTATTTATCTGTCAGTCAGTCAGTGGGGCAAATCCACCATAATGGGCATGCGCGCACAATTATCTCGAAAATATGGCATGTGTAGCTGTTGGAATTTTGTGTGTGTTTGTTTGTTTTTTGCAGAAGACTGGATTTTCTTTAGGCCAGTAATATCGCATCTCTTTCACATCGACCAACAAGTGTAGAAACAACGACAACAACAACATCAGCAGCACCGATAATACCAGTAATGTGTACCCAAAAAACAAGATTATTACACAATTCATAAATATTTGCTAAAATATAGTTATGGACACTCAGCACCGGCACATAGCTTAATAATTGTTTAAAGACAGAGGCGTAGAAGAGGTGGGGTTTTAAGGGGGTGGGTAGGGGAAACAATTTGAGAATTTGTTTATTTTTTATGTTAGAAATCTTTGTCACAGTATAATTATTTTGAACACTTTAAATTTTAGCTTTGTTTGCTATTATCGAAAGCTGATCGCTTCGACAATGTACATCATTCTCTTATTTTGTCTGGATTTCAAAAACAAATTAAAATAGATTTTTTGATAATGATCGGAAAATATGTCCGATGAGCCAAAACTTTTGAAGAAGCTTTCAGAAAACATGATCCAGAAAATGTGACAGGGTAAGAAAGAGAAGCTGTTGACCACTAACTGAAAATATTGTCGAGGCTACGCAGAAGTTTAAAGTTCCGTAGTAGTTGTGTGGTCGACCGAGTGTGACTCACTGGTGTTTATTATTTTAAAGGTTACAGCCACATTTTCTGACAGAAAAGGTTGTTCCTTGGTATTCCAAGATTTTGGAGGAAAAATAAAATTTTGCCGATTTTTTTAAGTCTATGTTCTAATATACACTCCATATAAAAAGCCCATCTACTTTAAGTAATTTCAAGGTTATTATTCAACCAAAATGTCTCTAATTTGGCATTTCGGGTTCCGGGTATTCTTAAAAAAAAACAGTAAGGAAAGTAGTAAAGTCGGACATAAAATCGGACGAAAACATATATGGAAGCTATATCTAACTCTGAACGGATTTTCGCGAAACTTAGCACACGTCATTCTAGCGTTAATTCAGTGCGCTATACCAAAATTCATGCAAATAAAAAGATTTCCAAGGCTTCGAGCGAAGCTATATATGGGAGCTACATCTAAATCTGAAACGATTTTCACGAAACTTTGCACACATCATTCTAGACTTAATTTAGTACGCTGTGCCAAATGTCGTGCAAATCGAAAGATATATAGGGACATTGGTACATAATTTACCTTGAATCGGACGAAGATATATATGAGAGCTATATCTAAATCTGAACCGATTTTCACGAAACTTGGCAGACATCATTTTAGACTTAATTCAGTACGCTATGCCAAAGTTCGTGCAAATCGAAAGATATATAGGGACTTTGATACACAATTTACCTTAAATCGGACGAAGATATATATGGGAGCTATATCTAAATCTGAACCGATTTTTCCCAATTTCAATAGGGTTCGTCCTTGGGCCAAATAAGTGACCTATGCCAAATTTCATCCAAATCGGGTCATAAATGCGACCTGTACTTTGTTCACAAAAATACATGGACGGACGGACGGACGGACATGCGTAAATCGACTCAGAAAGTGATTCTATGAATATTCTCAAAAAGAACCATGTGTCTATCTCGTTTCCTTTTGCCTGTTACAAACATATGCACAAAGACATAATACCCTGTACCACAGTGTTGTGAAGGGTATTAAAAAAAGATTTAAAG
The DNA here is from genome assembly GCF_032173495.1 of Musca vetustissima. Taxonomy (NCBI): domain Eukaryota; kingdom Metazoa; phylum Arthropoda; class Insecta; order Diptera; family Muscidae; genus Musca; species Musca vetustissima. The sequence continues at coordinate 231,851 of NW_026880347.1, forward strand.
TTTTTAAACACGATACAGACCACAGTTATGGATCAATCTTCACGAAATTTTGCATGTAGGTTGGGTTTTGCCCAATAAAGGCCCCTATTTTTGGTAAAGATCGGTTAATATTTAGAGGATGAAATGGACCAAAAATTTAATTTTTTCGGTTTTTCTGGTCGCTCCAGAGGCCGCAATTATGGTCCAAGCATTGCGGATTTTTACATGGAGAAGGGGATCGGGCCAAAGAATTGACTGACTGACTTTTGTGTGAAAAATGACAATATATATATATATATATATGTATATATTTAACCATGAGTAGAGGTTGACCTTTAAATTTATGTGGGAGATAGACTTAAATATTTACAGGGGCTTACGTATTCATATATTATTTAGTAACCCATTACCATACTAGAGGGCGGAAATATAGCGATGATCGCTTTGAAATTTTCCATAAGGATCCAGGTATGGTCAAGGACAACGCCTGTTAAAACTTACATTTTTGTGTTTTTTTCGAGTCGATATATAGTCCACAATTGAAAGCCAAACATCACAACACAACCCGCGGTGAAGGGAATGTGGACAAGTAATTAGAAGAGCTGTACTGAATATTAGTAATATTTGTTAACCTCTAGAAGTTCTAGGGGCATTTTTAGCCGATCCCGTTGTAATTTTTGTTCTCAAATGATGAAAGAAAACGTGCTGGAACGTTTTCCAAAACGAACCCCTATATTAATATATCAATCCAATTCAATTTTGTTATGGCCGAAAATCTTTTTAATCCTACTCTATATATTCTAAACGTCATAACCATTTCAAAAGAAGTGGACAATTTATACATCGGGCTACACTATCTCTATAAGACCTATAGGTCCATTGATCCTTTCAGGAATAGTTTAAGCTATAGTAACATAATTGTAATAGTTTCGAAAGTCTTTTATCTATAGATCACCCACAGACGGTATTTCATATATGGAAGACCTATAGAAGGAACTTCTAAATGTACAATACCTATAAAAGGGCACCTAGAATGTTTTTTTGTCTAAAGAAAACCCATGGAATGTCTTCAAGGTTTAGAAAATCTATAGAAAGTCTTTAGAGTACCAATGGAAGGTAATAAAATATCGTAGGACCTTGCAGGAATATTTAAATCTATATTAATATTGTTCCAATTAATTGTTTCGAAGGATTTTTTGTATAAAGGCCTATGGCCTTTCATCTGTGAAGGGCCTATACAAATTGTGTAAAACACATATGATGACTCCCATCTATGGAAGACCTATAGATCCGCACAACAATATAGCTTCAAGTTGATTATACCACACGAAGTTTTTGTTTGGATCCAAATGTAGGAAGATTTTTAAACTGAACTCAAAGATGATTTTGATAGTTTGGTTCCTCAATACACCCCTCCAAATGCACAAAACTGCATACGCCACTGCCTTGCTTCACCTTAACTCATTTGGCCAACAATAATAATTGGCCAAGTCTCGTTTTATGAAAGTGCATCGTTATTGGAAAGCATTTTTTATGAAAAAAATATATATGAAAGAAATATTACGTCTAAACTTCTGGATTGCAAAAAAATAATTGGATCGGCGTTAAGTCTTTCATTGTACCCGCTACAGTGAGCTGCGGCGCCCCATATCGTATAGCATCCATTTAGACATTCATTCATTCAAACACTTGAAGTGATTCACTTCCTTCCTCATTGATTGCGAAAGATGTTGTTGACAGTGGTAGCGCGAGTTAGAGTTACGTTTTACTTTTCATCTCACTCTCAATTTTTGAGATATGGTGGTAAAGCTGCTCTCATCATTAGCAGCTCTTAATAAGATGACCATGGACATTTTGATGTAAACTGGGCAATCAAACAATAGCTTGGCCAGACAAAACCCCACATATGTTTGCATGTACCTTGGATCGACTATGTTGGCTGGCTGGCCAAAAAAAAGCTTTTTCTGCAGTTGTATGTTCGAGTGTGTGCGTTTCTTTCCCGAACTATAAAAAAATGTGTGCAATGATGTCGCAGGTTTTTTGTTACAATTTTTGTTTTTGGTTTTTGGCTTTTTGTTTGGCTGTTAAGCCTTTGGCCTCAAATACAAATCGTGATTTAAAGCACACCGCCTATTTAGTTGGATTTTACAAATTGTACGAATTGGTAGTGCTTAACGGAACTCCAAAACTTCGTGTTGCTTTTCATCTCAATATAATTTTTTTAAGTTTGTTCATTATAATTAAACAAAACTCCAATTTTTTTGATCGCAATGAAACTATTTTGTGTCTTGACCATTAATGTGGTGTTGTTGTTGTCGACATTGTGTGTTGCCTTGCCATTGGAAAAACAACAACAAGAAATCATATTTAAAGATCAAAGTTCCGATGACATTGACATGGACGTAGCGGAATCTATAAATATTCCACTGGTGACAAAAACTGTAAATCAACCGGAGAAAAATAGTGATGATACGGGAATTGCTGGTGTGCCTAAGAATTCTGAACGCATTGCCCGTCAATTGGATATTGAAACTGCGGAAAGTGTTAACTATGGTTTGCAGGCGAATAGCCCACAATCTGATGATTTCGATATACATTCACAAGCGGAAGATGCTGCATCTGATTCAAAATCTGGATTTAGGGTAATGTATAAAGAGAGGATTTAAAAAATAATAAGTGTTAGTAAATAACAACAAATTAAATAAATAGACAAATTAAAAAGACTCGAAAAATAAGAAAAAAAATTACCGACAATTAGGTCAATGACAAGAACCTAATAACATGTTAATGGGTGAATAAACATTCCATAGATGATGGCCACCTTTATGATCATCTTGAAAACATGTCTCTAAGTGTGGTAATTTTATGGTAGCGGAAGTATGACAATTTATTACAATTAAAAATACTTAAAGCTTCCAGGACCTGCAAAAATCTACAAATTTTAAACAAGACATGACTTGAAATCGATTTTTAGGTATTTCGATGGATTCATCCTCACTCTTCAAGTTATATATACGCTTTTCTGTATTTACAGAATAAAACATAACTTCCTAGAATGTTTTTACATTGACTTCCCATTCCATTTTAGGTATTTCCTATGTCAAAAAAAGGTTCCGTCTTTGGAAATTCCGTCACTTTGGAAATTAAAAAAAGTAAAAACGTACCAGTCTGTATCTTCAGCCCATGTTCTTGCGGAGGTCTACAGAATTACACACATGTTTTATTATTTTTATTTGTACATACCAAAGGGAGTGAAACGATGGTTTTAATTTTCGGACTTGATCTAGGTAATTAACATTTGCAAAGTTTTTATCAAATCGGACATTCAATACGCTCAATATTGGATTATTAGTTTTCGACCCACGTGTTCCATCTTCGGATATAGTCTAAGTATGGTAAAAATACTACATTGTACAAAGTTTCAATGAAATTGAATATTCCATTCGCTTTAAATTGACCCTAGAAGGAGTGGAACAATGGGTCCCACCTTCATAATTGCTAAAATAATAGTTTGTGAAAAGTTTAATTCAAATCGGATAGTCCGTACGTATGATATTATAAAAATAATGTTAAGTCTATTTTTCAACATTTTGTGGAGGTGGTACTAGAAATAGTGGGGTCCCATCCACTTTCGATTAAAGCGGAAATTCCGTTCGCTTGCACAAATTTTAAATTTAGACCTTTTGTGGGGAAGGTACTCGAAGGGGTGGGCCGATAAATCCCATTATTCAACTTTATACAGCCTTGGTTCAAATTTTAGGTTTTACAAAGTTTAGTTCAAATCGAAAAGTCCGTTTACGTGATAATATAAAATAAATTTTCAGAAAAATGCTTAGCATTTTGTGGGGGAGGTACCATACGGAATGGACCGATATCCTCCATCTTCGAATTGGATCTAACATTGGAATAAATAAATATTTGAATGAAATCGGTTACTCCCTTCGAGATGTATCGTGGGCGCCATCCGGACGGACATTTGTAAATCGACTTCAAATTGTCTGAAACGGATTTGGCCCGAAGAAACATGGGGTTTTAAATCAATATTTCGATGAGACACATTTTGCTAGAATACCCGAAGAAACGATTCTGTCCATAGAGAACTATAGACGGTATTTTGTATATGACGCTCCTATATATGGAATACACATATAATAACTTCCGTTTATGAAGTACCTTCATATATTCTAAAATCTATGTATAAAAAAGTCTTCTCCCTATAGAAGGATTTATATCTATAGAATAATACCCTCTGTAGGTTCTCACAACAATGCTTTAAGTAAAATGTACCCTCGATACCCTCTAATATTCGGTATTTTGGGTAAGTTTTTTCAACAGGGTCGGATGGTATTGTAGGGTCTCATTGGATAGCAAATTCGTCCTACTTGAAATTATCGATATCGTTTTGCTTTTTAGGGTAGCCCCCCATATAATGGTACTAAAATACCGGGTTAGGTTCCATATATCAATCCTCATTATTCGGTATTATTGGGGGTTTAGGTACATTTTTCTACCGAATTGGCTTTTATTTGATTTTTTTGACATATCCTCCATATATAAGTCCCGATCGATTTTAAATGTTTTGAATATTTTTCTTGGCAGTAACCTAGGTGACGAGATTTTTTCACATCCAAAAATTCTAAAACATGTCGCTTATAAAATTTCAGATAGGGTATTCTTCTACGCAGCAGCAGCAGTTGAAGAAATAACTGGGATCTGAGCTAACTAAACTAAAACTAAGTTTTTCTGAAGATAGCTTCGGATCCCAAATATAAAACATAGCTCAAATAACATCGAATTGTATTTGATGACATTTAAGGAAGGTCGAACTGTAAATTAAATTTATATTGGGTGTATTATGTAGTAAAGTACCTTTTATTCATAGCTACCAGCCATTTATGTTTATAGCTCATAATACTTATCTTTACGACCCACAAATTTTACATTTAACGAAAGGAAAATGTGCAGGTTTACTTATTGTAAAATAATATTGCATATTTCATTTTTGTTGTGTTTTTTTGTTTCATTTTTTAGGTATCACTCTTCCAAGCTCCCGTAAAAACTCGTGAATCGGTAAATTTGGAAACTGAAGCTGTACCTTCCAAAGTTTTAAGTGTCTATGATAATAGTCAGAAATTTATTGCCGATAAAACACAAGTATGTTTGGTTTCTTTGTGTCATAAAATGTAAACTTTTAAAAAATATTTGCTTGTTTTTGTAGCCCCAACCAATTTTGGATACAATTAATGAGCATGAGAAATACGGCAACAATGGTGATATGTTTGATGGCATATCTCGTAGTTTAGTCAATGGTTATGAGGCTTTTTCTAATTTCCTAAATACAATAATAAAGGTAAGTTAAAGAACAAGACCCGCAAGAATATGCGCGAGAATATGCGAATATAAGGCAAGATCCATCGTTTGAATTCGAACTATTACTTTGGTATTTGACATAAATTCTTGTAATTTTTGAGTTAACTATATTACAAGGCTGCTCTATTATAGATGAAGTGAATAATTAATTACCCTTTTCCTCTCTCTCTCTCTCTCTCTCTCTCTCTTTAGAAACCTCAACAAATCTTCAAATCCATTAACAAGAGTGTCAATGCCCAATTGGATATAATTGGCGGTAAACTTGTGGGTCTATAATTTAGTTAGATCTTAAGTTTTTTTATTTTATAGTATTAGTATTCTTTTTTATTTTTGCAATTAGTTCTTGTATTATGCCAACACATTATTTTTTCTTTAATTATTTTCTTATATATTTTTAAAATAAATAAATTATTTGTTTAATATGAATAAATGATTTTTAATAAGGAAATAAATTTAATAAATAGTTTTTTTTTTATAAAAACTAATGGGTCCGTCCAATTTTTGTTTTCCTTTAATTTCCATTTTTGCATTTGACAACCGTTAAATATAAAAACAAACAACATGCGAAACAGTTGCAAATTTTGGTACATTGTGAGAGAGTTGTATTCTTTCGTACAAAAACCGCGTTTCACCTTATTAGTACCATGATTTCGATCATGATTTAACCCTACGGTCAATAACCAAAAAAGTATACGTAGATCAATAACCGTGGTACATTTGTACCCATCCAAAGATAGCTCTGCAACTCATTAAAAAATTGAAATATCGTGAGGTTTTTTGTTTTAAATTAGTCTATACGGATCTCATCTAGATGTAGGAACTCAAAATTATATATACATTAAAATATTATATATTTAAATCCATGCTTGCATGATAATCTATCCAAAACAATCATAGTAAATTCGTTATAGCTTTCGAATGGGATAAGTTTTTTTATTTATTTTTTTTATTGGGATCTTATTTAGGTGTTCCTCAACCCCTCTGCAAATTTTTGTGGCCCTAGAGAATATGGGGCCATCAGGGCGACTTGTGCAAGTCAGAAACTACCTTGGTTTTCCTTTGGTATACAGGGACTAAAACAAATATTATTGCAAATTATTCACATTTCATGAGTTTAGAGATTATGATTGGCGCATTTTTAACATAATTTAATATTTTAAAACGTTATTTAATGATAGTTTATATACGTACGCCAATTTAAGATTGTAATAACTCAGACTAATTCGATTATAGAAAAAGTTTCAGGTCCAATATGAAGAATAATTGAAAAATTAAGGACAATAATAATTGTTTTTGTCCCCGTATACCAAAGAAAACCAGGGTAGTTTCTGACTTGCACGAGTCGCCCTGATGGCCCCATGTTCTCTAGGGCCACAAAAATTTGCAGAGGGGTTAAGGAACACCTAAATAAGATCCCAATAAAAAATAACTAAAAAAGCTTAACCCATTCGATAGCTATAACGAATTTACTATTATTGTTTTAGATAGATTATCATTTAAGCATGGATTTAAATATATATTATTTTAATGTATATATAATTTTGAGTTCCTACATCTAGATAAGATCCGTATAGACTAATTTAAAACAAAAAACCTCACGATAGTCAAATTTTTTAATGAGTTACAGAGCTATCTTTGGATGGGTACAAATGTACCACGGTTATTGATCTACGTAGGTAATAACTTTAAAAAATTGTAAAAATTATATATATGGAACATTTTCACAATTTTTTTCTTCGATTATGTGTGAAAATACCTCAAGAACGATTCCTCAAAATTTGATCCAAATATCTCCAATATTAAAAATTTTACAACATTTTTATTCAAAAAAAGTTACAAATGTACCCGGTTATTGACCGTAGGGTTAAAATAGACCCTGCCGCACGATGATTAAATTTGTATGATAAATAATGGTAAACTCCGCCTGATTAAGAAAATAAACCCTGATTCAGCTTTTAAATGAAATTAAAGTATTCCTAATATTTGAATCGGTCCACTCCTTCTGTTTATACCCTACACCACACTGTGGTAGAGGGTATTATGTCTTTGTGCATATGTTTGTAACAGGCAAAAATAATCGAGATAGACCCATGGTTCCTTTTGAGAATATGCATAGTATCACTTTCTGAGTCGAGTTATGCATGTCCGTCCGTCTGTCCATGTTAAATTGTAAACAAAGTACAGGTCGCATTTATGATCCGAATTGGATGAAATTTGACACAGCTCATTTGTTTGGCCCAAGGACGAACTCTATTGAAATTGGGATAAGTTTCGTGCAAATCGGTTCAGATTTAGATATAGCTCCCATATATAGTTTCGCCCGATTTTAGATAAATGTTCCATCAAAGTCCCTGCAAATCTTTTGAGTTGTACGAATTTTGGTATAGCGTAACAAAATTGTGCGCCAAAGTCCCTGCAAATCTAAATTAAGTCTAGAATACTGTGTGCAAAGTTTCATGAAAATCGGTTCAGATTTAGATATAGCTCCCAAATATTTTTTTCGTCCCATTTTATGTAAATGCTGCACCAAAGCTCCCTTTATCTTTCGATTTTGGTTTAGGGTACTACATTATGTCTAGAATGATGTGTGCAAAGTTTCGTGAAAATCGGATCAGATTTACAAACACCTCCTATATATATATTTTCGTCCGATTTTATGTAAATGGTGTACTAAAGACCCCTAGCTAGGCCGATTGACACAACATACTGAAGTTAATATAAATTAATCTCTGGCAAGTTTCCTTGAAATCGGTTCAGATATAGATATAGCATAATTTCCATATATAATTTTAAGTTATTCATGTTTAATGTACACCAAACAATCAATGGGTGTTTGATTGAGATTAAATTTTAAACCGTGCAGCATACCAAATAGCGTCTCTAAATCGATTTACAAAATTCATCATAGGTTGCAGAATGACATGTGTAGGGATTGATGTTAGTCGTCTTAGATATAGATAAATATTGGTCCTAGACCCACCTTTAAGTATACCGATCGTCATATCTCGACTAGCTGAGTCGATCTAGACATGTGTGTCCGTCCGTCCGTCCGTCTGTCCATTATAATTTGTAAACACGATACAGGCCACAGCTATGGACCAATCTTCACGAAATTTTGCATGTAGGATGGGTTCTGGCCAATGAAGGCCCCTATTGTTTTTGGAAAAGATCTGTTAATATTTAGGGGATGAAATGGACCAAATACTAAATTTTTGTCGGTTTTTCTGGTCGCTCCAGAGGCCGCAATTATGGCCCAAACACCGCGAATTTTTGCATGGAGAAGGGGATCGGGCCAGAGAATAAGCATGCATGTTTTGATAAAGATCGGTCAATATTTAGCGGGTCAAATGGACCCTGACTTTTGTGTGAAAAATGACAAATTTTGTATTCTATGGCATATATATTTACTCCTGGAGGATGTAGACCCCAGGAGTTGATAGCATATCCAAGAGGAGTGGTTGGCCTTTAAATTGATACCAAATATAGTGATGTATCTACTCAGATGTGGGAGTTACAGTCAAATATTTACAGGTGCTTACGTATTCAGATATTATTTAGTAACCCATTACCACATTAGAGGGAGAAATATCGCGCTGATGGCTTTGAAATTTTTCATGAAGTTCCAGTTATGGTCAAGAACAACGCCTACAATTTTCGGTGATGATCAGATTAAAATTTTGGGATGAAATGGACGGAAAACATAATTTTTTGTGTGTGTTTCGAGTAGAGTATAATCCGAAATCACAACACAACCCATTGTGAAGGTAATCTGGACAAGTAATGTGAAGGACTGTACTGAATATTCGAAAAAAGTAAGGAAGAGATGTTGTCCTCTAATCGGACAAGAGGGGGCAAATATCACGAAATATTACTCAGACTCGGAATAAACATCCTCAGAAAGTTAGAGTTCGTGGTAGTTGTGTAGGGTATCGTATGGTCGGCCCCGTCCGACTATACTGCTCCGCTCACTGGTTTTTTAGATCGTATTATACATAACTGTATCAAAATATCAATTTCTAGAAAAATGAAATTGTTGCCTTTCCAAGTTAAGCCAAGTTAAACAGGTTAAAAAAACTAACATATGGGCAAACGCTATTTAATTCCTTACTCTGTGCTATCTTTTCTAAGTCATACAAACATTGCAACTTAACTGAACTGTTCAGGAATCGGACAAATCTATATATGGCACCGATAATCTCAAATAAACGAACTGCGCCAAATTTCATATCATTCAGACGGACGGACTGGCATGTATAAATGAATTCAAAAAGTGACTATCCTCAAAAGTAACCCATTGCCTCTTACAAACATATGCACAATGATATATTACCCTTTACCACACATACAAACAAAACTCAGGATAAGTGCCTGCTACATATGTAATTTTAAAAGAATTCTCACTAAAGAAATATTAAAAAAAAAATCGACGTCTTGAAAACGAATTACAAATCGACACCTTAAAAATATTTTAAAAATGCATATCTTGATGCCCTAAAACAATTCATTTAATATACACATATTAATACCTATATCAGACTTAAATTCATATAAGGCAGGGTGTGGACTACTGACCATGGATTTGGAATCAATTTCAATGTCAGTGATGTGCTAATATACTATTAACATTGATACCAATCCCGGCGTATACAGAACTGACCTAAATATTTCTTACGGGTATTTATAAATAGGTGTGAAAAATCTTAATTGGTTTTAGTTTGTTTTAGCATGTTTTTATTATTTATTATTATTTTCTTGTTGAGGAATGTTTTATCATCACATTATTGGTTTTGTTGTTAATTTTCTTAATACATAAAAAAATAGGCAGTATTTTTAGATATGTGTTTGTATTGGGTGTTGCTTCGAAGAGCTTCTGCACAAATAATTTTGATTCGATTTGGATTTATGACAATTTAGGATACAACTTAATTGTTGGTCTTAAAAATATACATATTTCATTTATCGGCGATTCTTATCGATTCGTATTAAATATAGCAGGCTTATTTACTAGTATTAAATATTTTGTATATTACTCACACTATTCGACTAAATATAAATAAGACTAATGTACTAATAATAATAATGACAATTATGTAGGGATAATGATAGGATTATTGATATGTAGATTTAACTTTGGTTATTTGAATTTTTTTGTAATAAATTTTATTTTAAACTTATAATTAATAATTTGTATTTAATTAATTTACAGTCAGGCAAGGTTATAACGCTTCAACGTTGTTTGATATTCGAGCTTGAAATATACCTTAAAGTTACAGCAAATTAGCACTTAAAGGATTCGTTATAACGTTACATGACTGCAATAATTTATTATATTTAAGGTATTGCATTATATTATATAATAATTTTATAACATAATTTTTTATTAAATTGCATAATTAAATAATATATTTTATAATGTGATTTATTATATAATTATAATTATTATCCTTATTTGTGTTTGGTTGCGGGTATTTGGCACATATTTCGAGAAAAAATGTCTCTGTTTTTTTGTTGCATTTGAAAAAAGGCACAATTACCAGACATTCGCTATAGTTTTTTTTTTCAATTTAAATATTGTCTCGAGATTACTGGTTTTTGATTTTTTCATTTCACATCCTTTAACTACTTTCCTACAAACTAAAACTTGGTTCAATCTTCCCAACTACTGGGTCGTGTTTGAGGATCAATCGAGGGTGAATATGACTTATAGGTATCCGATTCCTTTTTATGTTTCACGGTGCAGAATAATAGCATTGAGGTGATCAGGCCGAAAAGTTGAGCAAATGCAATACCCAAGCCGACCACACCTATGACATCCAGTTTATCGGTTAACCAGGTTTGTAGAGACTGGGCACAGCCCTTATCCCACCACAAGGTTGGGTTTTCAGATCTGTAAGAAAAATAGAGGATTTAATTATTATATTTTTGGAGAATAAATTCATATTTACCTTCCACAATCTACTCTCACAACATTGTCACCAGAACCCTCGATCAAAATACCACGATTCTCGTAAATGGGTCTACAGCAGGATTCTGGCACCCAACGTTTGCCGCTCCATGATTTGATGTCATACCAATCCTCGTATGAAGAAACACCACAGCATTCAAACTAAGAAAGAAAAATAAAATTTTAATAACACAGCAACAACAAGAGAAAAGGTTGTTGATTTGGCCGAACTTTTTCTCCTGCCATGAGGTGCGCATTGAAAAGACCTAACAGCGAATGGGAAAATTTATTTGTAAAAGAGTTTTTACAAACTCTACGTAATTTAGAAACGGCACATTGTATACCAAACACTATATGTTACTCGTCTACACCGACGACATCGATATAAAGGGTCCAACATTGCGAGCGGTAATAGCCACCTTTGAACGACTTGAGAAGGAGTCTGCCAAAGTGGGACTAGAAGTATATGGTGAGAAGACCATGCTGATGTTATCAACGCGCAGGACATCCAGCAGACCCCGACCAACTGTAGAACTTGAAAACTACAGCTTAGACTTAGCTTTCAATTTGATATACCTTGGTACCGCTGTAAACAAAACTAATAACATTAGTTTGAAATCCGGCGGAGTATATTGTTGGGCAACAGATGCTATGGTGGTCTGAGTTAGCAACTCAAAAGTAAGTCCACCTTTGACAGAAAAATTCTTCGGAAGATCGTGTCGATGATGAATATCGTCGTCGAACGAACCATGAGCTATACCATCTATTCTGGGACATCGACATAGTCAGACGGATTGAGCTACTGCGACTACGTTGGCTAGGTCATGTTGTGAGAATGGATGAGGATTCTCCCACTCAAAAGGCATATAAAAGCGAGCCAAGTGATGGTTCACACAGAAGGGGAAGGCCATGAATGCGATGGAAAGATCAAATAGAAGACAACATCTCGGAACACGGCCCTTCAAATTGGATGATATGCACACAAGACCGGCACCCTTGGAAATCTTTTTTGAGCTCGGCTTATGGAACAACCGTTCTATTACAAGCCAATGGTCCTTTACGTGGACCTACGTTGAACATTTTTTGCAAAAAAAGTTTCTTACCAACCAAGAAAATGCTGACGAAGCCATCAAAATATCGAAAATGGGCGAACTTCTGATATTTGGACTATATAAAAAGCCTGCACCTATATTCAAAATGTTCTGCAAATATTTGGACCTTCATCAAAATACCGAATATGGTGCGGGACTTTAAAATTAAGGCTATGTCAAAACGTGAACCCTTTTCCGCGAATAAGTTTCCTACCCACCAAGAAGTCGGAATATTATAAATTAGAACCTCTTCGATTGGGAAATACGGATATAAATTTCAAAATATCAACAATTCGCCGGAACTCTTATATGAGCGGACCCTTGATAATTGGCTGCAAATTGTTCTCTACCAAAAAACCCAAATTTCAAATTACCACCAATTGGTCGGGAAAATGAGGTCAGGAACTTCAAATTACTGAAAATGAAGGCGGGATGAACCAATTTAATAAACAAAATCCGAAAAGTGGGCTTTCACACTCCAAGAATCAAGAATGCAAAATTCTGCCGCTAAAACCTTTAAAAATACGGAAATAAGGGTGGGACACTTATAATCGGAACATGGACCTATCATAATTTCTTAAAAAAGCTGAACTGCCAAATTACAGTAGCTTTGGTAAGAAAAGCGCTCAACCCAATTGAAATGCGGAAAATGTGCCGGAACTTTTATATGGGACAAAATTATAGCCACTTCGGTTCGAATATGCCGCTAAAACCTTTAAAAATGCAGAAATAGGGGCCGGACATTTATATGAGGTCATAATAAGAACATGGAGCTATCATCATTTCTATAAAAAACTAGACTGCCAAATTACAGTAAATTCGGATAGAAAATGCGCGCATGACAATCAAAATACCAAAATTGCGGCGGAACCCTTATATGGGGGCTATACCGAATCATGGCCCCATATCGAATTATTTCTGCTAATATGTTATTTGGTATAAGTCCTGCAAAGAACATAAAAGCCAGATTACAGGCACTTCGGCGGCTAAACCCTTGGAAATGTCGGATACCTTACCATTATAAACTAGATTTAAAAAATTAGCCAATATTGAAAAGTTTCTTCAAATATATATTTCACCCTACAGTAATGTCAAATGTCAATCAAAAACAATTGGAGGATATAGAAACAAAATTTCTTCCCAACTTACCGAACTCTGTACATTATCCCATATAGCCGCCACAGAGGGTGCAATTATTGAACCACGATCGGTGGCATTATAATGCTCCTCAATGCCAAAACGCAACTCATTGGCCAAGGTACGTTTCAAGCCACCACGGAAGACAAAAGCAATGGAACCAATCAAAAATTCACTGAGGAACAACAAAATGATCAGCATGAAATACTAAAAAGAGAAGAAGAAAAAAAAACAGCAAATTTTTTTTCAAAAACTTTTTTAATCTCCATAAATTATGTGCACCAACTTACCAAACTCAGCAGACACCGTGATTGGACCCAAGCACCACAACAGCCCAAAAATGATACAACAAATCCAATGACACCAATGCACAAGAATACCGAATCAGCACTGAGGGCAGCATGATCGGGCAGCAGCGTAGCATAACCTTCATATGAGAGACGCAGCCAAACACCGGCACCCAAGAAAGCACAACTGCAAAGCTGTTCGTTCGTTCAATTTATTTAGGGGTTTGAGAATTCCAGACACGAACCGTCGTCACAGAAACATAGAACAATGGTAGGGTAATAAAATTAGAATTAATGATGGTGAGACGTTTTGTTATTTAAGGTAACATTTAAGAAATAATAATAATAAACATCCGGAACATTTTTTGAAAGAAATTATGTTGAAACTTCAAAATTAAAATTAATGATTTCAGTTTTAGGGTCAAAATACTTCACATTGACCAAATATTAGTACTTTATTAAAACCTAATTATCAGCAATAATTATTTATTTGTGATAAGGGCAATATTTATTTTATCATTTAGACATCTCATGCAAAATGCACCAATTTTAAATTGGTCGATAGTAGATACATTTTTGAATAATTCCCCTATAAAAATCCAGGCTTATTATAATTATTTCCATGGACATAGGATTATTTTCTAATCGAAGTGGTTGTAATTTGGAATTCCGCGTTATATTTTTTACAGAACATTTTCAAAATAGGTTTGTGTAATGCATTAACTCCAATATAAAGGTCCTAGTCTATTCGGTATGTGGAGTTGGTCTTAGCGGAATTTTGCATATAAAATGGAGCCGATATTAAATATTGTTATTCCGTCCGCCAATAAGAAAAAATATCTATATGGGTCTACTTTTTAGGGTAGCCCCATTTTTTGGTGTAGTGTCTTGAGGCACTTTTTAACCAAATTGGCTATGATTTGGTATTTTGAATTCCAAAAATTATAGATTTCGGTCCAAGAATACGCATAACATACCCACTTGATTGAAGCAAGCACTACTTGTCGCGGTAATAGTATAGAAGCACCATGGCAAATAATTGCCCACTCCCTACAAACTGCAGAAAAATCAAAACTGGGGTACCAAAAACCACCATTAAGAAACCCTTGGTACGATCAGGATCAGGAGGTGAGAAACCCAGCGAGAGAGAATTATCGAGAGAAAAGAAGGAATGAGAAACTTACTTTCAAAAGAAAGAACTAGAAAAACGTAAGCGTGGGCAAATCGAGTGGTACAGAAATCAGATTGAAGTCCGGAAATCAGATTGAAGTCTGCAGGCACATCCTCCTGTGAAGAGGAAGAAGGAAACTTTATGACAGATACAGGCATCGTGATAAGGATCTGGAAGGAGCATTTTGCAAAGCTTCTGGTATCAAATAATGACGAAGAAGAAGCGGTGATGTATAGATTTTATACCACCTAGCCAAGATGAAGTCAGAATAGCAATTAATCGTCTGAAGAATAATAAAGCAACAGGTGCCGATGAATTACCAGCTGAACTGTTCAAGGCCGGTGGCCAGACGCTGTTCAGGAACATGCACAGATTAGTACAATTTGGTTCGAGGAATGCATTCACAATGATTGGAACCTCAGAATCCTGTGCACCGTGCACAAAAAAGGAGGAATTAATCTCCTTCCCATCACATATAAAGTGCTATCCAGCATACTGTGTGAACGACATTCCTGCAAAATTAATAAGGATGTGCGGGATAACTTTAACTGGTACAACGTCAGCAGTTAAAGTAGGAGAGGACCTCTCGGAATCCTTTCAAATCGAACAAGGATTCAGACAAGAAGACAGTTTGTCATTTGACGAGATGCAAATGTGAACAGAAATGACACTTTGTGCACCAAACAGCATATGTCACTCGCCTATGGCGACGACATCGCCATAATGGGTCGCAAATTGCGAGCGGTAACCGCCATTTTTGAACGAATTTATAAGTGGTCAAAGTGGAACTTGCAGTAAATGGCGAGAAGACAAAGCTAGTTGTATCAAAGCACAAGTTGTCCAGTAGACTCGGATCAACTGTGGAACTTGAAAACTACAGTTTGGAGGTAGTGAACGATTTTATATACCTCGGTGCCACCGCTATAAACAAAACTAATAACATCTGCTTTGAAATCCGGAGGAAAATAGTGTTGGCCAACAGATGCTACTATGGTCTGAGTAAGCAACTCAAAAGCAAGGCCACCTCTGGGCAGACCAAACACACTCTACAAGACGCTGATACTACCCGTACTGTTGTATGTGTCTACAGCATGGGTATTTGCGCAAACAGATGAGGCAGCTCTTGGAGTGTCTGGGAGAAAATGTCTCCAAAAGATATATGGACCGATTTACGTCGATGGTGAATATCGCCGTCGAATGAATATCTATTCTCGGACATCGACATAGTCAGACAGATCGAGCTGTAGCGACTACGTTGGCTAGACCACCTAGTGAGAATGGATGAAGATGCCCCAGCTCAGAAGGCATATAAAACCGAGCCAAGTGATGGTTCACGCAGATCGGGAAGGCCACGGAAAGATCAAATAAATGACGACATCTCGGAAAATAGTCTTTCAAACTGCACAAGACCGACGCGCCTGGAAATGTTTTTAAGCTTGGCTTATGGAACAACCGTTCTGTCATAAGCCAGCTAAGTAAAGTAGGTAAGTAAGTTCTTTCGAAAAGACGCAGTCTGTTAGGAGACATACGTAGAATATACTCAAAGTGGTGAAAGGTATAATATAGTCGGCCCAGTCCGACTTTACTACTTTCCTTACTGGTTGATGTTAAAAATGCACCTCGCACAGGTATGACGGTCGTCGAAAATGTCGATAAAATCGGAGAAATGATCGAAGTTGACCGGCATGTTAGCAGTCGTAAAATCGCCCAGGAGCTAAATCATTTACAAAATATATATATATATATATTTTTAAAAACCTAATATATGGTTTTATAAGGAAAGTAGTAAAGTCGAACTGCCCCTGAATTCTGTAACTTTTTAACAACATTCCATATTGTTTATTTTACAACAATTTCATTTGTTTCTTTTGTTGTTTTTACAATAACAAAAGAAATTAAAACGATATCGAATGTTGTTAAAAGTTACAGAATAGGCCTACTGGGTCGACTATATGATACCCTCCTAACAGACTGCGACTTTTCGAAAGAACTTACTTACTTTACTTAATCCAATAAACCTATATATCTATTTAGCCTTGTCCGTCTGTCTGTTGAAATCACAAAATTTAAGATGAAGCTCTGAAATTATGCACCGAAATTGTCAGTACTCGAATAATGTTTAGTATTATATTTTTAACCACAGGTTGCCCAGTAGAATGGCAAATCTTCTAATCATTGTTATTGTTGCTGTTCTTTGGTTGCCAGTATTTTTGTGGTTAATATATCGGTCGCCTTATTTTTGGATTCGTTTTCCGAATTGGTTGTAATGACTAAGATACCGCCTTCAAGTTATGACTGGGATACCGCTCAATATGTGTCAATAAATGGTCGAAAATTACATCAAAAGATAAATTTACTTTTGAAACCAAATATTATATATACATACATATACATATTTCATAGGCTGAAGGCAACCGTCAGTGTTTCTTTCTTAACTGTTTTATAAATAAAAATAAACATTATATATCATTTTCATGTACTCAGGAAATGGTGTATTTGTTTTGTTATTGAAGTGAAATGATTACGTGTGAATTCATTTAAAATGAAATAATTTTGGGGGGAAATCAACAGCAATGACAACAGTGATGAGGCACAATTATTATTCCGATACACGTACCTTTCTTTTTTACATTCCCTCGCTCGTTCGTTCATTCGTTCTACATTGGCAATAAACTGAAGCGTACCGAACTGATGTCTTGTAAAATGTAAATGACAAGCTCACGTTCAGCTTTAAGCAGCAAATTCAATTCGGCGACGCGCATGCGCTTATAAACCAAACAATGCTGACTCTCTGCGAGTAATTGAAAGTTGAACTTAAAGAAGATTCCCCAAAAAAATGTGTCATTATCATTTCAAGCATCCAACAACAACAACAAAATGATTGTTGTTAATTTCTATTTAATGTCTTAAAGTTGATTTTTACTGGGAGTGGTAGGGGGAATGGTGAGAAAGTGAATTTGGGAAAAAGCCATAAAACAAGATTTCCGTCTTTGTTTTTGTCAATTTTTATTACAGTTTTGTTTTTGAACTTTTACTTTGCATTGTTGTTTTTGGTTTTTTGTTATTTGCTGTAATTGTTCTGAAAGTCTTTAAAAATTCAAGAAGTCCAAATGAAGGCTTTTCTGTAGCACTTATTTAAAATGATGAATATAATTGTGAATTATTATATCGTTTTGAAAATGTAGGGTAGGGAAATAAATTTTGTCGTTTAGCCCCAGGTACCGTTAACCATAAGAATTGAAAATTTAAATTCTGATTGTTGGGAAGTTTAAAAAAAAAAACATTAGAGTGATGGGAATAAAAGTGTAATAAATTGAAATCATATTTTCATTTTGTAAATCAGTAAGCGTAGAGGGTTCTGATCTATGATATAGGGAGGGCTATGACACGGAGGACTGAGTCAAACATTATCTACATTGGAAATATTCTGCCAAACCGTAACAACATAAGATGGGTAGGACCTTTAGCTGGAAACTAAAATTAAGAATAAATACACGCCTATTATACACCCAATCTATGATATAGGGGGGCTATGACAAGGAAGACTGAGTCAAAAATTACCTACATTGGAAATATTCTGCCAAACCGTAACAACCTAAGATGGGTGGGACCTTTAGATGGAAACTAAAATTAACAATAAAGACCTGGTAAACACCCTTGAAAAACTCATTCAAAAATCCACGACTGGTATTGACCCTTGAAAAAATTATTTAAAAAGTCTACCCCTGGTGTAGACCCTTGAAAAACATAATTAAAAAAATTCACGCCCGGTATAGACCCTTGAAAAAATTATTTAGAAAATCCATGCCAGGTATAGACCCTTGAAAAAATTATTTAAAAATTTACGCCAGGTATATATCCTCGAAAAAAAATTATTTAAAACCAGTAAGGAAAGTAGTAAAGTCGGACTGGGTCGACTATATGATACCCTTCACCACTTTGGGTATATTCTACATATGTATCCTAACAGAAGTCGCGTGTTTGTTATATATCTATATCTGAACCGATTTCAGGGAAACTTGCCAGAGACTAATTTATATTACTTCAGTACGTTGTGTCAATCGGCCTAGTTATGGATCTTTTCATACCAAAATTCGTGCAAATCGACTTTGGTGTAAAATATATATGGGAGCTACATCTAAATATAAACCGATTTTCACGAAACTTAGCACACGTCATTCTAAACTTAATACAGTACGCTATGACAAATTTCGTGCAAATCGAAAGATATATAGGGACATTGGTACACAATTTACCCTAAATCGGACGATGATATATATGGAAGCTATATCTAAATCTGAGCCGATTTTCACGAAACTTAACACACATCATTCTAGACCTTTTTGATTACGCTGTGCCAAATTTCGTGCACATCGAAAGATATATAGGGACTTTAGTGGACTATTTATCTAAAATCGGGCGAAACTTTATATGGGAGCTATATCTAAATCTGAAGCGATTTTCACGAAACTTTGCACACATCATTCTAAACTAAATTCAGTACGCTATGCCAAATTTCGTGCAAATCGAAAGATATATAGGGACTTTGGTACACCATTTACCTTAAATTGGACGAAGATATATACGGGAGCTATATCTAAATCTGAACCGATTTTCACGAAACTTTGCACACATCATTCTAGACTTGATTCAGTATGCTATGCCAAATTTCGTGCAAATGGAAAGATATTTAGGGACTTTGGTACACCATTTACCTTAAATCGGACAAAAATATATATGGGAGCTATATCTAAATCTGAACAGATTTTTCCCAATTTCAATAGGGTTTGTCCTTGGGCCAAACAAATGCGCTGTGCCAAATTTCATCCAATTCGAATCATAAATGCGACCTGTACTTTGTTTATAATTTAACATGGACGGACGGACGGACATGCATAAATCGACTCAGAAAGTGATTCTATGCATATTCTCAAAAGGAACCATGGGTCTATCTCGATTATTATTACCACAGTGTGATGAAGGGTATAAAAACCACGCCTTGTAATGACCCTTGAAAAATTATTTAAAAATCTACGCCAATGTTGCCATTTTTAAATACACTCCGCCTCATTGTCCAGCGTATAATTAAATAAAACGTACCTTTGAACCAAATTCAATTCAAAAATTTCCGAAAAAACTATCAATAGTACAAAATAGTTATCGAATAGCCTAACTTATTCCATTAAAAATCACAGAACCCACCCACAACCATCTATAGTGGTTCAAAAAACCATTTCGAAAAACACATCTCCGCAAAATACTGTTGCAATGCCACAAACGACAACGATGATAAAGAAGACGACGACGAGAAGAACTGTAAAGCAAGAAAGAAGAAACATGTCAAAACTTTGTCAACAATACAATTTCCGTAGTAGACGACTATTTTGACAACAATGGATGATTGTTGCAGTAACATTAGCCGTTCATTGTTGTTGCTGTTCTTTGGTTGCCAGTATTTTTGTGGTTAATACTTATGTGACAATGATGATGATGGTGGTAGTGATGGCAACGAACATTCAATAGCTTCTGTTGCATTTCCAATTGTTGTTGTTGCTGTTGCTACTGTTCATACTCAAACATTGTCGATTGTCGCATTCAACAGGTTTTTGTTTGTCAGTAGTAGCATTGACAAAAAATGAAAACTTTGTAGACAAATAAATAAATTATTAGTTGGTTAGCTCTTCTCATTCACATACCGCGGGACAACAACTTTCTAAAGGCCGATGAATGTTTGAATGTGACAGCCCGGTGAAGGCTATTTATTGAATGTGAATAAACGAAGGTATGTAGCTATTTCATTGTACAGTGAAGCTGAAAAATTTGTCCTCACATATATATGTATGTAGTTAGATGTGTCAAGTTCATGTTTATAGAAATTGTATTTGAATGGTCATTGGCGAGAAAATTAACTTGGGAAATATTATGATTTTAAAGGAATATTTAAACAATTTTTGTAAATAGGGGGAATATATTTATCATAAGTTAGGTCGACAGGAAATATTTTCTCATTATGACTTAAACCTCTCAGTTTTAAACTATAAATAATTAATAATGTTAGTTTAATATATAAATCGCTATATTTACCCATAATAAAATATTCAGCCAACAAAATGTCCTTCTTATACATGTGTATCCTGCATTCGCCATTTTGTATTAGATGTTATATGAACTGAAAATAAGAGATTGCAAATATTATTTTATTATATTTAAAATTTAACAGAAATTATTTTATTGTATTCAAATAAAAACGTTTTGCTCATCGAAATTTTATTTTTTCATAAATGAAATTTTATTTAACACTAGAACGCCGAAGGCAGTCATTTTGACTGCTTTCCAATTTCAAGTACAAAAGCAACTGTGCATTTAATGACACTTTTTTTTAAATATGGTGACTTTTTGTACCTCATAGAATTACGTTTATTATAAAAAATTCATCAAATTTAAAAAAAGTGTCATTAAATGCACAGTTGCTTTTATACTTGAAATTGGAAAGCGGTCAAAATGACCGCCTTCGGCGTTCTAGTGTTAAGAATACACCAATTCTAGACTATATATTTTGACGATTTTTAAGAGGCTTGTAAGTTAATGTTGTTGTTCTGGCATTTAAGCAAAATCTATTTTTTTTTTTTGGACGGACATAGGACTATTAATTTCGAAAAAAATACTTTTATTTTATAATCGATTTTATCAGCTGATTTGATTCACCTCATTCAAAATATGAAATCGGATGAAAGGTTATTGAGTAACATAAACAGATTTCAAGGTTTTAGAAGCGCTCACACATCCACTCGATGTTCCTACAATAATTCGGTTATATCTCAAGGGGTTTTCATATTATAAAGAGTAATTTCGAATTAGATAAAAATAAAAGAATCATTTTTATGCTCGGCCTAGCCGAATTTTTAATCCATACACCATACACAAATGGATTCAAATGCCTTTGTATGGGATCTACATAAAACAAGTAAAAAAGTGTAAGTCGTTGTTGCCGACATATATATACTCTCAGTCTACGGATTGCGGAGGTATATGGAAATACACACAGGATTTATAAAATTTTTTTGTGAGGCACAAATGAATGTGGGATGTTTAGTTCCCATCTTCAGACTTGATCTAGGCTTGGTTAATGTTTGGATCAAGTCGAGCATTAAATTAGCTTCATGTTGGATTGACAAATTTAAAAAATGTTTGCACTGTTGAAGAGGTTCTAAAAGAAGTAGACCTACGGGTCTCATCTTCGGACATAATCTAAATACGTTTAAAATATTACGTTGTATAAAGTTTCGGACATAATCTTGGTAATGTATAAATATTACGATGTGCAAAGTTTCGATGAAATTGCATATTCTGTTAGCTTTTTATGAGTGGGAGTGAACCGATATCCTCTATATTTGAACATGATCTAAGTTTGGAATAAATATTACGCTGTAAAACGGATGTAGTCCAAAGAAATATGATGAGATTTTGCCATATCAAATTGTATATACCCTCAAAATTTGATAATGTGTGTTTTCACCCTCCGAGAATGCGGAATACCAAAAATAAAGTCAATTTGATGAGGAAATGCGCCTACAATCTTTATCATACCGAAAAGGTAGTGGGACCATTGTACTGAGGTTATGTTCAAACATGGACTTTTGTAAAAATGTTTCTCACCCTCCATGAAACCGAAATGCCATATTACACCCACTTGGAATTGATAATCCGGTTAAACATTGAAAACAAAACAGCGTACAACCGACAGAGGAACAGGGCTAAATCTTCATAGAGGTCTCATAGATCTACTGGGGTCTCCGGTGAATATTTTGATTTTCGAAGACAATTCTTTCGAAAAACAGATGAATATACAAAACTACATCGATGTGAAAGATTATATATTTTTCACTGATTCAAAATATATCGTATATTTTTTTAAGGTATCCGACGGATCATTGATGTTTATAAATAATCTTAAAATCCGTACATTTATAAAATTCTAAAAAAAGGCGATCGGATTCTCAGTGTTTAATCTTCCTTTCCCTTATAGAAATATCTCCAGATTTAAAGATTTTTATCTCATGCCAACCAAATCCTTCTCAGTATATACAAGTAGGGGAGGCTGGGACACCTTCGGCATCGGTGTCTCATGCCAACGAAATCCTTCTCAGTATATACAAGTAGGGTAGACTGGGACACCTTCGGCATCGGGGCACATTCGGCAATCGCGTTTTCGATATGAAGCTCTCACCGTAAAGCACTAGCTTCGATACATAGGTATCGAGTATCAAAATAAATAACTGTAGCAAATTTTGAAATCTCTAACCGATAAACTTATATAGATGTACCATTTTTTGTATTTTTATAGATGTTTTCATAATATTTCCATTCCATTTCGTAAGTATTTCGTGTATAAAACTTTTCAATTTTTAAGGCAGTATTATTAAAAAGTAGTTAATTACAACGTGCATTCTTATAAAAATAATTTAAAATATAATTTTTTTAGAGGAATGATAGGAAAAAACTATAAAAAGTGCCTTCGGGGTACATACGGCATTTAAAAATGTGGCACATTCAACCATATGCAGATAGTGCAATATTATTTCCTTAAAATGTTTTTGAGTTTGTCTTTAAAAATAATCCTTTACTTTGGTTCGAAATTACATATATAAGACCAAATATGCTCGTATTGACGAAAATGCGATAGAAAAAAAAACAATTTCTGATAATTTGTGTGCTAAAAAATATAGCCTTAATGTCAAACTTTGAGTCGCATATTAAAACAAAATGGACTGATAGCGGTGATAATTACCAGGCTATGACTATGGTGCCGAATACGCCCCATTAAATGCCGAAGCTACCCCGGGTAGGGGCACATTATATTATTAATTATATCTTTTTCTGACTCTGCTGACAGAGATGGTACGTCAGAAATATTGACGTATAATACATAAAATACAAAATCATTACTTTTTGATAAAATCCATATCAAATATCAAAATGTTTTTCCCAAAAAAGTTTAGAATTTTTTGTCAGGACTAGTAAGTAATAATCAGAATTTTGAAAATAATAAAAAGAATAATATCTGGTGAAAATATTGAAATAATTGACTTTTACTACATTTATTATTTATTTTATAAAGGTATATGACTTTTACAACCCTTTGGCAACGCTAAAAATTCGTCATATGGACCATCCCTGTTTTCTAATTACCACACTTTATTAAATGGGAATAAGTAATATGTATATTATCCATATAATTATATTACTCATACGCCGAAGTCCTTAAACAATGCTCATTCTTTCTACGAAATTTATTCGAATTCTAATCTACAATAAATTCAATTTTAATAATATCGTATGACAAATTAATAAATTGAAATCAAAACACATTTCTTCTTTGTGTTTTATTTTTGTTGCACAGTGTAAAAAAGAGGCCACAGCATCTTCTCATCGCTATTAATAATACTTAAATTTTATTGCTGGTTACTTTTCACTTACATTCATGAGAGTGCAAATAGCTCGCTTCGATGTTAATTACTAATGACCTGATAAGTGTCTTCATAAAATTATACTTGTTTTTCATTTTTTTGAGCTGTGAAATTGCGTTGACCAAAATAAGAAACACAAACAGGATTTAAGAAAAAGTAGAATGAATAATTTAACCAAGATTTAAGAAAAAATTATAAAATCTAAACAGATATAAAGAAAAAATATTACAATTAAAAAATTCACATTTAAATATTACTTTTATAACATATATATTATTTTGATCAAATTTATTGCATGAGTTGTACTATATATGTATCTCATATGCCTCTGTTAATAGTCACGAAATTCGTTCATATAATTTTTTTATTTTGATTTGTTTTACTTTGATATTTTTTGGTTTCATGGATTTAATTGCAGCATTGTTTTGATACGATTTCATGGTGACAATCTGATCTTCCTCGACTAATTAGCTGAAGGTTTTGAATTTCATTGAAATGCATCATTTGGCAAATCTGTGTGAATTATGGCATAATAGTATTATTAGCAGCCAGCTACAGTGGTAAATTGTTTTTGGAAATATTCGTACATGGGAAATGGATTACATTTGTATCATAGAATCGTGCAAAAATAATGGAAAATTAAAAGCTAAAAGAATTAAAAATTACTTAAGGCTGAGACATATGGGAATATCGATTGATAAATTGTATAGGAATTAAGGAGAAATGCCCCAAATCGAATATCGGTTTAAAGTCACTCTCTCTCTCTCTCCTTCTCCCTTGTAGCGAATTTTATAACTATTATGCGGTAATTTTATCAAAATTATTCATTGTAAAATATCACATTAAATGATTGCAGTTCATGAACTCAAATCTTATTGTTGAAAATTCTTTTGTATGGCCGCCATAAAGAATATATATATATATATATATATATCACATTATGAACCAATTATTGACATTAAAAGTCTGA
Organism: Musca vetustissima; assembly: GCF_032173495.1. NCBI lineage: Eukaryota > Metazoa > Arthropoda > Insecta > Diptera > Muscidae > Musca > Musca vetustissima. The sequence continues at coordinate 257,267 of NW_026880347.1, forward strand.
CAAAGAAAATATATCAAGCATGAAAGCCATCATATGTGGAAAATGTGAGCATAAACATATTTCTATATGTATAAGACATGTGGTTTTTAAAATCTTTTGACAATAATCTATAAAATATAAAGACAAATCGACCACTTATATTAATTGATAATTAGTGAGGGTAAGCGCACTTTGATGCGACAAAAATGTGGTTTCAGACCCATGTTTCTTTGGTGTAAACTCGTTTCAGACAATATACAAACGTCCGTCTGTCAGGCCAGCTGGTGCGCACGATAGTTCTCGAAAGAGTGTCACCGATTGCATTCAAAATTTTCACATCGTAATGTTTATTCCAAATTTACTTCAAGTTCGATGACAGGGAATATCGGTCCACACCTTCTGGTACCTACTCACACAAACAGTCAAAATTTCAAATATTTTAAATCCTATATTAAGCTAATTGGAACCGATTTGAACCAAACTTTGCACATCATTTTATATTTACCTCCTTCTGGTACCTCCCCCACAAAGGGTCAACATTTTTAATATTTATAAATTCAATGTTAGGCGACAAAATGTCCAATTTGAACCAAACTCTGCACATCGCAACTTTTTCAAATTAGAAAATGGTGTCAATTCCCTCTAATAACCTCCCCACAAACCTCCGCAAACAATGGGCTGGGGAAATTTCCGAATAACCCTAGACGATTTCATTCCAATTATTTTTGTAATGTATGACAGTGACATCCTTGTGAATTTCTTCCACCAGCATAGATGATCTCTTCACCTTAAAAAGGGTTCTCGTTGGAACCCACACAATTTGACAAACGCTCAAAAAATGCTCACACGGGTCTTGTCGATTTGTGCTGTCTTTATACAATCGGGGTTTTAAAGGTGAGACAAAACCTACAAGACCCTACATTTGTCATCCCACCCGTCTGTCCTACTATTACTACTACTACTCCTGAAATTTTTCGTATTAAAAATTAGATATATCGGTCCACTTTTTAGGGTAGTCCTCATAGTACGGTACCGCATATTTTTTTACCCTACACAACTATGTAAAAAGAGTATTATAGCTTTGTACATCCCCAAAAGTTTGAAACGTCGCGTAATATTGGTCCTAGACCCATCTTTAAGTATACCGAACGTCATATCTCCACTAGCTGAGTCGATCTAGACATGTGTCTTCACGAAATTTTGCATGTAGGACCGGTTCTGACCAATGAAGACGCCTATTGTTTTTAATAAAAATCGGTTAATATTTAGGGAATGAAATGGACCAAATACATAATTGTTATCGGGTTTTCTGGTCACACCAGTGCCAGAGAATAAGCCAGAGAATAAGCATGGCTGTTTCGATAAAGTTCGGTCAATATTAAGCGGTTCAAATGAACCCTGAATTTTGTGTGAAATATGACATAATTTTTATTCTATGGCATATATAATTTTCGGTGATTATCAAAAAATAATTTTTGGGATCAAAGGACCGAATATATACTTTTTCTGTTTTTTTTCGAATCGATCTATAGGCCATAATTATAAGCCGAACATCACAACACAGCCCACGATAAAGGGAATCTTGACAAGTAACTAGAAGGGCTGTATTGAATATTAGTAATATTCGGAAAATATATCAGTGCAAAGAAGAGGTGCTGTTGACCTTTAATCGGGCAAGACGGTACAAAAATCACGAAATATTGCCCATGCTCATAATAAACATCAGCAGAAAGTTAGTGTTTCGTGTTACTTTTGTAGGGTATCGCATGATTGACCCCGTGCGACAATACTGCTCCGCTCACTGGTTACTTTGAAGCTTTTGGGCGCGTATAAACAGTATAAATTGTTCCTACTAAAACCAGACAGCATTGGTTCAATTTTTGGGTAGCTCACATAATTCTACATCCCACATTTCGGCATTGTGGGGAGTTTTTTTCATGCAAATTGGCTGCAATTTTATATTTTGGTTTCTTATTGTGTACAAAATATCCATACCAAAATGCCCAATGTAGATCCAATTTTCCGGGTAGCCTCCATTCTCTCCATTATTTCATTTAATTTTTTCGTACATAGAACGCATAAGCTGTATACAGCCGAACAAATCGGTATTTTGAGGGGCTTAGGCATGTTTTCCAACCGAATTGGCTCTAACTTGATTTTTTCAGGTTCTCATGGTGTGTCAAATCTTGATTTTTTCAGGTTCTCATGGTGTGTCAAATCTTCAACCAAAAATTATCAATATTGGCTTTCATTTTGGTAAAACTCCGTTACCGACCAATGTTCGGTACATAAACATCCCTACCAATTTAAGGAATTTTGAACACTCCGTGATAGAGGGTATAAAAAGATCATCCCTGCTGAAATTAAATGCATTTTCTCTCGTTGGTGTTTAAAACTCATAATTTTTATGAGTGACATTTTTATCTCATAAAAACGTATATATTCTCGTTAGCCAAATTACTTAAAGTAAAAAACCAGTTCTACTATAATTATCGTTCAAAACAAAAACACAGTTTGTATTCTTAAACGTAATTTATATAAACTAATTACGATTAATTAACCAATTCCAAATGCCCTACAGGTGTTCGAACATACCTTTGTTGAAATATTATATGAAAACGTAAATAATCCTATTTGTATAAAAGCTTATAATGATTTCAAACAATTCCCCTTAAAAACTTTTCTGCAACACTTCATGTAATGTCCTTGACCCAATTTTCCTTGGTTCTTGTAATGTGGCTGTTTGTTATTTTTTACAGCATCACTTAATTTAACTTTGTCAATTCTGAAACATTACTAAACACAGTAACGGGAAGATGATCTTGAAAATAAATGTGATAAATATGTCACACTGATCTGTTGTGGGTAGATGTGCAGAAAAAAGCAGATGATCACAAAATCACAACAAAACTAAAACACAGATTCGCACTACATTCGCAAGCAAAAAAAAAAAAAATATTGCAATTTCCTCTGGAGAAGCAGTCGCAGCAGCTGCTGCTGCTGTAACAGCAACAAAATGACATTTCCGTTAATTTATAAATTATATCTAATAAAACAATGGCAAAAAATTTGTTATAATAGTCAGAGTGCAAAATAGAATAGTAGTTGCAAAGCCCCCAACGAACAAAGCGACACACGCGACACAATACAACACACGGTCCCACACAGCACACAGTATTTACCAGCTGTGGAGCAGCTAGTCATCAAAAAATTTCTGTGGCTCTGTTGCATTAACATCTAAATCCCCATATTCAAAAAATTAAAAAAAATGAATTTATGTATTTTTAACAAAAAAATTAAAAATAAAAAAATACTCAACAACTGTGACTATCATCAACACCGTGCTACAATAGTTTATTTTGTTTTTTTCCTAAAGTGCCACACAGCCAGCCCTGGGACCGCCAATACATCTTCTTCAATGGGCCAGGGCAATATCCAAATTATGTCTGTCGTTACAATCGCGTGTGTGTTTGTTTGTCTACTGTGGCACTAAACGCAAAATAAAAACACACAAAAATACAAAAAAATAAATGAAAACACCGAACGCTGAGATCCGAATATTGTCAATTCAAATGGATAATTCCGCTGCCACACAGTGTGGAAATCGCAATCATTTTCAATTTATTTTATTTTTTAAATTAATAATTGTAATATCAAATATTATTGCACTGGATATGATGCGGATCATGATGTTGCTGCTGATACTAATGGTGTTATGCAGGGTTTTTTGTTGTTGTTGTTCCCCAGGAAAATAAAATGGGATGGGAAATATGTTTTAGGTCAACGAAAGAGAATTGCGAGTTTTCTAGTTTACTTAAATTCTCATTATCATTTACAATGAAACTCCTAATATAACATACCCACACGATTGTATTTTAAAAGTGTAATTTTCCAAACAGTTTTGGTCTTAATTTAACATTGAATAAACAACTATAGTTATACGGATTTATGCGAACTTTTCAATGAATAATTTTCTAAAGCCAAAAATTATATGGATATTTACTGAAAGAAGTTTTCCATCTACTGCTTATCATTTGAATTTAAATTTAGACCTTCGCGTTGTTTATTCTGAGTTTCTACAATATTTGAAAGTGGTTATTTATACTCTTTCGAGTCGAGCTTGATGATCTATGTTTTGCAATGAAAAGGAAAGCCAGGAGAAGAACCTACGTACCCACCATTATGCGACGCGTTTCGCCGTTGGTTAAGCGGCTCATCAGGCATATTGGGCTATGTGGCTTTACAAATGTCGTACGTTGATAACTTGTATTTATTCCGCCCTGATGCGAAACTTGCATATGCGAATTAAATTCAAATTTGTCAAAGTTCGACATTTGTCTTCATTCTAGGAACAGTCCTTTTCAAAGCAGATTTTTGTTGTAGCGATGGATAATTAATCCACACACCTACAATTGCTTCCTGGTATACACATGTTTTTGCGCAACCGTTTTTGGAAGTGTTGATGGCTCAGAACGTTAAGCGGTCTTGGCAACATTTGTGTTGCTCTGAGGACCTAGGTTCGAGCCCTAGCCGTGCTCGGCTGAAATTAATTTTGTGTTATTTGAATTTTGCCTTGTAAGGGCAGTGATCATTTGAAACTAATTTTAAGTGGTTATTTATACTCTTTCGAGTCGAGCTTGATGATCTATGTTTTGCAATGAAAAGGAAAGCCAGGAGAAGAACCTACGTACCCACCATTATGCGAAAAACATAGATCATCAAGCTCGACTCGAAAGAGTATAAATAACCACTTAAAATTAGTTTCAAATGATCACTGCCCTTACAAGGCAAAATTCAAATAACACAAAAAAAAAGAAAAAGAAAAATCATATATATGAAGAGCTGTTAGTTTATAGTACGTATTTCCAAAACTATTTCCATATCTTAACACTACACACCAATTCTGAAAAACTTATTTCCAACTCTAATTCAAATTTAGTACACTTTAATATACATTTCCGTAACTGCCTACCTAAACAATACAATAGAAATCATATTTCTCAATTTCCGGATTAAAGTAAGGTCAGTTGATCCAAATTGTACCAAATTTGGTACACATAAGGATAAATTTCCAATGTAATGTTCATAATTCATAATTCCATCATTCAGCATTCGAGCTCTATCGGATCATCGAAATCTAATTTGTATCAAATTTAGTACACATTGGTACAAATCTCCAAAACTGCCTACTTACCAAAATCGTACTTTGACCCTAACTCTAAATTTTGGGAATCCAGGCATACAGTTCACCCAAAATTCAGATTGCACCAAATTTAGTACAATTTATTACACATAAGTACGAATTTCCCAAACTACCAACGTACCTCCAAATTTCAGTTTTCCAGCTCTATCGATTTTCCACCAAACACCATATTGTACCAAAAATAATAGCATTTAGAACTTTTCGTACACCTAACTACAAATTTACAAAAATATCTACATATCCAAATCCTACACTCCGACGGCAGTGTTTCGGATACTTACAGTTCGAATTTCCAAAAAAAAAAAAAAAATACTTGGTACATCAATCCAGCAAGGTATACAGGATTTCATTGCTGGGGGCCCGCTAGTACAAATTAAAAAAAATCCCTGTTGCAAACATAAATTTACTATGAAAAATTTTCATTTCGGGGACTCGAGCCCCCAGGCCGCTTCTGGCTACGTCGCTGCAACGCTCCATCAGTGACCCCCATTCCATATTTAAAAGTTGCCAAATATAAATGTTTTCTTTTTTTAAATTTTTTGTGTTGTTCTAATCCGAATTTCCAAAAACCCAGCCTAATCTAAAACCCTAGTACTATGAGTAACCCTCAAATTTCATGATTATAGCTTCAGCCATTTCGGCAGGGCATTGATAAGTCAATCAATCACTTGACTCTTTTAATAATATAGATAAACATGTTGAAATCACTAAAAAGCTCAAAAAATCGGTTCTAAATATAAACAGACCTAAACTAATCGGAGACAGAAGTATACACAATTTTTCGGGATATGAATTTTTGGCATTGAACGGATGTATCGATTCATGCTTTGTTATGGTACCACTTCACCATTTTCCACAATTTTAAAGTGTTTGTCAAGATTTCAGTCCGATGGGACTGTATATTGGTATTTCAGGTTCTTGAGGTCATTGCCACACATTCCAACCGATGTGGCTATAGTTAGTCATTTCATTTCAAAATACTTCCAGGTTGAATATGTAGGTCCATGATTATACATATATTTCCACGGTCTATAAATGTGAGGATACAATACTATATTATTGCATCCTCACATTTCGAAAAATAACTACATTCAACGGTTCTCGAGTACACACCTTATATCTTTCAAGGCGTCAAAGATATCCAGGCATTGGCTCTAAAGTTATAGACATTATAAGAGGTTAAATATTTAAGATGGCTATAATATAACCTCGATCGATATAAGTTTTGTAGATCGAGCCCGAAAATTAAGCTAAAGGGTTAGCTTTTGAACATTTGATTGATATGAAGTAGTAATTAAATTGAGAATCCGATTTGCTTCTCAAGAACTTTGAATATATAGCCGATTTATTGTGTTAGCATCAATTGACTGCAAGAGTGCCTTACAAACTTCAAAAGCGTTATTCTCGAAGCGGGCACGATAACTCTAAAACCTAATCCTATCGGTTCCAAATTTTAACACGTTATTATGGAACTACGTAGTCTTTTCCATAATGTATGCTCATTGAAACTTGTCGAATTTGGAAATCGAGAATGGGAGGCTCCCTTAGATCTGAAAATAGAGTCGATGCAATATTTCTGGGTCTTCTCTCACAAAAGGTCAAAACTTTGGAAATTTGCATATCTTCTAAGAAGCTAATTTACCAAACCCAAATCATGTCTGAATATCGGCCCACTCTTCCTTGTACCTTACCCACAAAGTGTCATTTTTTATGAAGCTGATATGATGCGAATTGATCCAAACTTTGCACATTGTAATATTTTTATAAAACGTAGATTAACACAATTTTAAAACTTGTAAAATTCAATAGAATCAAATTGATTTTCTGACTGATCCGTCGGATACACATCGTAATATTTTTTGCAAACCTATATTTAATCTGAATATGATGTCTATTTAGTTTAATACATACTTTCCATTGCATCTGGCACCTCCCGCACAAATTGTACACATATCAAAAACAAATTTAGACGTCAGACTTTTTATGTTTAATTAACTTAAAGAAACAATTCCCAGGATAAGTGCATCCTGTCATAAGTTGTGTATTTATATCCGTCGACAACAGCTTTTAGTCTACAACATACCCTACATTCACATTGACTTTTGACCTTTCTAAACAGATCTGCAGAAAATTTATTCATAGGACAGATAAGAGTAAATATCATCCTCCATCACCATTTGAAGTCAATATATTAATATCCGTTTGCTAATAATATCTAGACTTCGCACTAGTTTTAAAAGGAGTTCATCCCGATATTTGTTAGTTTTAATTTTTCGGCTGCATTTTGGAGTCAAATTCTATGTTTTGCATATCTCCCACATATGATTCTGAATAGGTATGCTACTATATATGGTATTTTTTAGATCAAGGTCTATGATTTTACAGTCTTTGGTTGTGCACCTGCATAAAGTCCGACAAGCTTGAAATTTCAACCGAACAAGATTAACCTGTCCCAACCATAATATGACAAATCGATTTGTTATTTTATAAATTTTTGTTGTATAATATTTTTATAATTTTTCATTATTATTTTTTTACTGAAAATCGTTCATATTTCATTGTTGTTGTATTTATTTTTAATCTGCTTAGGCACAACAAATGTGTAGTTTTTATTAAAACATAAAACATAAAAAAATTAAAGCAACATCATTACACACCTCACGTACTGCCCGTTGTAAATCGTTCACCAACAAAATTTCTATTTTTTTTAGTCGTGTGTTGTTGTATTTGATTTGATTTTCTTTTATTTTTTCTCTCTAATTATTTTTGGTTTTGTCGTCGGCGTTCTTTAAGACGATTTGGTTCTTATTTTTTTTTTCGTTTTCTTTAAATTCAAAGCAAATCTAATTTGTTGCGATCATTATTTTCATTATAAAGCAAAAACGCACAAGAACAAATATCTTAAGCTTGCAATTTATTTTGTTGTTGTCGTTGTTGTTGACGATATTTCTTGTTTATTCATTTATTTATTTATTATTTTTTTGCAGAACTTGTTCTTCACATCATCTGCTACTTGACCACTCGCATTCGCTGATTGACAAACACTGAATTCTGTTCGGAATCACTTATTTGTATTTTGTTTTGCATTCAATATCACACGTTTCGTTTTGTCGTTTCTGTGTTTTTGTTTTGTTGGGGCCGATATCTTTCGGAAGAAAAGTTCTTAACGCTGCAAAACCGCGACACGAACTGAATTTGACATTTTTGAAATTGCTCAGATATCATCACAACAAACCACCAACATCGTAGCCTATCTAAACTTGCGCTGAGTATCTCCGGAGAGGTGATGTTCTTCTGCTCTGTTGGTGAGTGAGTGAGTGGATGCCAGCATACTGGCTACTGTTGCTCGTCGTGTTCGTCAGTCCTATCAAACCAAATTTGTGTTGTGTATTGTGAGGCATGCACGCACATAGCCCCAATACATGGGGGCTAACTATCCATCATCAACTAAACGGGTCGAACTTGTCGTCACCATTATCGTTGTCATTCATCGCACACAGATCCACACACAATCACACACATACTGGTTTGGAAGATGTCGGTAATGTCGAGGTTGTGTTATGTTTTACTAATGCCTTTGTAGAGTTCAGTGGAGAGTTGACGAAGAGAAATTTTCAAGTGAACATGTTGTACACTGTTTCCTAGCGAAGAAATGAACTACAATTGTCAACATTCGTATGTAAATGAATCGGATAAATGTGTGAAATTTAGCGATTGACTGACCGATTGTGTGACTTAACGATTCATCAACGCCTAGACGATGCGGCTGAAGATAGAATCGTGAAATTTTGGGTGAGTCCGAAGGTGTCAGATCAGTCTGGTAACATTTTAGAACATACAATTTTCAATTAGGATTACTGATGCTACACTCCATCAGTAATCCTAATTGAAAATTGTATGTTCTAAAATGTTACCAGACTGATAGATGTAATAAAGGCTTTTTTGGAAATTCGAACCGAATAGTACTAAAATGTACTAAATTTGCTACGATTTTGGAATGGGAATCAAGGTTGAGAAGTAGGGTCAATATAAGGAGGTAGTTTTGGGAGTGTGTACTAATGTATGCGGAAAGTACTAAACAGTACTAAATTTGGTACAATTTTAATTTGGAGGAACAGCAGGATCTGGAATTCTAAAATTTGAAATTAAAATTACCGTCGGAGTGTAGGATTGGTGATGATGTAGGTGATTTAGGATATTTGTACTTATGAGTAGGAAAAGTACTAAACGGTACTATATTTGGTACAATTTGGATCATGGGTAGAGCTGGGATCCTCAAGTTTGGAGTTAGGATCATTGTTGGGGTTGTAGGATTGGGGTATATATGAAATTTTGAAAATTCGTACTAATGTGTACTAAACGGTACCAAATTTGATTTTGGGTGAACCGATAGAGCTGGAATCTTGAAATTTGGATTTGGATCACTGTTGGGGGTAGAATTGAGATATTTAGGAAGTTTTTGAAATTCCTATTAATGGGAATTAAATTTGGTACAATTTAAATTTTGGTTGAACCGATGTATGAAGTTTGGGAAATCTGTACTAAATGGTACCAAATGTGGACTTGGGTGAACCGATTGAACTTGAATCTTGTAATTTGACATTAGGATCACAGGATTGGGCTTTGTAAAAAGTTTTGGATATTCTTACTAATGTGTACTAAATTTGGTACGATTTAAATTTTAGATGATCCAATAGAGGTGGTAACCTTGAAATTTGGAAATACGGTTACTGTTGTAGTGTAGGATTGGGCGTTGTAGAAAGCTTGGAAATTCGTACAAAATTTGGTACAATTTAAATTTCAAGTGAACCAATACAGCTGGAATCCTGAAATTCTGAGTTAGGGTCACGGTTGGGGTGTAGGATTGGGATATGTAGAAAGTTTTGGAACTTTGTACTAATGTGTACAAAATGGTAAAAAATGTGGATTTGGGTGAACCGATAGAGGTAGAACACTGAAATTTGGAAATAAAGTTACTGTTGGGGTATGGATATAGTTTTGGGAAATTCATACTTGTGGGTACAAAATTTCGTACAATTTGGATTTTGGGTGAACTGATAGAGCTGGGATCCTGAAATTTCGAGTTAGGATGATTGTAGGGGTGTAGAATTGGGATATGTAGAAAACTTTGGAAATTCGTACTAATGTTTACTAAATGGTACCAAATTTGGATTTAGGTGCACCTAAATGTGGAGTTAGCATCACTGTTGGAGTGTTGGATTGGGGTATGTAGGAAGTTTTGAAAATGTCTACTAATGTGTACTAAATAGTACTGGAACACTGAAATCTGGAAATAAGTTTGCTGATTCATTGAAGAATTCATGAGGTATTTGTGGTAAAACGTACATATGTGTAATAAATGGTACTGAATTTGGTGCAAATTTTGAATGAAACGATAGAGCTGGAATCCTGATATTTGGAGTTAGCATCTGTTGGAGTGTAGGATTGGGGTATGGATGTAGGTTTGGAAATTTGTATATATGGGTACTAAATTTGATACAATTCGGATTTAGGCGAACCGATTGCACTGGAATCCTAATTATTATTATTATTATTATTATTATTTTTTTTTTTTTTTTTTTTTTTTTGATTAAATGAGGTTTACACTTACAACAACAAATTTCATGTGGTTGTTGCATGGTTTGTTCTACAACAACATTTGTTACAGCATAGACTGCGGTATGTTGGGGGTTTGGAAATCTCTACCAATGTGTACTATATGACACTAAATTTGGTGGAATTTTGATTTAGGGTGAACCGATAGGGCTGGAATCCTGCAATTGGTAAATATGATTTCTATAGGATTGTTGATATGCGTACATATAGAAATTTATGTTAATGTGTACTAATTGGTACAGCATTGAGTAGAAAATCTCCCTACCATAAATGATCAATATTGGTCCAAGATTCATAGTAGACCTTATATATCGGTATCCTCATTATTCGGTATTTTGGTCACGTTTTTAGCCGACTAAAATTCAAATTGATTTTCTCAATATTTTTTTATTTTAATACCAATCACAAAATATTTCACATCGTAATCTCTAAATGTATTAGGTTCAAATTTGCAAAAAAAAAAAAAAATAAATAAATAATTATATCTTCTCCCAGCGATGTGTGATATAAAACAACAATTTTGCAATACAACCAAAAGATATAATTTCATTTGAGAAAGCTTTCATACTCTCTATACAACAATACACATTAAAATAAATGTTAGGGTAGGTCGATCTGCTGTGTTGATAACAATCATTATCAATGGCTGAGGGATACCAAATCGTAAAAAAATAAATATACTAGTAAAATGTATGTATGCTTGTATATACTTCGTATGGTGGCAAATGCTAATCAAAGAGGTAAGTTTCAATTATCAGTACGGAAGTATTAGAAACACTCCCCCGATATGAAATGCTTATGATTAAGCACATAGCAATACACACCTGCAAACGTGACTGTGAAGCTATAGAAAACGAAATAGATGTGCGCACGATAACTCTCGAAGAGATTAACCAATTTCATTTCAATTTTGCTTATCGTAATGTTTATTTCAAACTTAGTTCGAAAAAAAGGTACCATCCACACAAATTGGTCAAAATTTTGGTGAAAATTAATTAATTTTCCGTTAAGACAGCAACCCTGGCAAACACTTATCGGCAGCGCCAAAACTGATGTGTCTGATTAAAATCGTATACGTCATAACTTTTTTATCCTCCAACATAGTATGGCATATTCATTTTGTCGTCGAAATATTCATTTCCGACCCTATAAAGTATATATTTTCTTAATCAGGGTAAATTTCTAAGACGATCTAGCAATGTCCGTCCGTCCGTCTGTTGTAATCACGCTATCTTCTAAAAGAATTGAGATAGATCGCCGATTTTTTACATAGAGTCGTCTTTTGCCTGCAGGCAGGTAAAGTACGAAGATGGGCTATATCGGTCCACGTTTAGGCATAGCCCCCATATAAGGGTACCCCCTATATTCGATATTTTGGGGTTCGCTGAAATTTGGTACATTGGTTTCTTATTGGGTACTAAATATCTCCACTAAAAATTATAAATATCGGTCCACTTTTTCTGGTAGCCCCCATATAACGGTACCCCCAATTTACGGTATTGTGGGGGCTTTAAGCGCCTTTTTAATCCGAATTCGCTGAAATTTGTTACAATGAGTTCTTATTGGGTACCAAATTTCTCCACCACAAATTATAAAAATACGTGCATTTTTTTCGGGAAGGCCCAATATAGCGCGTTTTCAACCAAATTAGCTGAAATTTGGTACATTGGGTTCTTTCTGGGTACCAAATATCTCCACTACAAATTATAAATATCGGTCCATTTTTTTCTGGTAGCCCCAATATTTTTAGCGCATTTTTAACCCGAATTTGCTGAAAATTTGTATTATATATTATTATATAAGTATATGCCCATTTTTTCGGGTAGCCCCCATATAAGACACCCTCAACATTCGGTATTTTGGGTTCTTGAGCGCGTTTTCCAACAGAATTCGTCGTAATTTGGTATCTTGTAGTCGCATATTGTAACAAATCTTCCTACCAGAAATTATTTATATTAGCCCCCCTTTAGGAGTAGTTCCCATACCCCCCTTTTATTAAAATAGTTAGCTGTTTAGTTCCGTGTGTAGGGGTTGTCCCCATATAGGTGTATTCTACCATAGTATAGGGGATAGTCGTTACTCGAAATAGTCAGTTTTACCCTACAAATTATGGAATTCTAAGACGATTTAGCCATCGGTTGTAATCATTCCGCTTTCTAAGGAAATTGTGACAAAAAAACTCGAACCTGACGATAAGGAAATATATCGGCCAGCATTTAGACATCTCCTCCATATAATTATACCTCCTGAAGGAAAGCAGAGACACAAAACAAAAATATTGGGTTCGAAATTGACATAGGTCGGCCATTAATTAGGTATAGCCCTCATGTAATTATAACGCCAAATATTAGCTAATTCATACAGTATGTAATCCAAATTTCAGAAGTTTTAGGATTGTATATTCTACCATGCGTTATTCGTATAAGTCAAAGCTATGGGGTTTTCATTATAAATTGCTGAAATTTGTATTTGGTGTACACAATAGTTTACATAAACCGGTTTGTAGAATTATCAGTATAGGTTCACATTCTGGTATGTTCCCTACATTTTCATTTCAAGTATCTGTCAGTATACCTATGGCGAAAGATTCGAAAAAAAAACTGGAACATAAGGTTCGATAATTAACCGTATATATATACATAATTGTTCGAAACCTAAGCAACTTTTTCTTAGTAAGTAATCATGATCTTTTATAATCTTGTTAAATTTAATTATGAAAAGTACTTATTTTATTAACTATTACATTATACAGTCGACAATATACAGTCGACTCCGCTTTACTGAAACTGAAAAAAATTGGATTTTTGAACTGAAAATAATTTCAGTTATCCGAACTCATCATAAGCGAAACATTTTTTACTTTTACGAATTTCAATAATCTCTATATCATAGCGAATTTGTAAGTTACGATTTTTTTTAAAGAAAATAGACGATAGAAATTAAAACTGGTTAACATGTTCACTGCTTATGGGAATTTTATTATGAACTGTAAAACTTATGAACATGTAACGAAATCCATCGTCTGCCTGTTGCAATCGTAAGACCTATCTTAAATACAACGTTTGATTTTAAGAACCTAAAATATCGACCGATTTTAAGTCTTTTCAACAGCTGGCTAAGCTGTAATACACAATATGAGGTTGTAAATGAGTATAATACTTCCTTGCAAAACTTGTCACCAGACCTCAACCCCATTGAGAACCTTTCCAGCATTTTAAAACGAAGGATTGGAACACGTCGCTTTAAAAACAGACAGGAACTAATGAATTGCTTAAAATCAGAGTGGGAAGATATACCAACAACAATTCTAACAAATCTTGTAGAATCAATACCAAAAAGATGTGCGGCAGTGATAAAAAATAAAGGGTATCATAAGAAATATTGAAAGTTGCTTAGGTTTCGAACAGCTGTTTTGTGAGTTAATTTTGTTTTCATTCCTTTATTTTTTTCCAAAGAAATATAATTTAAATTTGTTGTTATTTTCAGATTATAGACACATAGTATAATAGTAAATAAAATATATATTTTTTATAAATCAATTTAACGATATCATATAAGACAATGAGAGAAAAAGTTGCTTAGGTTTCGAACAATACTGTATATATATATATATATATATATATATATATTCATATATATGAACTATTACCCGCATTTAGGGAGGTACCAGAAGGAGTGGACCGATATTCCCCATGATCGGACTTGAACTAATTTTGGAAGAAATAATAAGATGGACAAAGTTTGGATGAAAACAAAATAGTTTTTATCTCTTTAAAAACTGGAGGAAGTTTTTCTTCCTCCAGCTAGTCCACTTTCTATTAGAATATAAGGTATAGGACCATACATCATATGAACGAGATTTTCTTATATGTTTAGTTTAGTTCGAAAAAACACGTGGCAAGTTAAGCGAACAGCGCCATTTGATTAACTCGTGATTAACTCTTTAAATGAGTTTTTCTTGTGAGACGAACTGCTCGGTAATATTTGTGCTATACAAATTTTTTGCTGGTCATAGTAACGTAGATTATTTACTCTTTCATATGACACCTTTAGCCATTTTGTGTGGAAGGTATCAGAATGAGTGGACCGTTCGAACTTCATTTAAGTTTGGAAGAAATATTACAATTTGGAAAGTTTGGATGAAATCGGGAAGGTAGAAAATCATTGGAAACTCTATCGTTTTTTCAACAGATGAACGAGTATGGACCAATCGACATAGAATTTTATTATAATCATGTTTAAATATTTTATATGAACAAATTTAATATATACATAACCCTAGATGACTTGGAAAATGTAAGTAAAACCTTTACCAACTTTTTTTATACCCTTCACCACTCTGTGGTACAGAGTATTATGTCTTTGTGCATATGTTTGTAACAGGCAAAAGGAAACTAGATAGACACATGGTTCCTTTTGAGAATATGCATAGAATCACTTTCTGAGTTGATTTATGCATGCCCGTCCTTCCGTTCGCCCGTCTGTCTGTCGATGTTAAATTGTAAACAAAGTACAGGTCGCATTTATAATCCGAATTGGATGAAATTTGGCATAGGTCACTTATTTGGCCCAAGGACGAACCCTACTGAAATTGGGAAAAATCGGTTCAGATTAAGATATAGCTCCCAAATATATTTTCGTCCGATTTAATGTAAACGGTCCCTATATATGTTTGGATTTGCACGAACATGTACAGCGTAATGAATTAGGTCTAGAATGATGTGTGTCAAGTTTCCTGAAAATCGCTTCAGATTTGGATATAGCTCCAATATATTTTCGTCCGATATAAGGTAAATGGTGTACCAAAGTACCTATATATCTTTCGATTTGCACAAAATTTGGCACAGCGTAATGAATTAGGTCTAGAATCATGTGTGTTAAGTTTCGTAAAAATCGGTTCAGATTTGGATTTAAGGTAAATGGTGTACAAAATTCTCTATATATACTTCGAGGTAAATAGTGCACCAAAGTCCCTTTATGTGCTTCGATTTGCACAAAACTTGGCTTAGCGTAATGAATTAGGTCTAGAATGATGAGTGGTGAGTTTCGGGAAAATCGGTCGAGATTTCGATATAGCTCCCATATATATCTTCGTCCGATTTTATGTAAATGAGGCACCAACGTCCCCATGAATGCTTCGATTTGCACGATTTTAGGTAAGTAGTGCACCAAAGTCCCTTTGTATCCTTCGATTTGCACGAAATTTCGATAGCGTGCGGAATTAAGTCTAGAACGATGTGTGTTAAATTTCGTGAAAATCGGTTGAGATTTAGATATAGCTCTCATATATATTTTTGGTCCTTTTATATCCTTCGATTTTAGGTCCTTTTATATCCTTCGATTTATACGAAATTTGGCATAGCGTACTGAATTGAGTATAGAATGATGAGTGGTGAGTTTCGGGAAAATCGGTTTAGATTTCGACATATCTCCCATATATATTTTCGTCCGATTTTATGTAAATGATGCACCAAGGACCCTATATATATCCTTCAATTTGCACAAAATTTGGCAAGGCGTACTGAATTATGTCTAGAAATATGTGTTTTAATTTTCGTGAAAATCGGTTCAGATTTAGATATAGCTCCCACATATAGATTATATTTTTAACAACGCGGCGTACCGAATAGCGTGTATCGTTTTTCATAAATTTTCCCCATGTTACGTAGACGGCTCTAAATCTGCTCGAACGAAATTAAAGTTAGGATAGGTTGGAGAAAGAGGGAACAAAGACATGCAATTGTTAGAATACATATGTACAATATACCCAAAGTGGTGAAGGGTATCATATCGAGCCATATTCGCCAAAAAAACGTAACCCTCAAATTTGAAATTTTACAGTAGAAGGTTTGTTTTAATAAATTCAGATTTAATAAAGCTATTATTTTGAAATTTAGAACTATAGTTTTGTTATAAACTAGTTTTGTTTTAAACTGTAGTTTAAAATTTCAAAATAATAGCTTTATTAAACCTGAATTTATTAAAACAACCCTTCTACTGTAAAATTTCAAATTTGAGGGTTACGTTTTTTTTGGCGAATATGGCTCGATATAGTCGGCCCAGTCCGACTTTACTACTTTCCTTACTGGTGTTCAACTATGAAACGATTTACCCTAATACATACTCACAAGGCACATTTCCACATTCACATAACATATATAGTTATATAGTCATTGTACCAATTACAAAACTTTCTTGTTTTAGCTTTTTTTTCAAGCATGAAAAAAGCTTTAAGTCACCTGTATACAATTGAGTAAGTCGGAGAGTAAAAACCCAAAACTGAGAGATACACTCACACACACCAACAAGTATCTGGCTGTCTGTGTATATATGTTAATGAAAGTGAATTTCGTTTCGTTGAAGACGATCAAAGAAGTGGATGTGGTGGCACTGAGACGATAAAAACATTCAGTTGGTAAACATAAGTTGGTCAGTTTGGACGTGATTCGAGTTCAGGGGAACAGGCAACAGGTTAGTAATGAGTGAATGAATTCTGACATCAATCGCTTCTTCTTATTTGGTCATGGAATTACAAAAGAGTTATTCGTATTTTATTAATGACATTCAATATTGTTGTATTTAGTTCAAAATCCAATGAATTGATTTTGAAGCCTTGAACTTTAAACGTTACGAAAATAAATGCATATTATTACAATATTTTGTGTGTTGTTGTTTTATTAATATTGAATAAAAAAGTATTAATTGTGGTTTTATATTTTGCAGTTGTATACAAAAACCGGTTACCATGGGTTTTCTATTATTCGCTCTCATCTTGTACATCATTTGGGATGTCAATTATTTCCTACGTTGCATTTTCACCGTCTTTGCTGGGCGTTTGTTCCAAAGTAAACGGAAAGTTACCGACACAACAACGATTTATGGTAAGTTATAATTTGAAATATTGAATGGAAAATTTTCAAGTAATTAAAAATATTTTTTTTTCGTGCAGGCCTTTGCACCTCCCAGGATGTCGACATTTTCATTAAGCACATGAACAATGCCCGCTATTTGCGTGAATTGGACTTTGCCCGTTTCCATTTCTATGCCTTGACCGGTATTTACGAAAAGATCCGTGAACGTCGTGGTGGTGCCGTCCAGGGTGCTTCCAGTGTCCGTTATCGCCGTACCATTCCCATCTTCCATCCCTATAAAATCCAAACTAAATTGATTTGGTGGGACGATAAGGCCATCTATTTGGAACAACAATTTGTCACCTTGACTGATGGTTTCGTCCGTGCTGTGGCCATGTCCAAACAATGTATTACCAACTGTAATGTCATGGATATTATGAAGACATATCCTGAGGCTTCGAAACGTCCTGAAATGCCCGAAGAATTGAAGTTGTGGTTAGATGCCATTGAAGTGTCCAGCCAGAAGTTGCGTAAAGACAAATAAGTGGACGAAGACGGACACACGGGACTCAAATACATTCATTGTGCAGTATCTGCATAATCCCTCCTTATTAGTGTAGTACTATATAAATAATGTCGTCGGGTTAATTTTTTTGTACGTACTTTTTTGTTGTTTTTTTGTAAATATATTGTGAATAAACTAAGCTTCAATGATTGAAGTATTAATTTCAAGTGATGTTTTGTATTTCCTAAGTTCTTTTTTAAATATTTGCATTATGTATAGTGTGGTTCGGAAATTGTTTATAAATATTTACATATTTAATTTTCCTAAGAGCCACTTCATTGTAGAGCGTGAGTGAATACACTTGCATTACACTTATAAGAACAAAATAAATATAAAAATAAATAAAACTTGTATGTCCCCCACAATGAGGCAGACATTCCAAATTCCTAAAATCGATGGTGTCTATGTTATTGTAAATTTTAAGTAGGAAGATGAAAACCTTAAATATTAAACTATATACATTAAGGTTAAAAAAAACTTGGCCCCAAATAATTCATAGTAATGAAATGAAATCCGATGATTTTGTTGAAAAGTTTCCGAAATATGGAAATGCCTTTATAGTCCCCATATAAGGGTTCAATTAAAATCCAAAATCTAAATCGGTTGATAAATGTTCGCAAAATCTCACAAAACACGAATGCCTAGGGGTAATGTTCTAACCCCTACCAAAATGATAGACAATATTTTAATGCCCTCAGATAATTTGTAGTCGATTTACAAATGCCCGTCAGTCCGTATGTCCCTGTGTAGGTCTGGTGCGAACGATAACTCTTGAAAGGAGTAACCGATTTCATCCAAACCAATTTCATCCAATTTTTACCAAACCTGTATATTGTTGGAAGATTGGACTTATCGACGCATTCCTTCTAGTTCCTCCCCCACGAAATGATCAATATTTTGAAAATTTGTTTAACCAATAACAATTGGTTTTGGGTGGGTTTCCGACGTTTGTATTATACGTCGGAAATGTATGTCATTTACGTCACTGTTTCTGACGGACCATATCTGGCCCAATTTGATACAAAATACGCACATCGCAATATTTTTTCCAAACTTAAATCAAGTTCGATAATGGGACCCATCAGTTCACTCCTTCAGGTACCTCCCCCACAATGTAAAATTTCATACTTTATAAACCTAATTTTGAAACTCCAATTTCATATTAATATTCAACAAATTTTTAAATAACTTTTATTTCACACAAAATGTATACGATTATACCTTTCCTATGAATACCATCAATACGAATAAAGTTATAACAACAATAAATGAGGTATGCGTCGTCAGCGCCATCTATTGAGGGGCACGATTCAAATCACGTTTAAGGTCCAACCTTCGTATAACTCTTGAACAGAATAACGTATTTCAACAAAGAAAGGTGTCACAGGAAAAAGTAAATAATCTACGTTACCTGCAAAAAAATGTTATAACTCAAATAGTACCGAGGGTAATTAAAGGAAACTTTAATGCTACATTTCATATTCAAAAATTAACAAATTAAAATTATTGTTATTTTACAAAAATATATGAAGTTGTACCTTTCATATGACACCAATTTTATTTAAGTAGGTCAAAAGTTATATGAAAAACAAATGAGGTTTACACTTTGCATAATCGACTTTTGAATCTACCCATTCAATAGATGGCGCTGGTGACGAGTGCTTGCCAGTGTTGCCGAATTTATAGGAAATCATTTGTATTTTATATTCTCCATAACGTTTAAATATAATAATTATAATTCGAATGGATATTAATAGCTTCGAAGATACACTATCCGCAAGTATCAACGATTGTATAACAGAGTTGCCATGTTTAAAGAAAATTACAGTTTTCTGGGATTCTTCATAACGTTGGAATGCGTAACGATACATAGACAAATCAAACGGATATTTTAGCTCCTCATATTTTCTTTGTAAAATGGTTAACTGATGTATTACCGGAGTTGCCACTGTAACAGAAAAGTGAAAACCCATTCTTCAAAATCTAATTTCATATTCAATAACATGGGATTTTATAAATTTATTTAATACACAATAAAATATACAATTATACCTTTAATATGACACTACTTTTAGTTTAATATCTGCAAACCTATCTGCAAAAAGAAATTTTGTATGTATATTTAAAGATCGCGTCATCAGCGACATCTATTTATGAACATGATTCAAATCAGACACATCAGTTTTTTAAGACCAGCTAACAAAGCGTATAACTTTTGAACGGATAATCGGATTGGATTTTTTTTGTTATGTCACCAGAGACAAGAAAACTTTACCTTTCATATGACACCAATTTCATTGCAATATCTGTAATAGGTCAAAAAATTATGGCAAAAATAAGTGAGGTTTAAATTTTGCATGACAGATTTTTGGATCTATTCAATCTATAGATGGCGCTGACGACAAGTGTTTGCCAGTGATGCCAAGTTTACAGATAATCACAATAATACAGAAATAATTCAAAGAAATAATAATAATAGCTTAGGAAACCACTACCATACCGGATTAAGTTAAAGCCTCAAAGGGTAGAACTTCTAAACAGATAATCGTATTTCCACAAAATTAATGTCATAAGAAAAAGGGGACATTCTTTACTGATACGATTTAATTTAATTTTATGCTGGAGCATTTGAATTCTAATCTATAAACCAATTTTATATTAATATTCAAGTAATTTTTAAATTTTGTTTATTTAACAAGAAAGTATACGATTGTGGCTTTCATATGAAACCAATTTGTTTTTAATATCTGCACTGCGAATAAAAATTATGTCCAAAAGAAATGAGGTGCGTAATTTGTATAAAACCCGTCGTCAGCGCCATCTATTGTTGAACATGATTTTAATCAGGCACATCGGTTTTGGAGTCAAAATTTTGAAGCGTATAACTTTTTATTATCGCATTTCAAGGAAACTGGAGACGTAAATAGTCTACTTTACTATGACCAGCAAATACATTTTATACCAAAAATATTACCGAAGGAAATTAAATAAAACTTTATTACCACATTTAATATTCTAAAATTACAAATATTGAAGTTTTTGTTCTGTTACAAGAAAGTGTACGATTATACTTTTCATATGACAATTTTTTTGTAAAAAGTAATACGAAATAGGTTAATGCGAAAATAAATTATGTCAAATGGAGCATGATCTATTTTCGGTTCTATCCAATCGATAGATGGCGCTGACGACAGGTGTTTGCCGGTGCTGCAAAGTATAGTATAGGTGTAAATGTACCCGGTTATTGAGCTTTAAAGAGCTTTAGTTTTCATAGAATACCTACTTGATTTTCCTATATTTAATATTTATTATTTAATTCCCTATCTTGTGGCCTTACCCCCTACCTTGTGTGTACCCCTTTTATCAAAAATAAAACCAACAACACATCCATTTTAAATACATTAAGTTATCCTGTTTTTTTTCTTTTTTCATAAATTCATTTTTTTTGTTTAGTTCATTAAAATATAGACACCACTATAGGATTACAATAATAGATTGTACAATGAATAACAAAACAAAAAATAAAAATAATACTTCTCTTTAATTTACTATACATATATATTATATGTATATATGTGTATATATAAAAAGGAAAACAAAAACACAATACTTCAATAAATAGCGCATCAAGACACAGAAATACGCGGCACAAACACTTTTCACATTCATTCGCGATTTGAATCCTTTGATTGGATCCATGATTGTAAAACTAGAAAGGCTCAACGTAGCACAACACCTCCTCCACTTCTGGCAATCAAGAGTTAGGCCGTAAATTCTTACTCGATAAATCATTATATTCGATCCATTTTTGTATTTCTGGTGGCAGGTCGGGTTTTATTTTCGTATGAACTTGGCCATTTTCGGCCATATCTTGATCGACATTTGTACTGGCTATGGCATGATCGAGTGTCACCGTGGAACTCAGTGTGTTGCGGGATGCCTGCAGCTGGGCGGTTTTCGGCGATAGCAATTCATTCATAACATCCTCGGCCGAACAATCGACAATACGTTGACGACATATCGCAATGGCGTGTATAAATTGATCGGATGGTCGTATGAAACGATGTTCCATAAATACCGATTGATCATCCCAATAGATTATCTGCAGTTAAGAAAGAGAGAGAGAAACAAGAGTAAGAAATTATGATTTAAAGGAGGTAGATAAAATATTTACCCTGGAAGCAATTTTAAATCTACAAAATGGCCTTATAAACCGCCTATATCTTATGGTCGCCGCTCCCTGAAATACGGAACCACCTTTGGCCACAATTGTACGATATAAATTGGTGCGTTCATAGAAATCGACTCGAGCGAAATCTAATTCTCTTAAATATCGTGCATTATTCATGTGATACAACAGCGTATCGATGTCATTGGTTAGGCAGAGACCTGAAAGTAAAGAAAAATAAAAAAAGGTTTTATGTGATAAAATGTCGATAATATTTTGAAAAGTAGAATGAAATAAGTTCTTAACTATTTCAAAATAAATTGTAAAAAAACGCGCCAAAATATCGCAAATATCAAAATGTCGCCTAATTTTCACATCAAAACCATTTATTTTTAAACCAGAAAGCGGAGCAGTATAGTCGGATGAGGCCGGCGGTATGATACCCTACACAACTATAACTAAAAATTATTTTTCTGCATGGGCGGTCGGACATCCATAAATCGACTCAGAAAGTGATTCTATGCATATTATCAAAAGGAACTATGGGTCTATCTCGATTCTTTTTGCCTGCTACAAACATATGTACAAAAACATAAAACCCTTTACTACAGTGTGGTGTAGGGTATAAAAATTAGTCCTTTTTCAAATAATTGGCATTTAACACATTTTTATACCCTCCACCATAGTATGGAAGGTATATTATTATATTGTTTTCCCGTTTGTAACTCATCGAAATACTAATTTCCGACCCTATAAAGTATATATATTCTTGATCAGCGTAAAATTGTAAGACGATCTATGCATATATTTCTGTCCGTCCGTCTGTTGTAATCACTCTAGCGTCAAAACGAATTGATATGTGGGCTATATCGGTCCACGTTTAGGCATAGCTCCCATATAAGGGTACCACCCCCAATTTTTGGTATTTTTGGGTTCTCTAGCGCGTTTTTCAACCGAATACGCTGATTTCTTTACATTGGGTTCTTATTGGGTACCAAATACCACACCAAAAATATAAATATCGGTCCACTTTTGCTGGTATACCATATCACGGTACCTCCAAATATTCAGTATTTAGTACTTTGAGTTATTATTGGGTAGCAAATCTCTTCACTAAAAATTATAAATATAGGTTCATATTTTCTGGTAGCCCCCATATAAGGGTACCCCCAATTTTCGGTATTTTGAGGTTCTTGAGCACGCTTTTCAACCGAATTCGCTGTAATGTGGTATCGGTCATTAATTAGGCATAGCCCTAATATAATGATACCCCCAAATATTCGCTAATCCTACACTATGTAATCAATATTGGTCGCCCTATAGGCATAGCCTCATATAACTTTGCTATCTAAATTGCAATAGTTTGAGGATTGAGTCCACGATTTCGGGTTTTTAGATTTTAAGTCAAATCCCAATGTAAAATTGCTGAAATTTGTATTTGGTATACATAATGGTTTACATAAATTTTCAATGCGAGTATCTGTGACTTAACGACCGACCGAACTTAACTTTTTTAATTTGTTATACCCTTCGCCACACTGTGGTACAGGGTATTATGTCTTTGTGCATATGTTTGTAACAGGCAAAAATAATCGAGATAGACCATTGGTTCCTTTTGAGAATATGCATAGAATCACTTTCTGAGTCGATTTATGCATGTCTGTCCGTCCGTCCGTCCGTCCATGTATTTTTGTTGACAAAGTACAGGTCGCATTTATGATCCGATTTGGATGAAATTTGGCACAGGTCACTTAATTGGCCCAAAGACGAACCCTATTGAAATTGGGAAAATCGGTTCAGATTTAGATATAGTCAAAGTCCCCATATATCTTTCGATTTGAACTTAATTTGGCATAGCGTAATGAATTAGGTCTAGAATGATGTATGTTAAGTTTCCTGAAAATCGGTTCAGATTTAGATATATCACCCATATATCTTCGTCCGATTTAAGGTAAATGGTGTACCAAAGTCCCTATATATCTTTTGATTTGCCCGAAATTTAGCATAGCGAAATGGATTAGGTCTAAAATGATGTGTGTTTCCTGAAGATCGGTTCAGATTCAGATATAACTCCTATATAAATTTTCGTCCGATTTAATGTAAATGATGTACCAAAGTCTCTATACATATTTCGATTTGCACATTTGGCATAGTGTACTGAAATGAGTCTGGAGTGATGTGTGTAAAGTTTCCTGAAAATCGGTTCAGATTTATATATAGCTCCTATATATATCTTTTCTTCCGATTTTATGTAAATTATGCACTAAAGACCCATAGTTTGCCCGATTGCCAAACAATTTTGTACAATAAACTGTAGTTAATATAAGTAAACCTCTGCCATTCTCATTGAAATCGGTTCAGATTTTGATATAGCTTCTACATAAATATTTTCGTCCGATTTTACACGAAATTGACACAAATTTTTCACAACGTACTAAAGTTTGGAATAGAGCTTTTATATATATTTTCTCAAGATTTTAATTTTGTCCCATTGTACGAAGATATATATGGGGCATTCATGTTGAATACACCCAAAGTGGTAAAGGGTATCATATAGTCGACCCCGCCTGACTTTACTACTTTCCTTACCGGTTTTTATTTGAATTCAAACGTTATCAAAATTTCCAAACTATTTTCGCAACAGAAATATTTGCATTTTTTATTTATAAAAAAACAACATTGGGGACTTATTTCGTAACGCCGCAAGATGGACTTTCCTGTGTATCATTTCGTGATCTTTGGGCCATGGTTGTGGGCACTTGAGCGGCAAAAATGTGCTACCCTAAATATTGACAGACCAGGTGTTGTACCTGGACAGACCAGGTGCCGTACCTGGAACCGGACATTTATCGATCGATTCAACTAGTCGATATATTCCGACAACAACTTGTAACAAAAAACAACTTTTACAAAATCTCCGTTTATCTCTCTTAACAATTGATGAACATAAGAGTTAGCATTGATGAACATAGACTCAAATATTTTTAGAACCCCCACCATAGTATGTTGTATATATAACCCAAATAAATATCCGTGTTTTTATAGATATATATTTGATATAGTTTTGAACTTTAACAAAATATCATTGCATTCTACTTTATGTAGAGCTATTTTTTTTATTAATTTCCTGCAAATTATCATACTACCCTTTTATTATTTCATTGGTGTAAATTAGCCCTTGACCAAGGCTGTAATTAAGACGAATACACAAACAAATGTTGGGTGTTATTGATTTTTCTGTACGGCACCTTAATTAAATTTTGCCAAACGGGCGGAAATACAAGTTCACAGACAAATGGCTGGCAAAAAACAGTATATAAAATGAAAAAGAAAGAAGAAAAACGGCGAAGGACAGTGGACTATAATTATAACGAATAATATATATTGCTAACTGTAAAGATTTTTTTTTTTTGCAAATCAAGTTTCGGTATAAAAAACAAATTAAAAATTAACTAAATAAAGATTGTAAAAATATGTTGGGGTATAATTCCTAGTTTACACCAAAAAAAAAAAAAATAAAAACTAATATATTTCCAATTGAAATTCAAGTCTCAAAATATTCGAGACGTATCAAGAGCTACCCGACGGGTGTTGGAATAATTTTTTTTGACATAATTGAAAGTAATTTGTCAACCGAAGGGACTGCAAATTAAATATATATGTTTCGATCTAACCCTCATATGAAAGTCCCGCTCCCATTATAGATATTTTGATGGCCCCTTGGCCATCTACAATCAAAGTAGTTCTGTACTCATATACGGGTATCGAACAATTTTATTTATTTTGAATGTCTCTCAATTTGTGGAAAGTATAATTAAACAAACCTTCTTAGGATAAAGCGAAACTCTTCAACATTTAACATTAGTGTAGAAGACGTAGTTCTTCTAACCATGTCCCACTGTATAATCGGAAAACCCCCCTACAATTTGCGAAGTCGTTTAACACTATACCCTATCAAATTATCATCTACAACAACAGCAAAAAAGGAAAAAACAACCATGAGGGAAAAAATGAAATACCTACCGGATACAGTTGTCGTTTCGAGGATATGACATTTTCTTTTGACAAAACGAGCCAAAAATACACACAGGCACATACGTAGGAAGTAATGTAGTTCGAAAAGGCAATACAACAACAAAACGCCAACTAAACAACAAATTAACCAAAAACCATATTCTGAGGCCATTATTTTTTTGTTACTTTTTTTAAAATTTTCGAAGATACAATTTTTATACTAATTTTTTTTATTTTTTGTTGTAAATTGGTTGATTGATTGATTCCGTGATTTGGTTTTGGTGGGGTCGTTTAGATGGTACTACTTCGCTATTGATTTACATTCACTTCATACAACAACAACAACTATTTGCTGGGTCCACCGGATTCCTTGACTTGTGTTGTGGCTCAGTTTTAGTTGGAGAGCGGCAATGACGGCGGTTGGTATAATAATTTGAGGTTAAATAATTTCCTTTTGATGACCACTTTGTGTTGCTGTTGTTGTTCATTGTTTTATGCCAAGGATAAAGGATAATTGTTGTTCGTGGTCGTGGTGGTGATGATGTGACTGTGGTGTTCCGGTCAATTTACATTATCTACTACTGTTGCTTGAATAATTGCCACTCACAGTTGGTTGCATCACACGCACTCACATACACTGTATCTGTGGTGTGTGTCTTCTTCATTCCGCACCCACAATTTCAGTCATTGGGGAGCCATTTTTTATAGAGATTTCAAAACCAAAAAGAAGGGTAGAGATGTCAAATGTGGTTGCTGCACTTGAGGGGCGGGCAGGCGGGGTGGTCTGGCAAAATAATATGTGGGTCAATATCAGGATTACTTCATCTCAACTAAAACCCGCACACCCATACACACACACACTGTCGTACAAATAACAGCAGTAGTTGTTGTTCTTCTTATTGTTGTGGTGGAGGCAGAACAAGCGTATGCGCGTAATACAGTCAGTGTTGGGGAAGGCGGAAATCGTTGGCCACACTAAGCATCCAATATAGCCGCATTTGTAACAGCAACAGCATCAACATCAGCCACGATATGGTCACGGTTAGCCTTAGCAGTAGTAGCAGCAGCAGCAGAAGCAATTCCGACAGCTACATACATTGTCACACAACTAATTTTCTACACTGATTTATATATTTTTTATTACATTTTAATTGCATTTTATATTTTCCTTCATTTCTTTTACTTCTGTGTATTCTTTTTTCACTTTTTTCAATTCTTTCAAGGCGTATGTAATTCGAATAACAACCGGGGATACGAAGGCTTATTTTTTACTAGTAAATTTTTTGCAAAACATTCACTTTTTTATTTAATTAAGGAAAATGTAGTGGGTGGGCAAGAGAAGGGGGAGTACAGCAATAATGTTATTGTTGTTAATTTTGTATTCTTGTTTTTGTAATTTTTTGTACTATTCTCTTTTATTTGTGAGACCCGTTATGCGAACAATACGTATTCCAGAGTTTTCAAATATAACAATTCTTAAAGAACTAAAGACTACAACTGACTGACTGATTTTCGTTTGGTTGGATAATTTCTATTGCCTGGCATGAAATTTTCAAATGTTGTCGTCGAAGACGTCGTCGTCGTCATTGTCTTTGTCATTGCGAGAGCCTGAGAGCTAATACAACAGTCCTCCGACAGCGTTGCCGTTTGGTATTTTTAATTTTGTCTACCAAAAACATTCCTTGAAAAAAGCGACCAAAAACATTTTTATGGATATTTTAATGGAAATTTATATATAATGGCAAACTAGAAATAATTTCAGTAGGAATAAATTCAGATACTCCGTTCTTTTGTATCCTTCAACATTCGAATCCTAGCGGAGTGATCTGATATCATACATCTATGAACTTCATATAAGTTTGAAAAGAAAAAATGTTACAATGCGACAAGTTTGAACAGTCTCGGATATCTCATTCAAATATTATCAAATAAACCGACCCTAGCGGTCCATTCCATCCATTCATTACCTACCGACGAAACTCATCCTGGTCCCATTTACGCATTTGAAGGTCCCAACCACATTTTCTCAGAGTCTAAAGGACTTTCCCTTGATTTTTGACATTTTACCACCTATTTTTGGTCGCATTAAGTTTCGCATATGGCAACGCTGATTTTCATCTTGACGCATGCGTCTACAATACGTAATCTCTTCTGGTCGTAGAAATGTAAATATATGGTTTTTTCATGTAAATATATGTGAGTGTGTTTATGTGTATGGATGGATAAAAGTTGGTTGACTTACAAGTGTAACCCCAAGTGAAATTGTTTACATATACAGTTGGTGACAAAATATGGTACATAGCTTGGTATATGTATACCTATATAATAATATTATTTGATGCAATTAAGGGGATATTATAAGTTTGTGTGGCCCCAAGAGCTTGTATCGCCATGAAATATTGGTCCTAGAGTCCCAAAGAGTCTATCTAATCGATTTGTAACCAAACTACAGGCCACAGTTATGCAGAATTTTTTGCTGCTGATTCTTTCTGGTACCTTCCCACAATGTGTCGAAAATTTTGAAAATTGTCAAGTCCAAAAAAGGGATAAAAAAGGGATGGGCCTTCCTAGGACCTCTCTCTCTCTCTCTCTTCCCAAAAAACTGTCACTAATTTAGTACCACTTGGTATTATTGGTATCAAATAGAAATCGTACCAAATTGTCATTCCAAATTTGTAAGTTCTAACCGGTTTAGTACGAATTTCCAAAAACCCAGACCTATCGTACCTTTTCTGACTACTTCGGACCAAGAGTGACCGATACCCAAAATTTCAATACTTTACTTTTATCCTTTTTTATTTATAATCAATATAGATTTGGCGAACGATACCCTCCACCAAGTATGGAGGGACAATTATTTTGTCATTCCGTTTGTAGATCATCGAAATATTCATTTCCGACCCTATGTCACCATCCGTCTGTTGTAATCACGCTATCTTCTGAAGGAATTGATAATTGACGATGCTGAAATTTTTCATAGGGATTTCTTTTGTCTGCTGGAAGGTGGGCTATATCGGTCCACATTTAGAAATATCCCCCATATCCACTAAAAATTATAAATATAGACCCACTTTTTCGTGTAGCCTCCATGTAACGGATCCCAAAATGTTCGGTATTTTGGGGGTCTAGATAGCATTGTTCGACCGAATTCACTGTAATTTGGTATTCGTATTTGGTAATAAATCTCCCTCACTTTCTCTCACTTTCTGAGTCGATTTACGCATGTCCGTCCATCCGTCCGTCTGTCCGTCCGTTCTTGTATTTTTGTGAACAAAGTAAATGTCGCATTTATTTAGACCAAGGACGAACCCTATTGAAATTGGAGTAAATCTGTTCAGATTTAGATATAGCTCCCATATATAATTTTGTCCGATTTTATGTGAATGATACACCAAACTCACAATATTTTTCCGATTGTTACAACATTTTGCACAGAGTACTGAATTAGGTCCAGACTGATGTCTGCGAAGTTTTGTTAAAATCGGTTCAGATTTAGATATAGCTCCAGTATATAGTTTCGTCCGATTTTTTGTGAATGATACACCAAACTCCCAATATTTGTCCGATTGCGACAAAATTTTGCACAGAGTATTGAATTAGGTCCAGACTGATGTCTGCGAAGTTTTGTTAAAATCGGTTCAGATTTTGATATAGCTCCCATATATAGATTCATCAGATTGTTTTGTGTATGATACACCAAACTCCCAATATTTGTCCAATGGCGACAAAATTTTGCACAGAGTACTGAATTAGGTTCAGACTGATGTCTGCGTTTTGTTAAAATCGGTTCAGATTTAGATATAAATCAATGGTCATCCAAAGATTCTATGCCTGTTCTATCTACAGGATATTGTAGATATTAACATATCTTGTATGTACACAAAGTGGTGAAGGGTATCATAAAGTTGGCCCCGTCCGACTTTTGAACTTTCCTTACTGGTTTATAATATAATAGAAAATTTGTTCCTCGTATTGGGCTTGTTCCTATATAGGCGTATTCCACCATATTGTCGGTTTATACCCTACAAAGTATAGTATTCGAATGCCATTTAGCTATCTGCTATAATCATTTTACATTCGGGGGATATCGAGATAAAAAAGTAGAAAAAATCGTTCTAGGGGTTTTTAGATTTTAGGAAAAATCTCACTTGGAACAATTGTCGGTATAGGCATACTTTTTGGTATGCTTTCCATATTTTCATTTGAAGTAACTATCAGTATAGCTATGGTGGAGGGTATCCGGATCATTCTGTTCGTTGCAAATTTAACTTTTAGAGAACCCATCTATTTGATACTCCATTCAACATCAATTGTCGGAACAATTTTAACGCTGTCTGTATACCAGTATCTTTGTTTATTAATATGAGTATGAGTTCCTTATAAACAAACCCCTAAAACTGGTATCACAATGTTAACTTTGTGTATTGCATGAGCAGTTGTGTTCAATAAAATAGATACACTTAAAATTGCCAATACCATAAATAATAAATTGAAATTAAATTTTATTGAGGACGATTTCAGTTAATTGATTTGTTGGAAATGAAGTCCAATCGCATTACTCATATAAACGTTGTGAAGGTTTCATCAGGTAATTCCAAAAAATTGTCTACCGTAATTTTCACGGTACAATTTTTGTACCGTCCATTTTGAAATCATAATTATTATTCCTGTGATTTTGATGATACTTCTCATTTTTCCTTTAAATATACCCTGCCTGGAAATTTTTGAGTATATATAGTCTCTTATTGTTTTAAATATTTTTTTCTTTTTAGAAATTACAAATGTTGCTATTGTTTTGTCCATTAGCAGTTATCTTAAAATCATTTTTATAAATGCAAACTGGTAAATGTTTAAACCACGTTACTAGACTTAGTAAATACGATGACGTTTGGCTTTTTTTAATATAAATTTTCTTCTCCGCCGTTAACAGGTGATCAAATCGAAATTTATGTTTACATTTCTAAATGCGACGACAACTAAAGTGAATAGCCATTATTTTTTTGCTATCTTGGCATTAGGAAACAATGTGGACAAGTTTATAAGTGCAGGTTGTTAATGTAAAATCATTGTGAGGTTACACTTTTAGAATATAAATAATACAAAAAATACAAAAATTTACAAAGAAATACAAAAGGCGAACAGAGATCTAATGTCTGTTCATAGTATTTTCAGAATCAGATTTGTTTAAGATATATAATAGAAATGTTTAATAATGACAGGCTGTCTAATAATCAACAACACGATAAAAAGGATGAAGTCGAATTTTAAAATTAGTACGAAAGCTCATATTATCGAGGGGCGTGACAAGGCTGAATTTTTATATGGAAATTTGTCATTCATTTTTCTAACCAATAAAAATTTATTTAAAGACACATATACATGTGTATACTAGCTTCTCTTAGACACTATCAGATCTTACAATAGATTTAGCTGGGTCTGAAAGATTTTTGAAATTTTACACATGTATTGCTACTAATCCTAGAATATTTTTATTACTGACTATATCGTTCTACATTTTGTGTCAGTCCCCATATAACAGTATTTCCCACATTTTGGTTTTCTGATCCCCGGTTTATCTTTAGGTATAGCGTGCGTATAAAGGTCCCATTATATATATTTAGATGGTGGTATTTTCCAATCGAAGTGTCCATATTTCTTCACAGAAGAAGGTGCTATAATTTGTCATTCTATGCGGAAAATTATAGGTCAATTTTTGACATAGCCCCCATATAAAGGTCCGACCAAGAGAAATTGTTGAAAATTGTCTTTCCAGGTTTAAATTATGTTGATAAAAAATGTTTAATATAGGTCCATATTTTGACATTTTGTCCTAGACACTTTTAAAACCTCTCTTTTTTAACAGAGAGGAAAATTCCCCGTGGTTCATGTTTTCAAAAAGTCTTCTATATAACGTACCAACCGATTATAAATATGTTGTATGTTTTTAATCGCATAGTTGGAAATGTCATATTAAGGTGTTTTCGCCGTGCTGATTTGGTAAATATTTTTTTTTGGAATTAATAAAACTAATTTATTAAATTTTTTACTCAACGTTTCGTTGGTATTTTGAT
Source organism: Musca vetustissima (assembly GCF_032173495.1). Classification (NCBI taxonomy): domain Eukaryota; kingdom Metazoa; phylum Arthropoda; class Insecta; order Diptera; family Muscidae; genus Musca; species Musca vetustissima. Next base: position 289,734 of record NW_026880347.1, read on the forward strand.
AAGGGGGAACATACCGACATTTTCATTTCTGATTCGTTTAGTACAATTTTAGAATTTAGCATAAAAAATGAAAATATTAATGTAAAAATTATTTTTTTGTCTCGCTTTACGAACATCCATATCGCTGTCGCATTGTGGTTCCAATAACCAATCTCATGGTCCGCAGTTGTTCACATATTAATTTTTCACATTCCTCTTTGTTCAACAATTCTCTTGTGTTCTTTAGTGTAGTCATTTTCATGACCACACATTGTTGCTTATTGACGTAGTATTTTTGTAAGCGCACGACCGAATATTTTAAAACGGCCAACTCATTTTGAAATTACAAAATGTTTAATTTAATTTGTATATGTAAAATTTTGCCTATATAACAAAAAAAAAATTAAATACATTCCTCAAGGAATAAATAATTAATGTATAATTCAGTATGTTTATATGCTTAATATGTTTCAAAAATATATAGTCGATAACTCCCAGAGGAAACGATTTTATCCAAACATCGCACATTGCAATATATTTTCAAATTTCTATTAACTTTTTTCTTAATGATCAAAATTTTGAATAAATTTTCCTAAACATTCTAAATTCTTAAAATACCGACATTATATATATTATATTTAACCTGAACCGATATTGATTGACCTAATGAAAACTAAAATATCAAATATTGGAAGTTAGAATTTGGGTCTATATCTACATTAATATAAATTATTTTTCGTGTGGGAGATTTCATACTCAATGAAAACTAGACCAAAATTCTATCGATTACGAGGAGGTCGCAGTTTTAAGGGTGTTACAGTTAAACGTAGTCACAGGTAGTACATCTTCGAACTTGATACACCTGCAAAAATATATAGCTTTTTTCATTGGTTGCAAGTGTGATTACAATTTATTATTGAAGACATTTCATAATGAGGAGGAAAGGATCTATTTAAATTCAAATTTGGACGTATACGTAATGACAACAATTATACGCAGCACGGAACTGAAGAATATTAATATTTCTAACTCCGAAAAATTACAACCTTTTCGGTAAAATTGATAAAAAATCAAATTCTTAATCCAAATGATGTTACAGGGAAAAATAATTTTTTGAAAATAGGAAGACTCGAAAATCGAGTTAGACCTATGGTTCCTTCACCAAAGTTGCTTGAAATTGTCCATAGAATCATCCTCGGGGCTGGATTTAATCGACAAAAAATTTAGCCCGCCCTAATAGACATAGATTTTTATACCCTACACAACTATGTTATCAGGGTATTATGACTTTGTGCAGCCCCAAGAGTTTGTAACGCCGCGAAATATTGGTCCTAGACCCACCTTTAAGTATACCTATCGTCATATGTCGACTAGCTGAGTCGATCTAGACATTTGTGTCCGTCCGTCCGTATGTCCATTATAATTTGTAAACACGATACAGGACACAGTTATGGACCAATCCCGAGAAGTTGATAGTGTATCCAAGAGGAGTGGTTGACCTTTAAATTGGTACCAATTATATTGTCGTATGTACTCGGATGTGGGAGCTACACTTAAATATATACAGGTGCTTAAGTATTCACATATCAGATCGCTTTGAAATTTTCTATGATGTTCCAGGTATCGTCAAGAACAACGGCAATAATTTTCGGTGATGATCAAATAAAAATGTTGGGATGAAGTGGACCGGAAACATAATTTTTAATGCTTCTTCGAGTCGATCTATAGGCCACAATTATAAGCCGGACAACACAACTCACGGTGAAGGGAATATGGAGAAGTAATTAGAAGGGCTGTACTGACTATTAGTAATATTCGAAAAATATGACAGTGTAAGAAAGTGCTGTTGACCTCTAATCGGACAAGTGGGTTCACCACACTGTGGTACAGGGTATTATGTCTTTGTGCATATGTTTGTAACAGGCAAAAATAATCGAGATAGACCCATGGTTCCTTTTGTGAATATGCATAGAATCACTTTCTGAGTCGATTTATGCATGTCCGTTTCCTGAAATCGTTGAAATCGGTTCAGATTTAGATATAGCTAGTTTTTTTATTGGCCAATAAATAGACCATATAAATATTTTTTCATAGGTCATATATGGGTGTAATATGCTTTATTTTTCATGGACCATTTTTTAAATTACATTTTCATATATATTTGCGGACTTTAAAAAAAAAAATTATGGACCACATATAGGCGTGGATTTTATTAAATTATTTTTTCATGGACCCTACATAGGCGTGGATTTTATTAAAACATTTTTTTCGTGGACCATATTTAAGCGTGGATTTTATTAAAACATTTTTTTCGTGGACCATATTTAAGCGTGGATTTTATTTACATTATTTTTTATGGACCATTATTTTTCATGGACCATATAGATGCGGACTTTTTAAATTATTTTTTCATGGACCATATATAGCTGCGTACTTTTTAAATTATTTTCCATGGACTAATATAATGGTACACGCTATTTTTAAAATATATTTAATATATATCCCCCTTAAATATTGTCTAAGAGAACACCAATAAAATATCACAAACTCTCTTTGTATACCATCATTACTCTTTATTCAACGACATATCCATGTCTCCGTGTGTTTGCACGACAGAGCAGCAGCAAACTATATTGATAACATTACGGTTTCAATCGATTCCGGAGAGCCATTTGCAATTGTTAACATGTGCATGTTCGACGACGACGACGACGTCGTCGCAGCAAAAAGCCGACGATAACAGCAACTCTGTCACCTACCAACGCTGTCAACCAAAAAGGCAGGTAAAGTTCTTTTTAGCCAACTTAAACCAGTTAGTCGTGTGCGAATTATCGGTTTGTTTGGACGTTCGAAATGCCATAATACCAAATACAAATAACCAACAACGTGAATGTTGCGAAAATACAAAATTGAACTGAAAATAAGCAGTGTTTTGAAATTTATGGAGGGACAATTATTTATGGACGTTTATATTTTTTGTTGAACAACCCCAGCCTGTCAATCATCCCCCAATAAATTAAATGTAGGTGTACGAGTATTTTGGTAGCAACGTCCAGATGTTTGAGTGTTTGAAATATTGCAAGTCGCAAAAATCGCAGTGTTATTGTTTGTAACACAAACGCCCGCCATTAACCGCAAAATTGTAACAAAAAAAAAAAAAAACAAGTGAACTTGAAACCTAACCAAAATTGGTAAAACTGGATTAAATTTCAGACCAAAAAAATAACAAAAACACAATAATGAAAATCAATTTCTTTATAACCCACATTGAAGCCTATAAACTTAGTTAATACGACTTAAATGTCGTAAAAAATATATATTTTTTGTCATAAAACCTACAAGTGCAACAGCAAACAAACAATCATCCATACATACATTCATAATACTGCAGTAAGTAGTGACCCATCCATCTAAACCCCACCAACCAACCTGCGAGAGAACTCTAACATATGCTACAAAAAATTATTTGCGCCAAAACACAAACACAAAAAAAGTCGCAAAACGTGATAAAGTTTTTGCACTTCATTTCGCCGCCAGAGTTATTAAATATGGCGACTTATACCCGGAGGGATATAAAGGCATAAATCAAATCACACAGTATTGTTATTAAACTAAAGACCAGATTATACATATTCAATATAGAAAAGTTAATGAAAGTTCTGCTACAAAACTCTTTATAAATCAATAGATTTGTGTATGTGTGCGAAGTGATGTTGATGCTTTTGTTGTGGTGTATGTGTGTGTGTTTCTAATATGTCCTTTTATGTTGAATTGATTTATTGCAGTCATTTATATATGTGTATGTGTGTGTGCTAGAATATTGATTATGGCTATTCAGCGAACATATGGAAGTGCAGTTTCAAAGCAATGGAAATTTTTAATTAAAGTTATTTTGACAGTAACCTGAATAGAGTGAAAGACGGTATAGTGTCTTATTGAAAAATAAATGTAGGAATTTCTTATGTTAATATTAGATTTCCTTGATTTCATAAATAACAAATCCTTAAACCTGAACATATTAATTGACAGCAACATCTTTATATAAGGATTACAATTGGATTCTTGTTTTACTGAGGAATGGTCGGATTCCGCCCTCTTAATCTGATGTGATTTTGAAACAAATACTTCTGAAAGAATACTTAATATTATAATGTTACTTTGAAAATATATAAGTCAAAAGTCAAATTTAATTTAGACAGCATTAATCGAGTTAGCCTATTTTCGTATGTAAAAATTGTAATTAAAATTTATATATTGTTTATTGTTATCGGGATTGCTCGGGATTGAGCAATTTTGTTGAACATCTCTTAAGTTTTAAAAAATATTATGTACTATGTTTTGGATATTCAAGTCGGGACAAATTACTATTAAAAGAAAACGAAATACAAACACTCAGCTTGGAAAATTCATATAACCTTGAAAGTACCAAAAAATTCGCGTTAACTTCTTATGGGGGCTATGTAACAATATGGACATATATTCCATTTCGGAATGTCAAATTGCAGCCACTTCGTAATGCTTAAGTGACTATATAATTCAGTTAGATGCTATACCCAATGTTCAGGTAGCAGGCCGATATTGGCAATGATATTGGCAATTAACCAAATTTCGAACTTTTGGCACTTTGAGGTTCCAGAAAGAGTTTTTTTTATTAAATTATTTTTTCATGGACCATATATAGGCGTGGATTTTTAAAGTAATTTTTCGTGGACCATATATTGGCGTAGACTTTTAAATTAATTTTTCGTGGACCATATATAGGCGTGGATTTTTAAATTATTTTTTAATGGACCATACATAGGCGTGGATTTTTAAATTATTTTTTAATGGACTATACATAGACGTGGATTTTTAAATTATTTTTTCATAGACCATATGTAGGGGTGGATTTTTATATAATTTTTTAATGGACCATACATAGGCGTGGATTTTTAAATTCTTTTTTCATGGGAAATGTATAGGTGTGGATTTTAATAATGAAATAACAAAATTTTCAAAATATTAACACTTTGTGGCGATGGTAACAGAAGGAGTTGGCCGGCAGGTCCCATCTTCGGATATGACCAAGGATTTGTAAAAGTATTACCATTTGCGAAGTTTGAATCAAATCGGACATTTCATTGGTTTGATAATGAACTGAATTAAAATGTTAAACATAAAAATAAATTTTGAAAATGTTTGGGGGAGGTACTAGAAGGAATGCGCCGATATATCCCACGATCCAACATTTAACAGGCTTGCTAAAAATGTATTCCCAGCTAAATTTTGGCCATTTTGTGTGGGAGGTACCAGAAGGTGTGGACCGGTATTCTCCATTCACGAACTTGATTTAAGGCTGGAAAAAATGTTTAGATGAGCAAAGTTTGGATGAAATGGTTTAGACCATTCGAGAAACATCGCGCGCAGACAGAAGAATGGACATTTTTAAATCGGCTCCAAATTGTCTGAAAGGGATTTTGGCCAAAAAACATGGTTTCTAAAACCGCCAATATTTCGATGAGGCACATTTTTGCCGTATCAAGGTGTATATATCCTCATTAGCCATAAGATTAAGGGTATAACAAATGCGGTTAAAACCTTGAAAATACCGAACAAGAAGCCGGCCATTTTTAATGTAAGAGCTATATTGAAACATGGATCTGGGGCGATAACTTTAATGGAGGTTAAGTTAGAATATGTACATATTTCAAAAAGCTTTACAAAAAGAATTTCTCAAGAAGCCGGAATTGCAGTAACTTCGTGGTTAAAAATGGCACGTTTATATGAAAACTAAGTCAAAATGGGATGAATTTTAGACTCCAAAACAGGAATGAATTTTAGACTCCAAAACCCGGGATGACAAATTACATCCTTTTTTGGAAAACGTGGCATAATCCGCCGGGGAAGTACGATTTTTTAATAATCAAACTCAGTACGGTTTGACGATGGTTGTATCGTGTTAGATCTCGCAAAATTTAGCAATCAATAGTGTCGATTGGGGCTAAGAAATATTCAAACAATACGATTTATTTTTATTGTGACACATAGCAGAAGCCTTTGAAGTGTTCAAACCCAGGTATTGCTTGAGTTTCTATCGGAGTCCAGAATGTGATTCGACAATTGGTTTGAAAGCATGAAGAAGTGTATAAATCATCTTGGAGAATACTTTTTTTAAAATTTCCTAAAGTTTCGAATTATAAGCACCAATGTTGAATGAGTCTAGAACTAGATATTTTATGAAGTTTGAATCGAAGATAGGATATGAATGTTTATTTTTTATTTTCATATAAATGTATTTTACTCTTCTAAGGGACTGAGAATATAGGTATCGAAATTTCGCCAAAAACTTAAGAAACTTTATAAACTCATTTGGCGACACCATCCTTTTAAAAGAACGCCATAAATGGCAATATCACTTTAAGAAAACAACCGCTATCTTAGTGAATTTCTATAAATGATTATATTTGTGATTTTACAGAAAAAATCTCTGGCGTTATCTGGGTTAAACACAAATTTACCCTACTAAGTATATCTTAATAATTACATGATCCTAAATATTCAATAAAATCAAAAATATTATTCGCAAATTACAATTTTCATTTAATTAATTATTTACTCCTTTGACCTTTTGTGTTTGATTTTTCCCATCTTCTTTACTTCCTTCCTTCCTTCCGTGATATTGTCAAGGAAGTGCAAAGAATTCCCTATGCCTTAACACTTCAACAACCAGAAAAACTTTCAGGCTCATTTTGAAGACACACACACACTTACAATGTGGGGAAAACTATTGAAGAGGAGAAGGAATATGTGGAACACTGAGAAATTGCATTTTCCGTTCGAAGCATTACGAATGTGTGTTTCAAATGCATTCATCGTTCATTCGTCCGTGCATGATACCACACCACATCACACACACATTCACACACATTTCAATTTGTAAAAGTTTTAAATTTTTAACTTAATTTCCGTTTGCATGATAACAAAATCATGTGCAGAGATACAGATACTCATAGAACAGTTTTAACTCGACGGACAATGTTTTGATGTCACTGCTGACAGTACACCGAGGGGGCAATTAAATAGCAGTGGTAGCTATTAATAATATAATATATTTAATATAATATTATATATTTAATTAATATATTTCGACATATATAAAAGTGTATGTCAAACAGTGTCTCTACTGTGAATTTCATTTCTTTTAATAATTCCTTGTATATAATTCTATTGAACTTCGTATTTAATTAAATCCAGCAACTATCACATCACTGGCCATAATCGAACGCCTATGACGTATTTCTTCAATTATGGGCGTGTTATATTTTAATCAGTTTTTTATTGCTGTTGAATTAGAAACATATAAACGTGATTGCCGTAAATATCAATTGCCTCCATAAAGTGAGGGTGTTTTATTAGATTAGACGCTAAGGGGCCAGTTTATCAATCAAGAAGTCTACATTGAACATATGTAGGTTTTTATTACAGAGGCTCCCAGTCAATGGAAAATTTTATTGCGAATAGTAGCTAAAAAATATAGATTTGGTAATTGACAATTGATAATATTTAGGTTAATTTTTTTATCCTCGGCCTTATGTCTAATGAGGGTTAATACACTTTGATAAGGCAAAAATCGTTTTACACCAAATCCTTTCCAAATAATTTGGAGTCGATTTACGCATATCCGCCTGTCTAGCCGGTGGTGCGCACGATAAGTCTCGAAGAGAATAACCGATTCCATCTAAACTTTGCACCTCGTTATATTTCTTCCAAACGTAGTTCAAGTTCGATGATGGGGAATATCGGTCCACTAGAATAGGTCTTCTTCTTATAGTTCGGCTGGATTTCTTGTTGTAGAAGACCTGGATGTCATCTTCTTATAGAAGAACTGGAGGTATTTTTCTTATAGAAGATATGGAGGTCTACTTCTTAAAAAAAGATCTGGAGGTCTTCTTCTTATAAAAAACCTGGATGTCATCTTCTTATAGAAGAACTGGAGGTATTTTCTTTATAAAAGACATGGAGATCTACTTCTTAATAAAAAGCTGGAAATCTTATTCTTCTTATAGAAACGGTGGAAGTATTCGCATAGAGGAGTTGAAGGTCTTCTCCTTCTCCCTTCTTATAGAAAAGCTGGAGTCTTCTTCTTAAAGAAGAGCTAGAGGTCTCGTCATATTGCTTTGAGACCAGATCCGTTTCATAGTATTTGGAGTCGATTTACTCATGTCCGTCCGTCTGTCTGTCCGGCTGGTGCGCACTATAACTCTGGAAGGGAGTTATCAATTCTTTCCAAACTTTGCACATCGTAATATTTCTTCTAAACTTAGTTCAAGTTCGAAGATGGGTAATTTCGGTCCACTAGAATTTCGGTTCTTACAGAACGGCTAGATATCATCTTTTTATAGAATACCTTGATGTCATCTTCTTATAGAAGAACTGGAGTTATTTTTCTTATAGAAGATATGGAGGTCCACTTTTTACAAAAGGAGCTGGAGGTCTTCTTCTTATAGAAGACCTGGATGTAATCTTCTTATAAAAGAACTGGAGGTATTTTTCGTATAAAAGATATGGAGGTCTACTTCTAAACAAGAGCTGGAAGTCTTATTCTTATAGAAGAGCTATTAGTATTCTTCTTATAGAAACGGTGGAAGTATTCTTATAGAAGAGCTAGAGGGGTTATCCTTTAGAAGAGCTAAAAGTCTTCTCCTCTTTTTCTTATAGAAGAGTTGGAAGTCTTATTCTAATAGAATAACTAGACCTCTAGTTCTTATAGAAGATGATACTTATAGGAGAGATGGATGGCTTCTTCATATGGAAATCGTAGAAGTCTTCTTACAGAAACGCATTCTCCTAATAGAACAGCTGGAGGTATTTTCATATAGAACAGCTTGGGTTCTTATTCTTATAGAAGACTGGAGGTCTTCGTATAGAAGAGTTGAATGTCTTCTTCTTACTAGATGAAGTCCGAAAATGGGACCCATTCCTTTAGTACCTCCCCCCACAAAGGGTGAACATTTTTTAATGTATATTATTTCAATAATAGGGGAATTTAAATCAAACTTTGCACTGCCTATTATCTTTACCCAAATCCAAATTGTACCAAATGTAGTACCATTTAGTACGCATTTCCAAAACTACCAATACATACCAATTATTGTAACATGTAGTTCTTTTCGTAAACATAAGTACAAAATTTATTAAAACTACATTTCCCAATCCTATACTCCGACATTAATGTTATTTCTAAATTTCAGGATTCCAGCTCCATCCGTTCCTCCAAATTGAAATTGTGCCAAATTTAGTACCGTTTAGTACTTTTCGCACTCACTTCCAAAACCATTTCCTTATTGGGACCCTACTTTTTAACCTTCGCATTCCAATTTTCAATCTTATAGCACAATCGATTCACATCTTCAAAATTGTACCAAATTTAGCACATTTTAGTACTTTTTGAATACTTATAGGTCGAAATTCCAAAAACCCCTTTAATACATCTATAGTACACTCCATCAATTATATTTATTCTAGCTCCACCAGTTCCATGGTTCCAAATGTTACCATATTTCATATTTTTTGGCGCTTTTTGTTAGATGACAATAACTGGTTTTTCCCCCTGACCTATTTAATTCCTCCCAACTGTTTCGGCGACGTAAAGCCATTACGATAGATATGACCTTCTTCTTCTTCGTCATCTTTAGTGTCATAAATTCCAAAGTTGTGAGAACGCTTCTATGACAGGCATGTTTACTGGCATATGCACATATAGTTAGCGGAGTGTGTATGTGTGTGTGTTGGTACACGTTCTTTAAGATATGTTTGAGTGAGTCCTTTAAAATATCAGAGAAGAAAAAACTAAAATAAAACAATATTGTGCATGCACTTAGTTATGTGAAAATAGTGGACACACGCTGATGATACACAACTACACTCACGCACTCATTTCAAATATGCCGACATAACCAGGAAGAAGGAATATTATTTGTATTCCATGTGTGAAGTGAATGATGTTGTTGTTGTGCTTTGTTGCTTCCAGTGATACACTTCTACGTGGTGTTGTTGTTTGTTGCTGCCACTGCTACTTTTGTTGTAATTACATCCAAGCGGCAAAAAGGATATATTGTTGTGAGTGAATGAGTGCCAGTCAGTTAGTCAGTCAATTCACATGCGAAGACAAATGGCAAAGGCAGCTAAAACAACAACTACAAGAAACATAGCATAAAGTTCCGACATAGATCTTTAACATAATATAAGAAGTAGAAGAAGAAATTGACTAACACTACATTGGTGGAAAACTGCCTTTTGGTCATACTTTACCTCAATTTAGAGTTGCCGTATAAATTTAAATAATTTAGTAAAAAACAAGTAAATTAAATACCTAATTATAAGTTGGTCTTGGAAAGTACAAAACACTTGCAAATAAAAATGTGACAGTAGATTTTTTGACTATACAAAAAGGTCAGAGAATACTAACATCACTTCTGTTTTGCAAAAAGAATGGAATTTGGACTAAGGGTTACCGATAGTAGAACGTAGTCGCTACAGCACAATACAGCTCATGGTTCATTCGACGGCGATATTCACCGTCAACGCAGATCGGCCCATAGATCTTTCGAAGAATTTTTCTCTCAAACACTCCAAGAGCAGCCTCATCTGCTTGCGCAACTACCCATGCTTCAGATCCACATAACAGCACGGGTAGTATCAGCGTCTTGTAGTGTGTGAGTTTAGTCTGGCAGGATGTGGCCTTGGTTTTGAGTTGCTTACTCAGGTCATAGTAGCATATATTGGGCAACACTATCCTTCTCCGAATTTCAAAACTGATGTCATTAGTTTTATTAATGGTGGTACCAAGGTATATAAAATCTTTGACTACCTCGAAACTGTAGTTCTCAAGTTCCACAGTTGGTCCGGGTCTACTAGACGTTTGGTGTACAGGGTGTCATTTCTGTTCACCTTTGCCTTTCGTATGACCTTTTCCAGCAGTATGTTAAAAAGGTCACACGGCAAACTGTCACCTTGTCTGAATCCTCGTTCGGTATTAAAGGGCTCTGACAGGTACTTTCCGACTTTAACTGCTGACCTTGTGCCAGTTAAAGTTATCCTGCATAGCCGAATTCATTTTGCTGGAATGCCAAACGCAGACATGGCTTAAAACACCTCTGAACGGATAGGGCTGTCGAATGCGGCTTTAAAGTCGACGAATATGCGGAATGTGTCGATGTGTTTTTCGTGGGGTGCTCCTGGATTTGGCGCAGAGTGAAAATCTGGTCAATGGTGGATTTGCGAGGTATTAAGTCGCATTGGTATGGTTCAATAATGTCATTGATCATTGGCTTCAGTAGTTCACACAGAATGCTGGATAGTACTTTATATGCGATGGGAAGGAGACTTATTCCTCTATAGTTGCAACATATCGTCTTGTCTTCTTTTTTGTGCACGGGACACAAGATGCTGAGGTTCCAATCATTGGGCATTCATTCCTCTAGCCAAATTGTACTAATCAGCTGGTCATGCTCCACCGGTCTTGAATAGTTCGGCTTGTAACCCATCGCCACCTGCTGCTTTATTATTCTTCGGCCAATTGATTGCTATTCTGACCTCATCTTGGCTAGGTGGTATACACTCTATACCGTCATCTCATATTTGTTCTGGGGTATCTTCTTCACCGCCACTATTTGATACCAGAAGTTTTTCAAAATGCTCCTTCCAGATCCTCAGCACGCTGTCTGTATCTGTCACCAGGTTTCCTTCTTCATCTCTAAAGGAGAATGTGCCTGCACCAAAGATTTCGGTTTGGTGTTTTACTCGTTGGTAAAATTTCCGGACTTCATTCTGACTCCTATAAAACTCGATTTGCTCACGCTCACGTTTTTCTTATTATTTATTCTTTATTCTGAAAACACCTTTCTCCTTTTCCTTTTCTCCCGATAATTCTCCATCACATTACGTATTGCTACTGTCTGCAGGGTTACCATATACGCTGCGTTTTTCAGATCAGTAGCATTACGACACTCCTGATCGTACCATGGGTTTCTTGATGTGGGTTTTTGGTACCCAAGTGTTGCTTTTGCTGCAGTTTGTAGAGAGTGGGCAATTCGTTGCCATTGTACTTCTATACTATTATCGGGACAAGAACTGCTTTCGTCAAGCAATTGAGCGGAGTATGCCTCTGCTATCTGTTGTGTTTGCAGCTTTTCGAAGTCGAGTTTCCATGTTACCTTTTCTGCTACATTAAGACGGGTGCGAACCTTGGCTGCCACAAGGCAGCTGAATTTTCCGACGGTGGGACCAACAATATTTCCCCTTCCGATTTTTGCATTAAAATCTCCTAGCAGGGTTTTAATGTCATGACCAGAAAAATGTATTGGCCAAAAAAATGTATTTGGTCTGTTCATCTTTGTCTTCGGTCGGAGCATTTTTGAAAAATCTAGGCCTTAAGTGAACCCTCTTAGAGCCACTGTCCTGCCACTGGCTGCACGACATCACAATACAAAAACACCGTGTTACATTTATGAATGTTAAAAATTGACTTTTGGGACTTTTTGGGGACTTCTTGGTACACAGTTGCACAAAAGGTACCCAAAATTGTAACTTTTGCAGGAAAGCTTTACAATTCGCCATAAAGCTTAATAATTCTCATTTCGTACAAAAATTCAGCCTCGTGGTTTGCAGTCAGGTAATCGAGGTATGCGAACGCAACCTTTTTGATACCTGATCAACTCAATAAGTTATTCAGGCTTGGAAGGAGAAAACTTTTGAGATCAATCAATTAATAAGGCGGCCAATATGCAACTCCGAGTGATCTCCAAGGTGATTTTAACAAACCTTTGGGGGTGACTAAATCAACACCGAATTTTACTCTCAGAAAAATAACGAATTCGATTTCATACACGGAAAATTACATTTTTATTCAGAAAGAATATCACAACCTCCCCATGAGTAATATGAATATAAAAACTGACCATATTCGTTTTGGTCGAAAAGAATTCCAAAACAGCCAAGCAATTCCAAATGGTAAAGAAAAATACCAATCTCACTAACACACAAATCAAACTAATGTCCTACACAAAACTCACACACACAGACACACACATTTCAATAAACACAACATCTCACAATGCTCAACGCAAAAAAACACACACACAATAAATAAATATAGGACAACAACTTGTTGAAATTCATTGAAAAGAAGAAAAAAAAGGAATGACGATTTGAAAACACGTACTCGAGAAAGAAGAATGAATGCGAATGGACAATCGAATGGATGGATGGCTTGCGGATATGTGCGCCAATAACAGCACCAAACACAAACAACAACAGCAACAACAATATTTCCTTAACAACAACAGTGATACGAACATAAACAAGCACTCCCATTGAGAAGCATACAGGTGCTTGTACACTTGGGAGACTGACTGACTGACTATTCACGTTGGCCACCAGGCAAAACATCGTCGAAGTAACCTTTCCTAATGTAATGAAATTTGACATCGTTTTCATTCATTTCGATGAACATGGACTAGAAGAGAAGCAACCAGTTAACTAAGCATTTAACTGGACAAGTGACTGACTGTCTGTCTGATGTTCAAGGAGATATGCAACAAGTTGGTCATACATGCTTGAAACGGACGAAGAACTGTGCTGTAATACAAAGGCATGCGCATGTGTTGGACAAGCATGTGACACTAACACACTTACAAAGGGAGTAGAGATGCCATCATATAAATTAAAGCGTTAAGACTTGATGTTACAATAAAAATTAATAAATTTATGAAAATGTTTTCAAAATTTTCCACACCACTTCTTATGAAAGAATAATCTTTGACATTGTTAATTTAAAAACAATATAATTTGATTCTATCAATACAATCGCCTTTACTCATGGGGAATGTTTCGAGTTTGCTTCAAAAACAGGTGCTATGTCTTGTTTGAATTTATTTATTATTGTTTTTATGTTAATCCTCTTTGATTTAGTTGTTTACGAGAACATCATCTTCAATTCCATCGAATTTCAAAGTTCAATGGTAGATAAACACTGATTTATTAACCACTTCAAAATTAACTTAAGGCATGAAAATTATATGTCTTGATTTATACAACATTTTCAATATCTCAATATTTATGAGGCACATTCATTATGTTTTGATATTGCCGAAAGAAATTCGAATCAGAGAAATAATTAAAAAATTAGAGTTGCCGTTTAAAAAATATATATTTGAAAATACACAATATAGAAATAAAGAAATTATGTCGTCATGATTTATGATTTATTCCTGCAGGAACATTAAACATATTTGTCAGCCTCTTTTCTTTCAAAATGGACTTAGGATATTCAAAATCTCCAAAAACGGCCTTAAAAATACCGAAAATTTAACAGGAATGTTATTTAACACCTGAACATATATCGACAGTAAAACGTTAAGCTCCGTCGGACCGAACCGTTTAAATGGTTCATCATAATGCGAACGGTGGGTCCCTTATATGAGGACTATGTCAATCTAAAGGCCTATATACCTTTTTTCATTGAAATTGTGCCTCATGATATTTTAGACTGGTAGACGATCATCGAAATATTCAGATGCACAATCGGAACGATTTAGAGGGGTGAGCAACTAAATATGGCCGGAATTAGGATTTGTTTCTATTTTTTTTTTATTAGTTAGTCTGATTTAAAAATTCGACTAGAACCTTGAACGAAAGGAAATTGGTTTTCGAAATTTATATGGGAACTTATACCTTTGTATATCTATATTATTGTCTGTGAACAAGTTTCCTTTCCACCAACAACTCAGGATGCCAAATTACAGCAACTTCAGTATAAAATACCTAACATTTAGCGGGATCCGTACGTAGAGGCTATTTCAAAACATGAACATAAATTGAACTTTCTTAACTGGTTGTTCCCTATGTCGAGCTTAAAAAGATTTCCAAGCGCGTCGGTCTTGTGCGCATCTCCTCAAATTTGAATGACCATGTTCCGCGATGTTGTCTTCTAGATGATATTTGCATCTAATTTGTGGTCTTCCCCTTCTGCGTGAGCCATCACTTGTCTCGCTTTTATAAACCTTTTGAGCTGATGCATCCTCATCCATTCTCACAACATAACTTAGCCAACGTAGTCGCTGCAGCTCGATACGCCCGACAATGTCGATGTCCGCGTATAGGTTGTAAAGCTCGTGGTTCATTCGACGCCGATATTCACCGTCGACGCAAATCGGCCCGTTGAGCTTTTGGAGAAATTTTCTCTCTAACACCCAAGAACTGCCTCATCTGCTTGTGCAAGTACCCATGCTTCAGATCCATATAACAGCACGGGTGGTATAAGCGTCTTGTAAAGTGTGAATTTGGTCTGGCAGAAGATGGCCTTGTTTCTAAACTGCTTAGTTAGACCATAGTAGCATTTGTTGGCCAACACAATCCTTCTCCGAATTTCAAAACTGATGTCATAAGTTTTATTTATGGCGGTACCAAGGTATATAAAATCTTTAACTACCTCGAAGCTGTAGTTTTCTAGTTCCACAGTTGGTCCGAGTCTATTGGACGTCGTGCGCGTTGATACCATCAGCTTTGTCTTCTCGCCATTTATTGCCAAACCCACATTGGCAGAATCCTTTTTAATTAGTTCAAAGGTGGCCGTTACCGCTCGCAATGTTCGGCCCATATGCTGTTTGGTGTACAGAGTGCCATTTCTATTCACCTTTGTCTCCCGTATGACCTTTTCCAGCAGGATGTTAAAAAGATCACAAGACAAACTGTCACCTTGTCTGAATCCTCGTTCGGTATTGAAGGCTCCGAGAGGTCCTTTCCGACTTTAACTGCTGACCTTGTGCCACATAAAGCAGACATGGCTTTAAATACCTCTACGGCTTTATAGTAGCCAAATAGGTGGAATGTGTTTTTCGTGTGTCTTTTCCAGGATTTAGCACAGAGTGAACATCTGGTCAATGGTGGATTTGCCAGGCCTGAAGCCGCATTGGTAGGGTACAATAATGTCATTGACCATTGGCTTCAGTCGTTCACACAGCACGCTGTGTAGCACTTCATATGTAATGGGAAGGAGACTAATTCCTCTATAGTGGGCACAAGCCAAATTGTACTAATTAGCTGGTGCATGCTCCTGACCAGCATCTGACCACCCGTCTGGAATAGTTCCGTTGGTAACCCATCGGCTCGTGCTGCTTTATTACTCTTCAACCGCCGATTGATTGCTATTCTGATACATTAAATGTTCTCTGTAAATAAGTTTTTCGCCCCCCAAGGACCCGAAATGACAAATTACTGATATTCCAGTTCGAAAATATGGCTATAATCTTCAAAATACCAGGGCATTGCAGAATATGGCCGTATAATGAAATTGTATTTTTAGAAGTATTTTACCCTCTGCTTAAAGTGGAACATATATTGAAAATGTTCTGCGAATATTTATTTTCCTCCTGACAAACTGAAAACAAAATTACAGCAAATACGTTCGGAAAACACTCTGACTTCGGACTTTTAAAAATGCTTAAAATGGGGTGGGTTACGTCGGAACTTGATTTTTTTGCTTGTGGTAAGATGAGACCCTCTGATAACCTGAAATGCCAAATAACGACCACTTCGTATTCAAAATATGTCACATGGACCTCTATTTAGAGAATTGAAACATTTTACCCCATTTGAAAATATGGTTGAATACAGATACATTAAACTACCTATAATGAGGCTGACCTTACATTCAGATGTTTTCAGAAAATGGACCAATGACGATATTTTTCTTGTAGAAACATTTTAACACCTGAAATGTCAAAATGCAACCATGTTCGAAAAGTGATTCAACATATTTTAAATCGGGGGACATTTATATTGATCCCATAATGAACATGTTCCTGTAGAATGATTTTAATCATTTAATTTTAAAAGTCTAACGATGAAAACCCGACAGCAGCTAGAACCTTCAATATAAATTATTCTAGGAAGTACTTTTACCTTAAAATGCCAAATTCCAAATTAATTATATTTCCATAAGTTGCTCGGACCTTTCAGATACCTAAAATCTAAGATGATCAAAGGTATTGTTAGAGGTTATTTCATCTCATCTTGCAGGCTTGTTTACACAAGACTTGGCGCGTAGAAAGCATCAGGTGTAGAGCATGGGAAAGCAGTAAAACGTTGGAAATTTTCATATGTCACTGCCTAGCTTTTGCAAGCTTTCGAGCCCTGTTCATGAGAAATTTTACTACTCATGAAATAACCGACTGATAAGGGTGTGAATGGAAGGCATTGAAGGAATTCACTAAAAAGATGTCAGGTTGGGTTTTCTAACTTTCCTTCTTTTCTAGAACAAACAACAGACATTTTCACTGGTTTAAGTATATGTTCTCCTCTTGTACTTGTAAACAATCCACTATTCAACCTAATTCAATCTATTCAATTACCCTCTTAGAATCTAAAATTCAAACATGCTACTAGAACCTGCAAGAAGTACTTAAATTCGTGCAATTTCAAAACGTAATGCATTAGGAGATCTCCGAGGTATTATAAACGGAAAAGTAAAGTTTATAAACATTTAAACTTTGTTCAATGCAAAGTGTCTAAGCGCTTTCTTTTTGTTGGCAACCCTGTACAAAACGAACCACACAACATCATACAACCTCAAAGGACATCAGTTAGCAAACATCAAACCAAATATATTTACCGCCACCGGTCACATTGTGATTCGGTTCGATTTCAAATTTCAGTTAGGACTTGCAACTCAAACGGAACGTTACGTTTTAAAATACCAAACGGAGTGGTGACCAATATAAAAATATCAAACAAGAGTTCAAGTACTTTCTTTCTGTTTCAAAAAAAATATACAATATTATTGGAATTTTACAATAAACCAATTAAATAAAGTGTAAAAACAAAAGCAAGAACAACAACAACAACGCATTAAACAATTAATTAATAAACGACCAAATCCAAAACCAATTAACAAAAGAAAATATAATAAAAATCGTGTTAGAATCGTCTCGCTTCTATTCATTATCGGCAACGGAACTCTGATATCGAAACAGTTGGTAGGCCAGCCATAAAAGTGTTGTTTTATTTTTAATTTATTAACGTTGACAGTGGTGTCAGTGTCAATGGTGATTGTGGACGATTGAATAAATCTTTACAAATATCAATAACAATATTAACAACAACAACAAAAAACAAAAGAAATTAAATAAATTCAACATTTTGAATATGAAAAGGTTTTTAACTGGAATTTCGGGTTTGTTATGTGCAAAAACTACAACAACACTAAACTGAAGCAACACGCACCTCCAAAAAGTAACATCACACACATACTCAACTATAAAAAACACAAGCACACATTCACACACTCTCTAAAGCTAAGAACAACCGCATTTTGAATGTGTTAAGTTTAGTGCGTGTTCTTGCCACCATTTATTTGTTTATTTGGCTTTGGGTCCTCAGTCCGCTACATTTGTTTATAGTACTGTACTGTAGGTAGGTCGGTGTGTTGGTGCTGCTGCTGCTGCGAACGTGTAACGTGAGTATCTCACCAATTAAGAGAATTTGCCGAAAGCCAGTTGTGGTTTTTGTTGGCCAAACGTGTTTTTCAGTTTTTTTTTTTTTTGTTCGTTTGTTTGTTGTGGACGAGCCCCCCTGCAGCGTTGTTATTACGCTGCTGATGGTCATAACCAGCGATATTTACTTAAAATCGCTCGCACGCTGTTTCTCGAGAACAACAACAATATTCAGTAGTAACAGTAGCACCAGCAGCGGCAATAAAAACAACAACAAAGAAAGGCCGCAGTGAAGTGCAATATTTAGTGTTTGTGTTGTTATTTTGTTTTTGTATTTTCGGGTGCTGTTGTAAAAGCGCGAATGTTTACTTTGGCGTAAGAATATTTATGAGTGGCATAGTGACACAGTGGGTTGTGAAAGTAAAATTTTGAAAAATTAGAAGAGTGATAGCTTTAGTAAATATTTTTTGTAACCGTCACCAGTACGACTGTATAAAACTTTATAAATATTTGAAGTAGATTTAGTACATTGATGGGCCTTAAATAATAATTTGATGACAGATAATAATAAAATAGTTTTTCTGATATGAAATAACCATTTAAATTAACAAATTTTAAATGATGTTTTGAAATAGTGTGTGATTAATTTATGGTAGTTTGTTTTCGGAAAATAATTACCATTCGTTGCATCATCGCCTACCATCATATCCTAAGCCTACTACACATACGTGATGGTCCAACACTTACTTGATAGACTATTGAAGAGCCTTATTCTTTCGGCATTTTATAGACAAGGTTTATCGAGCCGAGCATTTTTAGATATTTCGTAAAGTTTATATGGCATTTAAATACTCCGAACTTAATTAAAAAATTCTCTGTGGAAATTATCTAAGAGAAAATATTAAAATCTACATATCATAACTGCGTCGGAGACGAACTATTGTTATTCAGATTCCGAGTCCGAGTCATATACTTATTCCGACTTCGGATTCGAATGCATAATTCAATTATCATATACACTAAGTGAGGTTACAAAATAAATTTAAATCGATCAATAGAACATATTTTGCTAATACAACTAATTCTCCAAATACTGAAGTAATGGTAATTAGATCACATATTTATTTGTAACTTTGTTTAAATTGTAAAACTTTATTCGAGTGGTAACTCATCGATGTAAAGATATAGGTTTTTACAAACATTCCAAATAAATTCTATTTTTATAAGTTGGACATTTTTATACCCCGCACAAGTATGTTATAAGAGTATAATAGCTTTGTATGGCCCCACGAATTTGTAACGCCTTGAAATATTTGCGTTACAAAACTAGACCCACCAATCATCATATCTCGACTACCTGAGTGATCTAGACATGTGTTTCGGTCCGTCTGTCCCTAATTACATTCCACAGTTATGGACCAATCGTCACGAAATTTTTAATGTATGTTTGGTTCGGGCCATAATTACTCCTGAAGCATATAGAACTGATGTTGAAATTTTTCGGTGAATATCAGATTATAATTAGGGGAGGAAATGGACCGCAAACTTTATTTTTGTGTGTTTTTCTAGTCGCTCTATTACAAACCGAGCATCACAAATTTTACCCGGGACCAAATGAGTTAGGACTTTTGTGTGTAAAACAACAAAATTTGAATCTTATGGCTTAAATGTTCACTCCGGTAAAACCTATCAGAGTAAGAAAGAGGAACTATCGCTAAATATTGCCCAGCCTTGATTAAGGTCATATCTTATTTTATATTCGATAGCAAAGCATGTACAAACTTTCCTCGGATAGTTCCATTAAGGGTTATATTGGTAAGAGTTCTTTCTACCATTTTGATAATATACATACTCGTACAAACATTTTTAATAAACATAATTGTAAGTTAATATATAAAATATATTTTCAATTATGAACTCGTCATTATAGCTTCGAAACCGATTTTATGTTTTACAAATTCATGGTTGAGTTTTCTGTGTGTATAATAATAGCAGTGGGTATATGAAATATATAAATATCAGATGTAAGGTTTCCGTTGACGCTTATTTCATAAAATTCAAAATGATTATTAAATTTGTTTAAAATTTAATTAATAAAAATATGTATACCCTTCACCACACTCTGGTACAGGGTATTATGTCTTTGTGCATATGTTTGTAACAGACAAAAGGAAACGAGATAGACACATAATTACTTTTGAGAATATGCATAGAATCACTTTCTGAGTCAATTTATGCATATCCGTCCGTCCATCTGTTAAATTGTAAACAAAGTACAGGTCGCATTTATGATCCGAATTGGATGAAATTTGGCACAGCTCATTTATTTGATC
This sequence comes from Musca vetustissima, assembly GCF_032173495.1. Lineage (NCBI taxonomy): Eukaryota > Metazoa > Arthropoda > Insecta > Diptera > Muscidae > Musca > Musca vetustissima. The sequence continues at coordinate 310,516 of NW_026880347.1, forward strand.
CAAGGACAAACTCTATTGAAATTGGAGAAAATCCGTTCAGATTTAGATATAGCTCCCACATATAGTTTCGTCAGATTTTATGTAAATGATACACCAAACTCCCAATATTTGTCCGATTGGGACAATATTTTGCACAGCGTACTGAATCAGATCCATACTTATGTCCGATCTTTGGTGAATGGTGCATCAAACTCCTAATATTGGTCCGATTGAGACAAAATTTTGAAAATAGTACTGAATTAAGTACAGACTGATGTCTGCGAAGTTTTGTTAAAATCGGTTCAGACTTAGACATAGTTCATATATATAGTTTTGTCCGATTTTTTGTGAACGATACACCAAACTCCCAATATTTGTCTGATTGATCAAAATTTTGCTTGGCGAATGCAATTGGGGAAAAATTATGTGTGCTATGGTTTGTTGAAATCGGTTCAGATTTTAATATAGGTATTTTATTTTTTTGTTCGATTTTAAGTAAATGGTGCACCGAAGGGCTTATGTTTGTTCGATTTACACGAAATTTGGCAGAGGTCATTAAATTGACTTTAGAGTGATAAAAAAAAACAAATGGTGTATTTAACGGTTGCTCAATTACGTCCATGTGTTTATATATAGCTCCCATACATAATTTTTCTCGATTTCATACAAATGGTACATCAATGAATCCAAATCTGCCCGTTTGACATGCAATTTTCATTGATTTCAGAATGGTATGTGTACGGGGTTTTTTTCAATTGGTTCAAATGTCTATCTAGATAGCACATTTAATTTCGCCCGATTCCATCTCAATAGTCCTCCAAAGATTCTATTTCTGTTCTATCTACAGGATATTGTAGCTATTTATATCTCTTGTATGTACCCAAAGTGGTTAAGGGTATCATATAGTCTTCCCCGTTCGACTTTTGAACTTCCTTACTGGTTTTTAGTTGAACACGTTTTGTATGAACAAAGGGAAAAAAATATATATTTCATATATGCTTTTTGATATTACCTATACAGCCGTTAATTGTACTAATTATTGTAAAAAAAAAATTGTAACATTGTTTGGGGGCGTCACAAGAGAACGTTAATATTACAAGTTTGTTCCACCAACAGGCGAGGCATACAGACTAACATTTATAAATCGACTCCTCATTTATAAATCGAGGGACTTGATAAAAAGCTTGGGATCTGAAGCCAATATTTACATGAGGAACATTAATAAAGTATATAAAAGTGAGGGTATAAATTAATATATTTAGACCAAAATTGTCATACCAGGAGCTTTGTAAAAGCTACCGATGCATCCAGAAAAAGTCACACTTCGGTGCGGTTTATGAGCTGGTGACATCATTGGATACGTAGGGATAGGGATACGTAGTCGAGCGCAAAAGTCGACTTTTAGACTTTTCCATTTTTGTCTATGACTTAAAACTCGACTTTTCGATGTTGCTAAACCTGTTCAAAATCGATTTTCGATTTTTGTCGACTAATGTAAAATCGACTAAAAAATTTGTCCTTTTTATGTGAATTGTTGTCAACAGGTAAAATAAAGTTTTGAAATATATTATGGAAATCACTTCCATTTTTAACACCCTGTAACTCACAACTGAATGTACCAAACAAAAACAGCAAACGATTTTTTTTACTGCGAAATGTTACCCTTCCAACGAGCATAAATCTGAAATTGTTTGATCAATACTTTACGAGAAATCTATCAGTACAGCCATCTGTTTGAGTAGTTTGTAATATCAGGTAATCGAAGGGTTAATAGCCTAATTATGTGTTATTGTAATTTTATAACAGCCTGACTTTCGATATAAAAATGTAAGGGAAACATGACAGTAATTAGGTGTTTCATGTTCTCAGAGAGTAATGTATTTCGAAGCTAGACATCTTCAATACAGGTAGCCTTAGAAATATTATAAAATAATACTACTGTAAATTTTTTGTTTAATTTTTTATTTTTAATGCGATATTCGCATACTCTTAAAAGTGAAATTTGAAAAGTTTAATTAAATACAACAACCAACACGTTTTAGGGAC